>NC_045737.1:15430848-15458348 GCF_008692095.1 Etheostoma spectabile | reverse complement strand
TGACTTTTTATGATTATTTTATGACATACTATACTATGACTTTAAGATTTTTTTATGACATACTATGACTTTTATAATTAAAATTTTGTGACATACTATACTATGATTATTTTTATTACATTTTAAACTATGGCATTTTGACGTTTTAATGACATACTATGACTTTTAATGACAAAACCTAATTTTTTTCTTTAAACGTGCAAATGACCAACTTCAGTTGTTTTGATCACCTGAGTTGAAGCCTGATGAAAACCTGCGAAGTTCAGGAGAAAAGTCTTTTAGAGGACTCCTGTTCCTAGATGTTGTAAGGCACCCAGACTGACACCAGAGGGCGCTACTCAATCAATAATCATTAGAAAACTCTGACAATAAAGGGTTAAGGTAGTGTAGTGTAGTATTGTTGCATTAATCTACAGATAATGTACTTAAATGTGGAGAAAGAGATCTGAGAATGAAGGGAAAATAACTAATTTGACTGATTGAACCTGAAACTAAAAGGCTGTTCAGTATGTTCATAACAAGGTCTTGTTTTTTTGTGGAAATTTAGCCTCATTCCATACTATATACTAACTGTTACACATACACGTATACAATGAACATTCATGGTATGGTATGTGTGCAGATACCCTGCAGATGTTTGAACTAACAGGAAATTATAGAAGAGTACAGAAAGAAAGAGTGCAGTCAGATGGACGATGATTGCATGATTTTGTAAAACTGCCGGCAATTAAACTCAAATTTCCTATTTTTCCTTCAGTGTCAATCAGCAGCCCACACTCACTCGCTGACATAATTGAGTTCACCTACTTTTTAAACTTTACCAGTAAGAACTCACAAAATACTCAAAACCAGTATTGTAGTCTGCTGTAAAAGTTTCTGAAGCCCAAGTTGATTTTGCCAAATATCTTTTTTTAATCTAATCAACAGGCTCAAAAAGGTAAATTAAGAGGTCAGAACTAGTGATTGGCTGAAAAATGACTTGAAATAGTAGATTGACTAATCGTTTCATTTCTATATGGCATATAAATTTATCATACTGCAACAAAATATCTAGCAGTTAATCCGTACATGGTGACATTCAAATTTAAAGTATTGAGAAAAAAAAACAGCCAACCCTCACTGTTTGACAATTCTGTTTATTTTCAATATACATTTCATTTGAAAAATATAAATTCTAAAATAATTAATTTCACCGGTTTCTAAAAAGTTAATCAAAGCAAACGTATCAGTATTTATTCCGTGTGCAAAAAAATTAACATCAAGTTTTTCATTTGACATTGATTTTTCTCCTGAAATAGTGACACGGTACACTTTAAACTTTAAACTTCCCACATATATGTCTCAGACATTAAGTCTCAATTGTTCCCCCTCGTTGCAGTCGTCTAAAAACACTGATGTGGAGTATAAATTACGTTGTTATTTCGGCTGATAAACTGAAGCAAACTAAACACAATGGACCGTGATGGTACAAAGTAACTTGTTGCATTTTGGTTTCAGCCAACGTGCCGTTTATGTACATGATTTACAGAGCAGGAAGACGGCTCACTAATCACACAGTTTAATTTTATGTCTATAGTGGTAATGAAGACAGAGCGGACTTTCACATAAGAGTTAAACATCCCAGTGAGAATGTGCCCCAGGGAGTCCTTTAGAGATAAAGTGGGGGTACTGTAATGACAAACAGTGCTTTAGTAGATAGTATTGGCCAATAAAAGTCATGTTGTCATATCTGAGAGGGTTTGATTCTTTCTGGATGGGACTATGGACTCACTGGGCACTCTGTAGGAATACAGTGAATAGTTTGTACATCATTTGAACAGATTGAGATTGAGCTCTATAAACTATGGTATGTTTGGAGTCTTTCTTAACAGAACATTCACATGCCAAATGTGCACATGATACGTTTCCCTTTGTTTGTGCCCTTCGTTTACACGCAAACGAGAACTCTCCTCTGAAAACGATTCTTTCTAAGAGTGGAGATTTTGGAAAACTTTGTTTGCACGTTTGCATGTAAACTGAGACAAACGGAGGTTAAGGCAGGCGAGGAAGTGAGGAAGAGAAGAGAGAGGAAGTGATTTGTTACTGTTTTTGCTATTTTCGGGATTATGATTGGCTAACATGGGTTTGAGCTTCTCATTACACTGCCACCTACAAGTTTGGCATGCTCTTGACGGCAAATTATATATATATATATATATATATATATATATATATATATATATACACACACACACACACACACACACACACACACACACACACACACACACACACACACACACACAAACACACACACTGCGTGTAAGCAAACATTTTTCTAAAAACTTACAGTTGTGCACAATGTTATTTTTGAAAACGGAGAGGTTGAAATGTCCGTTTGTGAAAATAGCCGGCCACATGTAAACGTAGCATTCAACAACTATATAAAAAACACTGTAAGCAGGTTTACCATTCTTAAGCACCAAGGGGACTTGAATTAGAAATATGATGAAGGAAACACGTGCTCTAGCTTTGAAAATTAACTACTACGGCGTACACCAATAAAGTAGCAACATGAGAAAACAACTGTCCAATAAAGACAATTAACCTCATTGTATCTGTATGTGTGAATATAACTATGGATTTCTCCATGGTTTCTCCCCTGTATCTCAGTTTAGTTGCTCTAGTTGTTTAGTGATGATGTCACCATAGACATATAACGCGGCATCTATGCCGATATGTCTATGATGTCACATCCAGTACAGGAAGCAACGAATAACTCCCTTAATGTACTGTACAAACAGTACTGCATGTGAATACAGTATTGTGATACTTGAAAAAAAATTCAAACCCATCCTTCAATATAAATAAAAAAGAAATATATGATCCCATTTTCAGATCAGATAATTCCATCAGCATCTGAGACAAAAAGAAATAAACCTGCTGCATGGAGTTTACATGGATATGATTCCCCTTGTCACGTCGTTACAGTAATAAATCAGTCTGGATCCATCTCTTATAAGCCACTTCGGTAAAGTAGTTTGTGCAGCACAAGCGATTATGTATGATATGCATTCCTAGTTAGAGTTTACGTTTGGCTGAGGAAAATCTGATGATTACTGAATGTATCGCTGTACTGTTTTCTAACCCCAAAGAAAGAATGATGTGAAGGTCATGAGAAAAAGTTACTGACATACACACAAAACAATCATTAAAAAATAGAGAAGAAAAACAAAAAAGACTGAACTTAAAAGAGTAACAAAAGCTTTGAAGTGAACACTTGAAAGACTCAGAACATTAGAAAGAGAAGGTGAAGAAATCAAAACTGCATCAGAAAGTGGAAATACAAATATTTACCTGGCCTGCACATACAAATATACATTGTTAATTAACTGTTAATGAATTTCAAATAATCTATTTTCACATATTTCCTTCAGGAGCTATAATACAGTGAATCTTCTGAATCATTTCATATCTACAAAACAGATAGAGACAATATCAAAACCCCATGCTGCGTCAAAAATCAACATGTTGCAGTTGTTCGTAGTAAGCTTTTAATCTAAAACAAGAGGTAGAACTATAAAAAAAACAATCTGCCACAGAAAAATGTTATTAAATCAATTTATATAAAACTTCCGACAAATATTTATATATATATTTATATAAAAAGAGCGAGCAGGGCATTTCATGCGTGGTCAGAGAGCTGCAGCATTTACTGTTGATGTGGGAAGAGTTGCATAGAAGAAAAGTAAGGAGTGACATGGAGCAGTTTACTGTGGAGCAGTGAGGAAAAACACCAAGAGAAGATAGTGAGGAAAGAAATGGTTTTAAAATGACTTCATCAGTAAGAGAAAGTTTTTTTTTTTTAAAGTGTGTGGTGTTAGGACCATACAGCACATACTTAGGGCAAAGTCCTGAAATCACTGTTTTTAAAAGGAAAGTAAAAGTTATCTCGCGGGTGCTGCAGGAGCTGCCTGTCAGGAGGCGTGTTGGTTGGGCGCTCTACAGAGACGTTTCCGATCCTCTGCTCTTCCAGTAGAACGCGTTATCATCGTCTGGGTCCATGTCTATTGTAATCTGGGGCACAGTCTTCAGCGGACTCATCTCATGGCTGGAAACAAACAAAATACATTTCATTGTTAAGACG
The DNA here is from genome assembly GCF_008692095.1 of Etheostoma spectabile. Classification (NCBI taxonomy): domain Eukaryota; kingdom Metazoa; phylum Chordata; class Actinopteri; order Perciformes; family Percidae; genus Etheostoma; species Etheostoma spectabile. The sequence goes on along the minus strand of NC_045737.1, from coordinate 15,454,222 downwards.
ACACATGCTGGGATGTGGTGTTAAAAGACATGGTTTGACATTTTGGGAACAAAAACGTATTTGCTCCCCTTGGCAAGATATACATGAAAAAATCATGGGATAGATATTTTTGTGTTTTTACACTAAATGTGTAGCTGAAGCCAGCCAAAATCGTTATATTTCATTTCATCGTTTGTGTAATCAGTACAAAAACCAAAGTTTGAAAATGATTATTCGTAGTATTGCAAGAAGTTATGTGCGAGACAGGACCAGTTGCCTGCAAGCGGAGACTTTAGAAAGTCACTGCTCCCAGGCCAAGAATTAGTCGAGTCCATAACTCCTCGTAAAAACCACAACTTGTTGACACACTTCAGTTTTTGCTCTGGCTACACCAGTCACTGTAGAAAGCTACAAAATCAATCAAGATACTCGTGTTATTTAATGCCAGGCTAGCTGTCCCTGCCTGTCTTTGTGCTAAGATAACTGTGGCTACAAGCTCTTTACTGTACAGACATGAGAGGCGTTAATGACTAAACTGAAAAAGACTATCCTCCATGCCATGGACAAACATTGTTTTTGCCATTTTTTGATAAAAAAAGTCCAAGTTTAAATTTAGACTTTAAGATTATCGTAAGGACAAACATTCTGCTGGAAATTATTTATTCTGTTCTATATATTTATTTTATCACCCTGTTTTTATCTGTTGTTTTTCAAAAGGAGCATGCTTGTAATTTTGTTCATTCTTTACTTTAGTGTTTTGCTAAATGACAATAAAAGGAATCCTGAGTGTTGAATCTTGAATTATTTAAGACTTGACATTAAAACATTATATTGTCATTCTCCTCTACCCTGGAGTTCTTGCAGGAGCACAATTTGAATTCATTCAGCGAGTTACTCTGGCATTGTGTAACGGTGATCATTAACTATAGCCTTGTAGCCGAGCTGCACCAATCACATCGGTGTATCTGACATAGGCGGGGCCAGAGGCGAGCTAAACAGATGACAACAGTTTAATCTACCGGTGAGCTCCGCTGGTAGCTTAGCATATGGGGCTTTGGATACGTCACCCCGTGAGTTGTTGTGATTGGTCGTACTGTTATCCAATTGCGTGCAGTGAGATTTTTATATGCACGCTTGGCGCCACTCCTCAAGATGGGCGACTTTCATTAATTGATGCCAGACCCTTAATCTTTTGGATTTGGGTTGGGATTTCCAAGCTAATTCTCCTTGCCAAACTGGTGAAAAAGCTCAGATTTCTATAAAGAAACAACAAATCCAGCTTCCCTTTAACTTAGTAAGAAAAGTACAGCCACGTCAGTCTATTTATCAGTCCTAGATTACAGTATGGTCTTATAATATACAGATATGGTGCCATTTCCACTCTAAAACCCTGAAACTGTTTATATTTCTGCCCTCAGATTCACTACCGGCGATCCCTATGACACTCATCATTGCATTCTGTATAACAAAGTCGAGGCGTGATTAACACCTGTGTGTTTTCTATCAGTGATTTTCAAAGTTTATGTAAAGGTTTGAATGAATGAATGAAACTGCTCCTCTGTCTCTTATTAACAGATGACCGTAGTCCCTAACATTGATGTAGCTTGTTGTAGGCTGTTGCATTATCTGAGTACTTGTGCCATGTAATGTCTAAAATAATATTTTAATATTTTGATGCTTTACACCATTGTGTTTTGGCACATTGTGTCAAGGCAGAAATACAATCAGCAATCATGGCTTTATGGTTCCTGATGTCATCGACTCAAAGCAATTTGGTTTGGGGATAGGATTAGTTTTGGAGGGGGGGGAAGCAGCCAATGTCAACACTACCAGATTCATTTCATGACCTGTTCAATGTCACTGACTCTTACCGGACCTGAAACACCCCGAAGTTTTTAAAGTAGCATGAGAATTTTTCTCCGTTTTTTTTTTTTGGTTGCATCGCTGTCAATGTACTTGAACAGAAATAGACATAACAGTCAAGAACAAGCACAACAAAGCTGGACAAATAAAGGTAGAATAGTGAGACTATTATTAAGTATGTGAATAAAAAAGTGTTATAAAAAGCACTAATGTCAAACAACATAATTATAATGTCTATATACAAGTCTTACAAGTGTTTCCCTAAATTGTGTTGAGTTTTCCTTTCATTTTATCTGCAATTCCTCCCAGAAGATGAGATTAAGGCTGTTTCTTTGTCAACATGTAGCCAATTAAAGCTTTATTTACTTATCAATGTTTGACTCAAAGAAAATAAAATTGTATGAAAAAAAAATGATTATATTCACATAGACTGTAATTCAGTCAGCAGAATAAGTTTTTAGTTATATAAACAAAAGCAAACCTCCAGTCTGATCTCTACAGCTGAAGACCAATTAGAGTGGAAAAAAATCTTGTAAGTTGTTTGTCGGCATCACAGATGTGCTGCGATCACAGCTGGTATTTCACACATTATCCCAAACACTAATCCTCTTTCATCAGCACTGGTACAAAAATCAGAGAGCAGATGGGGTAATACAGTACCATACCAGTGGAGCTTCGGGAGAGGTTGTGGGCATGACGGAGAAAACATAATCTCATTTTGAGTATTAGAATCATTGCTCTAAATATTTGCACATAAATCAAGGCTTGTTCTGCATCTTTAAGACTAATTGTCTTCTGTCATTGCATACATTGTGCTTCTCTCATGAAGCACGCTGACTTTGTTTACATGCACATAATATTCCCATTTACATGGCTACTGAACGTGAATATTCCACTAATATTCCCGTTGGTGTAGCGATGAGTGCACATATCCAAAAACCTGTTGATATCCAAGTCTTTGATGATGTTTAAAAGTAGCTGTGTTTTTCCTTCTTATCAGGTCTGCAGCCTTGCAAACTGTTGGCTGGTTGGTTTGTTTACACATATTCCAAATGCGCTGTATACATGATTAAAAAATGCCTCTAAAACATGAATAATATAGTATCCCACATCTCAAAGGTGCAGTAGGTAAGCCTTATAAAGATAACTTTCTGTCATATTTGCTTAACTACATGAAGCAGGTAATTTAAAAAAAATCCACCGCTCCCTGTTCAGATGCACCAATCACGGCCGGGGGGGGGGGGGGGGGGGGTCCTACTGCGTGTCATCATTGCTCATGCATGTCATAGGGTCCTCCCCTCCCCCTTCCCCCCGCACAAGCTGCAGATAGATTTCCCCCCGCTCTATCGTGCACAGCTCAGCCCTTGTGAGGGAGGGGCTTAGGAGACTGTTTCGGGCTTTAGCGGAAAGGGGGGAGGGACTGAGACGTTGTCGATTTTCAAATTATTTGGCCAAGTCCTGGATCTTTGCAAACCTAGCTACGGCACCTTTGAATCTGAAAGTGCTATATTTGGAAAAAGGCCTTATTCTGAATATACAACAGGAATATGCTGTTTACATGACATGTGCAGGTAGGGGGGCGAGCTCGGGAATTAAATGGCTGTCGAGTGTGTAATGAGAATTTTACTTCAAAAAAGGTAAATTTGATTGTCGGCTCAAGCTTGGAGGATATTTTCCAGATCGACCAGAGTTTAGAATGCCAACACAAAGAAAGCGAAAGGTCAGGGACATCCAGCCGAAAAGGATGGACATCCAGCGGGAACATCTGCTGGCACGGGAACAATACCAATATGGATTACAGATTCATTAATCTAGGCAAAGCTGTCCTGGACTCAAAAAAAGTCTTGTGGATCAAATTAAACCTGACTTCAAGAAACAAAAGCAAATAATAATGGCCAAAAGAAATCTAGCTAGCCACTGAAACAATGCACTTCAGCCATAGGTAAAGTAATCAACTTGGCTGACCTTTAAAGTTCAGACTAGCATTAATACGTACATTAGCTAGTTAGCTGGCTTTCTGACCTTTCGCAACCTTTGATATAGAATCAGTGCCAGCTATATGTAGTTTTGTTCCCTCTCTAGCATTTAATAGACCTTTTTCACGGCAAACATGTTGATATGTCATAGTAGTAAAAGCACAGGTGTATTCAAAACCATTAACGATGGCTGCATTCCACTTAATAGAAGCCCTGGATTCCCTGAAATAGCCTACTGGGATACTTGATGGAATTGAGCCATCGTTAAAGTTTTCAATTTCAGCTGTGCTGACAAGTCAAAAAAATGTCTGCTGTGGAAAAAGGAACATTCGGCATGTGAGGTAAGCTGCACACACTCTCTCACCTGGACAAGCAGTTGGTCTGGTAGTAGCGAAGCTGCTCAGCACGATGTATGTCGGTCAAGGAATGATGGGGATTTTTCTCCTGTGGAAATAATCAATAAAAACAGCCATTATTGTGCATGTAGCCCAGGTAATGTGTTTGGTCTTCTCTGACAACTTTTAAAGTTTTGTTTTTTTTACGGACGAGCAACTAAGTCTGCAGGTTTTCAGTCCAATCAAAACACAACAGCAGCTGATATCACTGACAAACAGTTTGAGAGGAGAGGAGTAACCAGCCAGTGAAATCAGCTGCTACAATGGTGTGGATGGATTGACAACCTGCCCACTCATGTACAGAATATATTTAAACATCTATTTAAAGTCAGTATGTTTAGTTTTTAAACCATCCGACCTACATTTAGTACAAAAATGAATGATGAATAAGTAGCATTATTTAAGGAATGCTCCACCGAAACCCTACAGTTTGCAGTTAGCTGTTAATGTTTGTCGCTTCTAACTAGATGTATATCTATATTTATACAGTGTATTTGTATAAAACTGTTGTACTCCATTGTACTTTTTGGTGATCTATTCCTGTAAGCCATCCTTTTACCTGACCATATGGTTAGTGCTCCCTACTGGTAGTAGTTGATACTACATAAGCAAGTGAGTTGATTTAATGTAGTTCATGGGAATTTTTTCAAATGTTCCTTAAATTACATACAGTATACATATAAAGACAAAAGTTAGATGTAAGTGTGCTAATCATCAGTGATACAGGCTCTTTTACATAAAGCTAAAATAACAAGTTTGAAGCAAATGGCAAGTCGAAAATTCAACAAAACCCTTAAAAAAGATCCAATGAATCAACAATGAATATGTAGGTTGAAATTGTAAACTGCAGAAGAAAAGGTTTTAGTTCCACCAAGCAAGACTTTAAAAAGGGACACAACAAATAAAATCATAGCATCACAATCCAAGAAAAAAAAAAGTTTAAAAAAGGAGAAGTGAGTGAGTTAATTTCATGCACATTCTGGAACAAGAGACAGCACTGCGGTAAAGGATAAAGCAAGAGAAAGGCAAAGAAGGAATGTTAATATCATGCAGCGAGTAAAGACAAACATCGACTCTTCAGGCACACTGAACAAAGGAGCAGGATCAAGACGGAGAAGTATTTCCCTCCAGTGCTGCAGGTAGCTTAGATCTACTCACTGTCAGAGGCCTTATCCCCTAAGAAAGGCTCCTGCTCCATTATGTCCATGGGGATTTTAATGCTGGGAACTTTCTCATTGTAAGGAAAGTCAGACTGTTGGAGAGAGGAAACACATCCTGAGACAAGCCTTCTGGGGGTGTAAGGGAGTTAGCATTAACACACACATTCATTTTACTAAACCTGTGACGACCTGCATACTTTAATGCAATGCATTTGCAAACAATTGGTTACACAGCTGGTGGTAATGCATCTTGAATCTCTGGGTCTATTTGATATCCTAGTTGCTAAAGGCAAAAGAAGCAATGTAACATGTCTCCGAGAAGTTTCTGATGTTGTTGAAAAGTCCACCTTTCTGCCTGTCTTGTTACTTGAAACTTAATAACAATTTAACCAACTGATGTCGAGCTTCAGTAGAGATTGGCTTGGGAGAGGAGTTACTTTAACTACGTACTGTGGACATAACGGGAAAAACACATTCAACTCTTCTAAAGATGTGCCAAATTATCCATTGAGAATTTGGACCAGGTAATTTATAGGATTTAATCTATAAGTAATTTAATTCCTTTAAATGGTTATTTGATAGTTTCAAGATTTTGGCAAGTAATATCATCATCTAAACCAATTCTGACCACTGATCTGTCTGGCTTCCAGCTAGAGGTCTTCATTCGATCTCAAATGGATCAATTAAAAAAAGAAAATCTCCCCAAATGCGAAATCTATGATTAAGTTAAATAAATAAGAAACCTGATCCAAAAATGCAGTGGAACCAAACAAAAACCAAAATAAACTATTTCCCAATTCAATTTGGACCCTGGTGCCGAGTCGGGTGTCTGTTACTAGAAACTGAGTGGACCCAAACACTTAAAAAACACTAAAACACTTCAAGAGGGAAGACTTTCTTCCAATTTGAGTATATCTTTATCCTAAAGACGTCTGAACCTTAAATATTAGAAATGCTAAAATACATAACATATAGAACACAACAGTTTTATGTTCCCTGTCAGTAAAAAAAAAAAAAAAAAAAAAACAGTACTACTATTGCTTCACAAGGAGATAAATAATCCTTTAAAACAAGACAGTGGCACTTGCACCTTGTATCTATAATATCTCTGTAAGATTTTTGTTCCAACGCTATGACACTAAGGAGTTCTAGCATATGATGTATTGTCAAACCTTCAGTGGTTAGGGAGACTACTTTACACCAACTGAAAATGAGGTAAGGACAACTCAGAAAATTAAGTAAGCAAACTGACATCTGTAAACCTGGATATTTTCTTAACCAGTGGGTAAACACTCAAATGAGTACATGCTGCTGCAAAGGAAGAGAAAACTGGGAATTGGAAGCAGGGCTGGAGGTTGTTGGTTGGTGAGGTTCCCAGACTTGGGGACAGGCTTGTATGTAAAAAATAAGGCATTTTTGCTTGTTTGTTTGCAAAGATTCCTGCTTGTTGCATAGTATTGTGTTGAAACTGTAACTTCAAAATCCTTACGTCTTCAGCATCGCTGTCTATGCTGCCTTGTTTTTTCTTTTTCTTCTTCTCGTCCTCTTTCTTCTTCTTGTCCTTCTCTGGGATGATGTCGTCCAGGAAGCTGAGATCGTGCTGGGAGAACATGTAGTCCATCACTTTTCTGACGGCCACCAGAGCGAGGATCTAAACGCAGAAGAAGAAGAGGATTGGAGTGGACTGGGAGGTCATTTGTTGAATTAATGAACAGTCTGGTCTATGAAGTACGTTTATATACAGTACAGTATATTGTATTTTTTTTTTTTTTCAAAGTAAATGTGCAAAATTTAATATGTAAATATAAAAAATGAGCTGATGTTGCAATAAAAAGCTAGGTTAATAAAGACTGTGATCACAACTTAAAAACGTTAAGTTAAATGTGCAATGGAGGAAAAGCCAATATCAAACTGGGTATTGGTAGTTCTAAACTTGTAATGATCATTTAGATTTAAAGAAAAATAGTATTGAAAATAGCAAATATACTATGTACTTTGCAACACCAACTTTAAAAGTTACACTATTTTTATTTTTTTAAGTATATTAAATAAGTGATAAACGATGCACACCTTAACATCATATTTGACAAATCATAGTTATACACTGGTAACCGTTTAAATTCATGAAACAATGTGCGTTACAGTTTGAAATGTGATCCTTTCACTGTCACTCCCTGCCTTAGAACAGAATGATAACTATAACTCAAAGTACAGTTACAAGTGCAATAAAGTCTTGAGGGCTGTGTTAGTGACCCTGAACTGAAGTAAATATGTAAAACCACCATGAGAAACGGCACTGGTTTATCACTGATATAAATAAACCTCTTACACGTGAATTAAGCATATCACTTGTACACAGTGTAATTCAGTGTAGCCAAAATTCAGTCTGATCATGTCAGGCTGACTCGACTGAGCTGCTTTTATCTCTGATCTCTCCATTTTTATGCTCAGCCTTTAAAATCACAACATTCAGATGTGACACGCATCACACATTATTATTTCCATTTCCCAGACTAATGTTATTGAATAATCAACAAGGAGAATAACTATAGTTGTATGGTCAAATATACTGAAATACTGGAAACCTTTTATTAGTATCAAGATAATTAAACATAAACATTTATGGCCATTTGCAGCCTACAAACACAAGTCAAATATTAATTTTGAATACAAATCTTAATACAAATCACTCTTACCATGACAGGGAATACAATGGCGGCCACAGTGGACTTAAGGACCCAGAGCAGAGCCAAGCAAAGGATCTGAATGAAGGTGAAGAGATGGACCTTCCTGAGGGGGACGTGTCGCAGGTAAATTAAGTCCGGCTGATGCTTTGCCGGCATCAGAAGCAGCTTGAGACGATCCATGAACTGCAGACAGATAGCAGTACACATGACAGGATGCACTGCATGAATGAATATATCCGAGAAATGGCTAGTCGCTGGTTTGTTTCTTGAATACTCAGAGATTCCTTTTTAATAAAAGGTTTAAATACTACTAACATGAAATGTGAGCGAGGACAATAACATTCAACCACATTGCTCAACACTCAGTCTACACATTTTATTTTATGATGACAAAAGAAATCTTTGTAAGATTTACCTGCACTCCATTGAGAGAGGCCACCCCCATGTATAGGAACACTCCATACAGCACAGGCATGGGGATAAACTAGGTCAAATAGAGAGGAAAAAAAGCTAATTATTTTTATGTGGACAAAAACACAAATCATCCATTCCAGCTTATTGTTCAAGTACAAGTTGCTTCAAGGACTTTTAGGTATATCAAAATGTCTATCTTTATACAACCTTTGTAACCCAAAGTGGAAGTAGTTAGACTTTAATAATATGATTAAGTGGGGTGAACGCACTTGTTGCTAAATAATGTAACTACAGTAAGACAATGTTATCATATTATAGAATCATTTATCAGGTTTTGCAAATTTCGGCAGTTGTCCAATAAACATTTTCTTTTGCATATTGTCTCAATGCCAAACACAATCACTCATAATTTTTCTTAATAACATTTCAAAATGTATGAACCAAAGGGGTCTCTCAGTAGCAGGAGATGAAGGTTAATGAGTCTGCAATGATCCCATATTTTACACTGTCTCAATAGTTACACTGTCTCAAGTTAATGTTTGCTCAGAGCTTGTGCTCCACTGACTGCTGACCTCAGCATACTGTATATAGTCCTTAGTAATATAGTATGTTACTAAGGATTACTATATTATCACAGTAAAGAGCTCAAGCAACATGATGTCAGACTTTTGTAATTGGCCTGATTTTTCTGCTTAGTTCTTTTCAGTGGCAAGAGCTGAAATCTGTAAGTTAGAAGAGTGTGGCGATATTCATTGTCAGGTGTTTGTTTCCAACATCTGCCACAGTAATTTTGAGAATTTAAAGATTGAACTTGAGACACATGATGACTAATAACAGAAGACAATCTGATTTATTACCTTTAAAATAGGAGCCATAAATACAGACAGTCCTGTCAGGAGGAACACCAACACACCAGTGACCCTCTGCTCTCTGCAAAACAACAAAAAAGAGGGAAAATAGTTATTACATTCTCTGCTTGTATAATTTCTTGATTTGAATATGTGTACCTCTTTTTCGTACAATAATAAAGTCAGAAAAAATCCTAAATAATGATGTGATTACTTGAGAATATCAATCATTTCCCAAGGCTTGTTCAGTTTTGGCCAAAACAAAGGCAACCCCAACATTTGCAGGAAGTTCAAAGTTGGAGTAGATGTTACAAAAGTTTGTTGGTTCAGCTTACAGCTGACACATCAGGAGGCTCTGGAGGACATCACTAAACAGATGAGAAAGCTAACAAAACACAGTAAGAAATCCCAGTGTCTTAACCATCTATTAATGAACACAATAGGTACATGTACAAAAACCGGTTTTAATATTGCCAATGCAAATTAACTTGAGCACATGGAGTGACTGATGGACTATTTCAGCTGCACTTTTGATGAAAGGACACCTCTGCTGTTTTATGCAGTTTATATAAATAAATTAATATGATTCAGTCATTTTCATTCTGTTAAAAAAAATTGTAAGAAAATCGAATTGTGAACTTAAAATTGTGAATTGTATCCAATCTTGAGTTGAGTGTATCTTTACATGCCTATTCAAAGCTAATCTTTCAGTATATACCACACACACACATTACTATTTTCAACAATCCTCCTATAACCTTTGTGGCATGGACTATTTTGATGAGTCCCAAAGGTTATCCGTTTGTGTGTTGGATGTTATTCTGCTCTCTACTAGCATTGTTTGTCAAATTAAATTGTCCTTTGTCAACTGCCAGAAAAATGTAGATGTTGGGTATACATAACTTTAGAGCAATTCTGTAAAATCTGTTGGCATCTCACCTACAGATGGTGCTATAGCAACAGGGTAAATGTAATTTACTCTGAATCAGTTATCATGAATGTGACTCCTTTGCCCCTTACATTTCTTCCTTGTATAGTGCTCTAATATTCCCAGACAAGATTTTGGTATTCTATAAAAAATTTGAGCTGCTATCAGCACAATTCTTATTGTCTGAGTGTTTCAAGTTGGATAACATATTGTACCAATCTTACCTCACACCAAGGAACTTAGGCTGCTCTCCAGGAGCCGATGTTTCGGTTTCCATCTTCAGACTGTCGATGTGAGCGATGGAGATAACTGTGGCAGCCACGTACCACGGCAGACCCATGAAGGAGCAAATAATCAGCAGAATGGCCACCCAGAACAGATCCAGATGGTAACCTGCCCCTTTCTGGTACAGACAACAAACACAAAGTCAAAGGTCATGTATGTGCATGATCAAGCATGGAAAATGGGTTAGTTTGAGATGAGCCAGACCCTCGCAGACCTCGCTGTCTTGCTGAGTGAATTGCATCATCCTGTGCGACAAAAATGTGCGCTGGTTTGAGAGCTAGGCGCGCTGCAGAGCTGCAGAAATGAAGTGCTTGGAGGAAAACAACTTGCCAGTAGATCAAGCTGGGCGCTTGGACTTAAGTAGTAACACATTAGTCTGGCCGGACATCCAGAATGTGAGGGTATCTTCTCAAACAAGCCTAGTATTTAGAGCACGGCTGCAGGTAAAGGCAAAGCTAAAACCCAGCAAACAGCTCTATATGTTTTATAGAATATTATGCTAAATAACAAAACAGCAGAAGAAATTTTTGTTCTCTTCTGCTGCAAAGATATACCAGTGATCTTTAAAGCAACGAGTCATAGAAATCAAAGAAATAAATTCTCAAGTGGTTGCTTTTTGAACCGAACTTTGTACAGTCACTGCCATGAAACATCTCTCACTCCCATGAGAAAAATGAAAACAATATTTAACTACAGTGTGAAGGTAGTGAGTGAACTGTACAAACTGCAGTATGTTGTGGGAAACACATGAAAATCCCTACTTCACATAAATCAAGTTAGACAAACAGAAAGAAAAAGACTATTTCAAATAATTATTTTTGTTATTGTTGAAATTCTAATTCAAACACAAAATGCAGATTTTAAGCATTTCTCAGCAATTGATCATGAAAGTTATACTGCAAACTCATATGCTGCACTAAATGTTCTTAAAAACTGTCCATTGTCAAAACAAATCCTCCCATCTGTACTACAAGATCTCAACAAAAATGACTCCCAACCTTCCGCTGCCTCACTCATATACAGCACACAAACTTTCTGTATTGTATCATGTTAAAGGTCCAATGTGTAGGAATTTCTCAGCTCTCTCACACCACGCAGTTCAAAGTACGTATTACAGCCACGGTAGCCTTCACGCTTCAAAAGGCCGGTCTCTTGCTCTTTTCAATATCCTTTTTCTTTTTTGTGTGTCTTCCATGTTTTCCTTCTTCAAACTTGCCGGCATAAGCAGCATTAGCAGAATCTGTGAGTTTATCATGTGACAGCAAAAATGTAAAAGGCATAGCAGTATGTCCTGTATGTCCCTTACAGGCTAATGTATTTCAAGATGGTGCATGAATATGGAGCATCTACCCAAGTTCATGCGAATGCAAATGTAAAAAAAAACAACGGAATACTTAGAATTGATGGTGGTGGTAAACATTTATGAAAAAGGACAAGTTTGTGAACAGGCAACACCGATAAAACCACTAAACACGTTACACACTGGACCTTTAAGGAATGACATTTAGCATTTCTGATACTTTCATCTCCTGGGTCACAAATTACCACCTGGCTTAAAATAAACATTTTGTTTATAAGGTTTCTTATTTACCTTCAACTTGTGCTCCTTCCTGTTGACGATCACAGCAGTGATCTGTTGGTCCATAAAGACTAGTATGGTAACCAGCAGGGCAGGAAGAGCTGCCACCAGGTAAACCCACCAGGGGTTTCCTCCAAACGGGGGCACAAACCAGCCCCGGTTAGGACTTGTTGGCTGTTAAAGAGGAAGACAGAAGCTTCAATACGTTGACTAGACAAAGTGGCATTTGTGACCTCAACACAGACAGAAATTGTTGTCTTTTACTGTTTCTATTAGCCCATAAACTATAGATCACTTTACATTTCTGATGATTATTTACCAAACTCATTAGATTGAATTACCTTACATTCATTTGAGTTTTTTGTCCAAAGGGACTTCTTCATACACAGAGCACTTTTGGGGATCAATGTCTTGCTCAAAGTAGTCTTATTTTATGGAAGTTCAATTCTAGGATTAAACCTGACATGTTAGGTATGCCCCTCAACTTCTGCTCTCTGTGTGTTACCATTCTCAAAGTCCCTTCGCTACGGGAAACAACAACAAACTACGAGCTAGCAAGCTTCATGCTGATAATGGAAAGTTTTGAAAAAGATTTGGATTGTGCAATAAGGCAGGCCTGTTTGGCTCTGTCAGGAATGATTGTAAAGATTTACAAAGAATATGTTTATGGAATTTTCTATCTGACTGGGAAGTTTTGAGACCAATGGGTTGGGATTGTTATGGACAGAATGCACACGGCAATGCACTGGTAAGAGCAAATTACGTTAAACCATGTATACAGTTAATTTAAATAACTCACGTTACTTTATTGTGTGAACAGCTAACTTTGTGTAATATTGTGTGTGGCATTTTCTTTTGTGGGTTGCAAATGCTTTACCAAAACAAGTTCCTTCCCAGGACCATTTTGTAGAACCACCTTCACTACGTCCAAAATGGTTGTGATTGGTTTAAAGAAATTCAGACAATGGTGAGAGTTTTTTTCTTTTATCCTAGAAATAATGTGTGTTGTAGCCAGACCTTACTCCACACCGCTGTGGAGACAGGTATGACACTGGAGACTATGCTCAAGGTAAATTTCAACATGCAGACAGGAGGAGCTGGAAATCAAACCACCACAACCATACTGTAGCAATTTAAATCATGCAGATGTAAACCAATACAGAAAACAAGTACTTTTATCTAAGTTATGTTTTGTCAAAGAGTACTGTAAATGCAAGATTGCGTTTTGGATTAAAACCATGACAAGAATCTACTAGAAGCATATTATGTTCCATGGCGCAATACAGATAACAAAATGCACTTGATTTGTGCATTCAGCATGAGCACTTAGGCAGGGAAGGACTCACCTTGAATTCACTTGGCACAATAAGTTTAGGAGTATCGACTCCTACGAGCATATCAACTCCACAGAAGATGAAGATGGCCAGGATGATGGCAAAGTCACTGATGAGTTTTCTCACCTGGGTAAGAGGTAACACAAACACTTGACAAATCTGTTCTCTGTAATGTGTTTTTTAAAGAGGTTGCACATCTAATTCATTCCCTTGGATTAAATTAGTAGAGTGTGGCTGACTCACAGTAGTGGGGAAGAAAGGGCTGGTCTTGAACTTCTTTAGACACATGGAGCAAGTGTAAGTGCCAAAGAACAGGATGAAAGACATGAGGGTGATGTCTGGGACAAACTCACAGGCCTTGCCCACCAGCTCTCCATTGTATTTTAAGCACTCTGTCTTTGTGAGGGACGACCATGTGGCGTTCATTGGCTGTACAAAGGAAACAAAGAACATCATGATCAAATAAGAAACAAATAGTCATTCAAATGAGCATCCCGCCAAAGCTGTGACCGATACTGAGACTGAGAAGAGCTGAGTGTTTACTCCAACATAATAAAGGTCTGTGAAAGTTATCAGAGAGAAAAAGAAGCCAACTTCGTGTCACAATAACCTTAAATTGGAAACAAGTGCTATCAGACTGTTCTATTTTCCTTGTAAAATTGTTGAACTGACAAACACAACACAACTGTCCTCTACAATTGTCTCTTTATCTCCCAGTTGGTATGTAAAATTCCAAGAAGGCTGTTCAAGATTGTCAAAGAATTCCAGCAGTATTCAGACCAAAGTCCTTCAGTTTAAACAGTGCTTGAAGTTAGGGATGTTAATGATTAATTAACCGTGTAACCGTTAACCGACAATACAAATTTTGACCAATTAATACAATCAGTTAAACATGAGGTCGTCAACGTTTTTTTAAGATAAAGACCCCTTAGAGAGAGACGAGCATGGACCCCTTACTACATATTTTATAAAATTAAGTTGCATACTTAACTGGGCCTACAATAAAAGCCTAAAGCCTTAATACATACATTTTAAGTACATAGAAAACTACGCTATCAAAAATAATTGTTGTTATGATTTCGTAATGTTTTAATGTTACACAAACTGTACATGTGACAGTAAATCCTTTGGGATTAAGTGTATCTGGGATGGCTACCCCTGTGACTACCTTACCTAAAGGCCGGTAAGCCCATCATTAATGGGATTTTGTTTTTGTGTTCAAAAGTTGCGAAGAAACTCCCTTTTCTGCTAAGCTTTTTGCTAAACAGCGCTCACAGCTGAAAGCTACGTGACACATGCCACTATATCAGGGCTTCTCGAAATCCAGACGCATCCAAACACAGCCCATACTTCATGTTACAAAACACATAACCTTTAATGTTTTCTATTTTTAAATTGATTTTCTATTGCTCAATAAATTCTTGGTGACGTTGAATATTCAGTTATGGTTTAGTGAACCAAAGTTGATCTGTACAGATCCCCCCCACCACAATGGCGAGCTGAAAGCTGTCGCAGTGTGGTTACATTTCCTCTGAGACACACACTACCGTGCCCTGGTGACAGATTGACAAGCTGGAGGTTCCAGGGACGGATTTGGGAGGGTAAAGGAAGGTAAGGACAGGTTTTTATTTTGTATTTCTGTGTACCGGTATGAAAATTGATCAGTTAACGATGTTTGGCTTTCATCGAATGAGGACAACAATAAAAACATGGAACACTTACCAGGTCAGTGTTGTTCCAATACCAGACTGATGGACCCTCTAAAGGATCACCAGCGATGTCTGTACTGTTCTCTGCAAAAACATAACAAAACTTTAGTTTTTAACACTACAACAAACAAACAAACAAGTTTCCAAAGCAACAAGACTTAGTCTAAAACCATTTTAAAATAGTGCCATATATGTCTATAATTGCACTGTTAAATAGATGGTCATTCTTTAATTGTTCTGAATTTTAGCTCTATGTTTACACACTTGGCTAGACTTTCATCAATCTAAGTTGTACTGTACTGTTTGTTAAGCTCAGCTATATTCAGGTTTAATCATCCGTTGTGTTAAATGCCAATGTCTTAAATGTAGTATACATGTTCACAGCATATATCCAGAATGTTAGGATCCCAACATATGTGTAGTTATCATGGTTACCAACCAACAAGTCCATCCATGGAAGCAGATTGCAAGCTTGGCTATAATGCCAGCCAGGAGTTTCCATGACTTACTGTACAGTATGTGTTAAACCAGGTTGTTTTGATGATGTGTCAGTTGCTCACTTTTCAAAAGTAAATATCTGTTGTTTCCCCCTCCCTGGTATGCACTGTAGTCTTTGTGGAGCGGCAGGAGGAATAGCATAATTAAGTGTGTCATATATTTTTGAAAGCAGTAAGGGATTACCAGTAATTTAGGGCTGCCCCCCATTTTATCTCCCATCCTCCATTACAAAATAAAATGTAGAGGCATACTGTGTCGTATTCAAAAAGATCAACAGCAAGTGTTCATTTTTTCACAACAAAACAAAAAATGCATTGTGATTATCATACCATAGAAATATTTGTAATGAAACAGACTAAAACTCACCAGCCCATAAAGCTGTAATTGCTCCTCCTTACAACCATATGTTCCATAAAAATGGCAAATCTTTTAAACAATTACACCGGTACAAACCCTATTTTTAGACCCCTCTGATCGACTTACACTCAATCCTTCTCTCCAACTATAAAATGCTCCTAAAACCTGCAACAACCAATGGGTTAATCAATATCAATGTGTCTTATCATTCAGACTGGATACCAATGTACCAAAGCCCCAAAGTTAAAGGTCTCACCTAGAACAGCAGGGGCCATACAGAGGCACTCATATTGGGTGACATATTCCATCATGTATTCTGAGTTGATGGGATAGTGGTGAGCTAATTTGAGCATCTTCTTGAAGGCATCATAGATGAAGATGAAGCTGATGAGACAGGAGAAGCCCTCTTCAGTGAACCGGGTGAAGTACTGAACCAAGAAGCTGGCGTCAGTGGCCACGAGCACCAGGCAGAAGAACGCTGACCACAGGCCGATCCACAGGCGGAACTCCAGGTAGTCAAAATCATTTTCTCTGTATGGAGAAAAAGCACAACACAAATGTTCAAAAGTAGTCAGTATAATCTATTTATAGTTTTAAACAACAGAGTATTAGGGACACTCTATTCTTGCTTTGCCAGAGCATCCACACGCTGCAGGGCAGAGAAGGGTCTGGCTACTCCACCTATCATTCTGAGATAGGAGAAAAACGTGCTCTGGTTTATTGGCGTTTCTGTTCTGGACAGTTTTGGAGTCTATAGTAAAAAAAGACTTGATCTTCTCTTTGCCAATAACACATTTGACTATGATACTCCAGAATGTGAAAAAAGGCATAACCTTCTCCAACAAATTATTGATGCCTTCTGTTCTGGTTTGGGCTTAGATGTACAGATTGCCATTGTTTTTTTTACAACCATGACATACATGACTAACCTCTGCCTTCACACTGCCTTACACATCACACTCCAGTGTTATGGAAGCCAATGTTTTTAAGAAACAACTTTGGCCCTAAAACTCTGAATGACCAACATTAAAAATAACATTCATAACAAGCATTTTTGGAGCTTTTTGAGTGTCACCAACTAAAGTTTAGTATGATGATAAAGAATGAATCATATATGATCAGTAAACCAGGTCTCTGGATGGAGAAAGGTACCTGCTGAAATTGAAGAGCAACCGTTCAAACACCAGAACAGGACCGGTGCTGCTGAGGATGGTGAGAGGCTGGCCGGCCAGCAGACAGAAAATCGCACCGGTAATCGCTGTGCCAAGAAAACTCTCCAACACACCCTTCACACATGGAGGGGAAGAGTTAGGGAATCATTCAGAACATAAACGGTAAACAAAATGTTAAAAGGTTAAAGAACTCAGTCTGACCTGCATGTTTTCTGTGGCATCGCCCAGCAGACCACCAAAGGTGATGGCGTTTGTCACAGTTCCCAGGTAAATAAACAATGTGGCCGACAGGGCCTGAATGTGAAATCCATCGGTGAAGTCACTGACAAAGAAAGGCGCTTTTCTTTTGATGTCAAGTAAGAGACCCCCACAAAACCTGAAAACAGAAAAACAAAATGGTGTGTTTTCCACAACATGAAATATTAAGCCCAACAAAGTCATTTTGAAAATGTATTCAAAGTATGCAGATAATTACAAAACATGACATATAAAACACTGAATCATTAGCACTGAGGGTAAATGTTTCAAGATATAATAATTTACTGTATATATATATATATATATATATATATATATATATATATAAAATATTTCATACCTTCCAGTCTTTTTCAGCTCGTCCCCTACAGCATGTCCCCCTCCTCCATGACCCTCTCCACTATGAGGCATATCTCCGTTCATATGAGGGTCCCCTCCTGCATACATGTTTTTCCTAAAATACAGTTTTGTTTAGTCTGGCAGGCACTTTACCTCTGATTAACACTTTATCACATGAACACAGTAACCTGATGCAGATCATATATTTAAAACACTTTAAATATCTACTGAAGTTTACCCAGCCTGTCGTTTTTTGCATTTTAGTTGGCATGAAAATATCAGTGCATGTTTTCATAGCCTTTTTTAATGTTGTCAATCAAACAATGCAAATATGTGTAATATGATTATATAACCTGACATATCAGTGCTCACATACAGTAGAGCTGAGAAGGTCCTGCTTTACTAAGTACCACTGCGGCATTAAATAAAACCCAGTGCTGCACACTGTGCTGTACAGCTGGACACACTTCAGTGATTTTGCAACCACTGCATTTCTGTGACATAATGTAGTTACTGCACACACAGCATTCAGGTGCAGAAAGTCGAGTACTTGCTGACATTTTGAGATTTTTTTTTTGGTCTTAAATGTACTCTTGCATTGACTATCTGTGTGCGTACTTGTGTGTGCTGCTGAATCCTGATACAGATACGTTTTACAGTTTAATTTTAGCATATAGACCTTTTGTCAGAAGAGGGAAGGGATTTTGGAGGCTCTATCCTGATGGCCGGGTCCCACTCTCCAGGGGGAAGCACGATCACCTCATCCAGGAACTCATCAATACCAGCCAGCAGGTCTTGTCTGTCCTTGGCCTTATACGCAATGTCATGAAAGACCTGAACACAGATGGAGAGAGACAAGGCATTCAAGTGTGAAAGAGACCATTCAAAGCATGCAGTGAACTATAATATCAGATCTGAGGAATAATGAAAGGGGAGGAGAGTGAGAGCCTACTGTACAGAACTACTCTATTTTTTAAAGATTTTCTACTGAATTTTCTTAATTGCAAGTAACATGGTTCTTTTCAAACTTAGGGTTCACAAAATACCTCTTCCGTAGCTTGTTCAGAAATTTTGCAACAACTGACAACATAATCCAATTAAATACAACAACATAAAATATCTAATTATCATAAAGTTGGTGGGTATTATGCTGAACTTCTCTTACATTGTTATATTATACTTTCTGTACTTGTGGAAAGGAAACAAGATTAAAGCATACCTATTGTGAGTGACAATGGCCTGTTGCATTACATGAAAGACCTTTAATTGTCAGCATTAAAATAAAACCCAAAGATGATGTGTGTTGATGGCAGTCTAACCTCATCTGACATCAGCGTGGCGATCGCTCGACCAATCTCATGGTACGACTTGGCTTTGCCTTTGGGTCCAAGCAAGATGAATAGAAATCTGTGAGTGGAACAAAATCCTTTGTATTAGTAATTTTGTTGATGTGTACTTTTCTATGTCGGGAGCTGTGGTGTTGCTGAGACTTGGCTAAATGCTGGAGTGCCAGTGACTTTCAACAATGTGACATTTTTCTGTTCCTATCTGATGGACACATTCGGTTTTATGATGCATTCGTTTGAGGAGGTGATGGTAAAACATTTCAATGGAATTGTGCCTTGTACGATTTCCCTTGACAAACACAATTGATTGATTACTACAGAAAATACATTTGCTTGATGCGTACTTGGTTATAACAACACTGCAGCAACCAGTTTGGTGTCACTTTATAATATTCATCCAAAGCCAGAGAACAAACAGTGAGACACATTAATAGAAACAACTTTACAAACAAATACAATCTTCTTATTTTTAACTCTGCAATACATTGAACATTTGTGAAGTCCATAATATTGAATTCTGTCAGATGTTGATTTAACACTAATGGAAAGTTTGAGTCATTAAATTGCAGTGGTGTGTTATATTTCCTTCTAATTTAAGGTGAACACAAAATAAAACAAAATGCAACATATACCTGACATTTATCATGCAATTAGAATAGCAACTTTAGATGTTTTGATGTTATATAAAGTGTTTCCCAGATTTCTGTCAGTGGTACGCGAGTCGAGTCGCACCTAGACAACTACTGATGCATCTTCCTACAACTTTAGCTCCTATTTATGAGTTCAGTCATGAATCTCAGCTACCTTGTGGGAACAGGAACCTCTGTTAAGGCTCCCAGCATCACAGCTTGCTGCAGACGAACAAACGCCACAAACGGCGAGTCCAGGAAGTCCACCTCCCCCACCAGCACGTTGGAGGCCTCGGCATCTCTCGGCAACTTCTTCATGAACTTGTTCCTCAGCTTTAAAGTACAAAAGAGGAGACATTAAATGGAGGAGGACATTAAATGTTATGTTCACACCAGCAAGCTACCCAATGCAGTGCACACTGAATTAAACAGCCTATATCAAACAGGACAATCCCATTCAGCTTAAATACCAAACCAAGAGGGTCCCATTGTGTCTAAAAAGTAACAAGTTGTAACATGAGGTCTGTATTTCTTGGCCATTTTTTGTCATGGCGATGGTAAGATGTGTAAAGCTGGAGGTCAGACACCTGCTGAGCTCCACAGGCGCAACATCTGAACTTTAAAAAGGACATTCAAGTCCTGCAATTGTGTCTATAAAGAGCTTTTTTCTAGTTGCAACAAAAGGAAAATACCAGTGTTTTTTAAGTACATGTTGTACCTTCTGAGCTACTAATTAATGGGTAAATTGACCATTTTCCAGAGCACAGGTTACACTGGTGTGAAAATCACCTTGAAAAATCCACTCTTGCTGTGATGGTTAATCTATTACAAAGGTAATCATCTTTAAATATAAGAGTTTATGTATGAAGAGTTTACGAGGCATCGTGAAAATGCTGTTATGCAATGGTTTCTCTGTGTGCAGAAGAGTTTTGTTGGATTTTAATTGTGTTGGAAGACAATTTAGGAAATTACTACTTATGCTGTTTGTGCTCCACGTAACTGAGGACTATGTGGAGCAAAAATGTCTCTTTTGACATGTGTTTGCAAGCAAAGTTGGACTGAGAAGACAGTGGCGCATGAGCAATTTTATGACATAAAGAGCAACAAAATTGCACTTAATTGCTCTGCAGACAACAAAACTCAAACATGCAACAGTGTTTTTTTCTGTAGTACTTGCACTGCTTTTTATTTGGTATTCATTAACTACTTTTCATATAATATTGTAGCATCTGTTTCATTTGTATATAAGTGTACCTCCTGATACTGGTTTTATTTTTAAAAGCCAGTTATTGAATATCCTGATCCATGAAATAACTGGCCTTTAAAATTAAAATCTGCCTGCTTCTTTAACATAATTTAAAACATAGGGTATAAACTTATGGCACCTGTATTATTTTAAGGAAGAAAATTTATTTATTTATGATACAGTATTCATTCAAAGAAAATTGTGTCCCTAAAGGTCAGATTTTTCCTTTTTTTTAAATTAAAGCATTAAGATCAATTTCCAAAACATGTTTTTTTAATTCGCTTTTTAGTCAACTTTAGCATGGTTTCATAAACTTATGAGCACCACTGTACTTTAAATCCCATTAAATTCCATGCCACAATCGTTCCATATGATAAAAAAGTGGCAGATTGAGATCATAAATACATAAAACTTCAAATATAATGAATCAACCGACCAAACATCAAGATAAGATTGCCATGGAAAACTACTGTGTTATATATTAACCTCAAATCAGCAGAAAGCTGGCGGGAAATATGTACTAAGACACAGTCAGTGACATTATGTAGCACCTCTGTGCCCTGGATGGTCACATAGAAGTATTTTTTATATCAGAGTTGGTTTGACACGAGACTGAGTATCATAAAGGTTTAAAATAAACTTTCACCACTTAATTTTTATGCTTTCAAATGAGTGCAAGGATTAGATATACTGTACTTGGTACTTTGGTACCACGTTGGTCAAGGTTTCGAGCGAGCGGAGTCAATTCTAGAAGGTAGAGTTGAAACACCGCAGACCACGGATTTGTCAGAAAGAATAGTCACAAGCGCAACACTGGACGTCCTACATAAACCCGTCTTTTTCGTAAAACAGTCAAGCCACCATCAATTGTGAAAAATGTATTCACTCAGCTTGTTAGGTTAGATTTCTTCTATATTGTTATATTTCTGTTGTAAATGAATGTGAAATCCTGGTTTCAACAGTTAAGGAAATTGCAAGATAAAAGAATAATTTTTAACTATGTACACTTGAAGTGATTATGCAAGAAATGAATCACCTGTCCAGGGAACAGTCTGATGAGTTTCAACATACCAAACAGAGTAAGAGTATCAGATGATGTAAACGGTGGCTGTAAAATCAGCTTTGGCAAGATTTAAATCGGATTAGATCACTGACATCTCCTCCAATCAGAGTGAACCTACTAGTCAACAACACAGACTGTATAAATACACTAAAGAAATATGAGTCTAAGATGTTTTGTCATTCTAAAATAAATTCAGTGTCTAAAATAATATTAAGTAGTATAACATATAGGATAACAAGTTAAACCAGGGCAAAAAGAACAATGGCTGTCTGTCTATCACTTGCCATCATCCTGCTAAAACCAGATCATGCACTGGCAGAATTGCTGCCATCAATCTCTCCGTCTCATAAACTTGTGACCTTCAACTGGTTAGCTCCAAGCTGATCCCATCCGAGGCTGTTGCCAAGAGGTTTGTCTGTAAATGATTTAAGTTAGACCTGCGTAACCACACACCCTGACCTCCAATCACTACTAATCAACATCACACCACCTTTATCAACTAAGTAAACCTGAATCTGTTCCAGTCACCGAATGAGCATGACACACAAATTCAATTATCTCAGGCATGAAATCTTTTTTTGGCATTGGAGTTGAGAGATGTAAAATCTGTAATATACTGAATGACATTTCATTGTTTTTTTGTGTTTGTTAATACTGTGGTACTGGTCAATGCTGCCTCCTTCTTAAAGAGTGTTAGCATATGTCTGAGATTTTTGCCTGCATCCTAATATGTTGTCAACAGTTCTCATAGGGACTATTTCTTTTGGTGAAAAGTAGTTCCACTGAAAACTGGTTGTAGTTTGTTCTGTGGATTAGCGTACAGCTATGTCTCCTTCCAGATGACCTGGTTGTGAGCAGTTTCAAGTAGAACTTTTTAAATTTCTAATAAACCACACCCGCTTGAACTGAACAAAATCAACACTTGACACACCTTGGAGTCATAAATATATGTGCAATAATACTTGTTTATATATCTGTTGACTGGGATGACAATTTATTTGTGTATTTATTACTTTTATTACTTTTATATTCAGGTGCGGCTCAGCAAATTCCATTGTACACAAGCTTATGCAATGACAAAGTATTTTCTATTCTATTCAATCGTATCACTACATACTCATGGACGAACAGGCTTGTTGTCGTGACAACGCAAGACTTATTTAATGTCGTTATCCTCAGGTGAACTAGTAGTATCGGTTAGCTATAAACTAATCTAAATAAGTAAGCAATGTTGGACCCATAGGGCTGGACCACAAGCCTGTCGTCCATGACAATGCTTCCCTCTCTCTTCTTCTTCTTCTTCTTCTTC
>NC_045737.1:15414920-15430838 GCF_008692095.1 Etheostoma spectabile | reverse complement strand
AGAAGGCAGACATCTCTATGGCTGATATCAACAAAACTGGACGGCTAACATCAAAACCTGAATGTCAATCTCCCACTTGTTTCCCACTTAGTGTGGAAATGATCATTGCACGTCGGCCCACAAAGGAAACGTCTAAATGGTATTTATAAGCTGAGTGGGTGTGGAAGCACATCAGTTTAGAAGATGTGCATCCTGTCCAATTGTCTTTTTTTCTACTTTGACTGTCCCTCAGGAGGACTTACTGGGCCATTTTGACCTAATTCTCTTCTCCCAGAGGCTTGGTCCGGGATGAGACCATATGAACAAATGGCTGCTGGGACCTTTAATGGCAAATACTGTAAGTCCATTAACAAGCACTGCTAAAATACTGTGTGTATTTATCTCAGCAGAAGTGCTTCAACATCACAAACTGAAAGACTACTAAATGTATAATTTAGATACATACAAATAATGATTATCAATACAGCACTGACACAACACCTTCCTATGACGGGGGCTTTAAAGCCAATTCAACTTACATTTTCTTTCAGATGAACTGGAATGGGGCATATTGTTGAAGCAGTAAACAGTATTTTATCTGTTTCACACAACAGAAATTCATTGATAAACACCGTGAGAAAGTTTCTCCGATATCTCCTCTGGGTGTGACAGATAATCTATGATGCAGTGTATTTGTAAAGTTGTAGTAGAAATGTACTGGAAAAGTACAAATGTGTGTTTGGGTGTTCTCTTTCCATTGTAAATTAATCACTGATTTCTGTTCGTCATTGTACCAAAGTTTCTTGGCCTACTGTAAGCACCGTCCTCGCTACAACAAAATCTCCACACTGACCATTAAAGGAAATATTTATTAATATTTCTACAGACTCTCAATAAACTGCTAAGCTGAGTAGAGATATAACATAAGCAACTTGCATATATTTTTGCACACTTGGCTGTGGCAGGTTCAGAGCAGCTGCAGCTGGCTGGGTGACGACAATGTACTTTTGACAATCTTACCTCTGCTTTGAACCGGCAGTCACAGTCTGCACATGACTGCTTTCTGCACTTCTACAGTGGATGAAGCTATATTCAGCTATCAAGTTACTTTTGCAATTCCAGCCTGCATCGACCTATGCTTGAAACGCATTTGCTATTTGACACATGTCATTTCAAGTAGGCTGTTAGATATACTGTATGATTTACCTTTGTTTTTCTGCATGTGACTGGAATAATGAATTCCTATGCTTTTTCAGCCTGATAGTTACTATAATATTTATATAGTAGTAAGTATTTTGCACCCATAAAACCTGGCTTTAATAATGGTTACTGAGCCAAAAAACCTACTCGAATAGCAATTTAATTAAGTTAAAACTTGGAGATTTTTCACTGATTTATCTGATACTCTTACAATAATTCTCGTGGGAATTTTTCAAACTTAGATCACATAGAGAAAATAGTGCCTATCAAAACCGGTCATCAAATATTTTAACATTTTAAATTTCTGAAAACAGGTAAGTAAGTAAGCACTGCCCATAGACTTTAATTGAGAGATCATCTCTGGTAACTGCAGTGCAGAAACACTGTAGCAAAATAATATAGAAATCAAATGAAAATAACAAATATTGAATTCCATTATTAAATCATCAGGTTGACTCACCTGCTCTTTTTCCGGTTTGTCAGAAATGTCGTTCAGGCTGCTAGAGGTCAGGTTCCGGTGAGTTGTGGTGGGACTATCTGTTAAAAAATATCAACCCTGTGTGGTTAAAGCAGTTTCACCTTCAACAAGAACTGAAAAGGGGAAAAAAGGATGGCACAGACCCAAGAAAAAACAGTGGCCCAGACAGTTTGCTCCCCATGCAGCACCGAAAAGAATCACAAGGCAACAGCGATCAAAAGCATAAAGAGATTTCAGCCACCATTAACTTACATCTGCTACAAAAAGGCTCAAGCTTACAGCAGAGGACTAACACTTCATGATTACTGGTCAAGCAAACTTTTAAGTCAATAAAAACATCTGTCACACCAATGTTCACTGACAGAAAGGGACAGTTACTGGTCTACGTACAATCTGCTGAAAATCTTAAATCAGACAGAATAATGCTGTTCTATTTAAAGTCATAAGTCAGCAATTTCTAGTCTGAAATTCTCAGAAAGCACCTAAAATCTTTTCTCAGATCATTAAGTACAGCCTCCTCTAAAAGTTGGAACATATTTGCTGGTATAGAACAATCTTAGTACAACATTAAGTTTTAAATGTGTTATAAGGTATATTATTTAATGCCCTCAGTGCCAAAAATCTATAACCTAATTCAAATCTCATATTACAAAGCAGTTATTAATTGGTCCACTACATTCTACAACTGTTCTAACTTGTATTCTGCATCCTTAATACACAATCAGGAGCTTTATTGTTGAGAATATCTGATCATCTTACGGTGTCTATATTTCCCATCAAAGTCTTCCGCTAAACGCAGGTAAACATCAGACTGATTGACGCTCTGCTGACTTTTGGTTTAAGCTCGTCAACTCCATCAGATTCATCAGAGACCTGACAGAAGAACGTGACCTTACTTCTGTTGTGGAGCGGTCAGGAATACAAGAGGGTATACAGAGCTTTACAAATATCAACGAGAGCAAATTCTGATGCCACTGTAGCCTTTCGTACATCTGCCTCCTGAGGATTGTAGGTAATAACATGCTTGTCAGTATGATGCAGCCAGTATAAATGATTCAATCGTAGTACTTACATAGAGTAGATACAGTAATAAAAGGGGGAAAAAATAAATTTAAGGGAAATACATGAGGGATCAAAAATAAAAAAGTATAGTTTTTGAGAAAAAAAAACAGACAGGACTAAACACTATTCAATGCCACTACTTTATTAAGCACTGCTAGTGTACTTGACACATTGGGTCTGAATGACATGTGACATTTACACTAGTTTTGTGACTACGTTCAAACTGCAGCTGAAACCTTTCCACTTCTGACATCATGTGACGTTTTTGAGAGAAAGAAAAAGCCTCACAGTCACATTTTCCAAATCCTGTCTGAGTCACATCGATTGGATATGTGCTGCAAAGTGAGATACTGAGGCATTTGACAAAAAAGTATAACCCTGTGCTGCGGTTCAATGCTCAAAAAAATGACATCCCGTCTTTCATAAGGACTTAAAAGACAACCGTGGTGCGCCATAATTATGCAACGGCGGATTTTATTGACATGGGTCTGCCGTGGTGAAACTACAATATTCCAAAGATGGACTACTAAAACTGTGTTCTTACAATGTTGTTTTATGCAGGCTATCTTTAAAAATATTACTTAATTACCAAGGTTGGAATTGAAATCAAAAAAGGAATAAAATGGGACATTAGGAATGGTTTCTCTAGCTAACCCCATGTCCACTTATGTTTATTGACATGTATCCTAATTAGTACAATTGTAATTCCGGCAAAGGAATTTCCTTTGGTAAAGGGTGGTTGGTGGTCTGCAGTGTGAACTTAGACTGAGTCCAGTGAACTTACTAAGCCAGTCCATGCTGGTACTCCGTTGGCTCTGCAAGTCCTCCATTGATATGTGACCCGATAGGCAAGTCACAGAGCTCCCAAGAGGACTACGAGCTTTTAGTAGCAGCAGAAGGTTATCAAACCCAATCCAGGGAAGCAGTAAAAGGAGGAAAAAGAGATGGAAGGGAGAGATGATAGACAAGCCCACTGAGCCAAAGCAAGACATTTGTTAGGAGAATCAAGTGGTTAAAAGATATGTAAAACATGATTTGTCTGTAATTTTACAAGCTGTGCAGAAAAAGGAAAGTAAGAAGAGTGGCGCCATAAATCAGGACCATGGGTCATTGGACAGGAGTTGAACTGTATTTTATTAAACTTGAGGATGCACTTTATCCTTGTAAGGTTATCATCAATTAATGATTATCAGTGAAGCACTTTATCCGAGTACTGTGACACAGATAAGAGCCTAAGGCTTTTCATGAGATGAGTTTCCATTTGAAAACAAAGAGTCATAAATCGGTTTCATAAATCTGATAACAGTTAATAAATAATTTCACTTTCCAAAGACCCATGTCTGGACACATATTAATAACATTGTCAACACAAGAAAACATCTTATGTTACTCAGAGTGTTACAGTTTAAGGATTCACACAGTGTTGTTAAGGCCAGTTACATTTGTGTGCATTAGGGCTGTCACTTTATTTAAATCTTACCACTTTAGAGACTAATGGAATATTCTGTTTACTGCTGATTGATAAGGTTTAATAAGGTTTCTATTTGCAGCTCTGTGCTGCTGCCTGTGGGAAATGTTAATTAGTTGTTCATTTCAATTTAATTTTGTAACAATACATTTTAATGGGTCTTATATGCAGCATAAAGTAGACTGACATTAAATGCATTTATTACAGCAACTACAATTCTATTAAAATGGCCAATAAAGCCATTTTCTATAGTTTTATTACTTGACTGCTTTTGTGGACATGAATTTAAATTTAGCTTTCTTTGTAATAACTTCCAGTAAAGCAAAGTGACAGCCTGCCCTGTGTGATGAAAAGGGGTCTTAAATTCTACTGTTAAAAAACATGAATTCTCAGAAATGTCAATATTAAAAGTTAATGAAGTGAGAATAATATGAACAGTTATAATCAAACTCAGATATAACCTCAGATATTCTGACTGCAGTAATTATAATCGCTCAGGTTCTCTATCTAAAGTCATATCTTATCAAAATTTGGAGTCAGCTTTATGATAGGTTCCGGTGAGTTGTGCCTTAGCCTTGGACTTCTCACCCGCTCATAAATTCATGCACTGAACTTAATTCTTCAGTGTCGAAATTTAGAGCTTCAGTCAGTTTGAAAGCTCCACAGGTGCTGATCACTTAAGTCTCTGTAAATGCAGTTAGTACAGTATCCTACAGTGAGTATGGTAAAAGTGTTGTTAGAGTAATAAAACCAAATGTCTGTGATGAATTAGCAAAAGACTTCTGCAAACTTTAGTTTTACTAGTTGAATGATGGATTTAGTGAGAAAGTAGTGGAACTATAGTAGCACTAATAGGAATATTCCCAAGTATACAGTAGGGGCCAAAACCTCTGATAAGGTCTCTAAAATGTTTTTCAGCATCTAAGCTGGTACTTAATTAAATTGTATATATATATATATATATATATATATATATATATATATATATATATATATATATATATATATATATATATATATATATATATATATATTCTTAAAGCTACACTGTCACTACTTGGAGTTGGTTGAAAGCACTGAATCGGAAGTCGCTTTGGATAAAAGCGTCGGCTAAATGGCATGTTAATGTAATGGAATATAATGTACTGAGTGCCACATTAGTGGGTTTATGCAGAGGAGGGCAGCAGTGTGTCCTTTATCACACAGTGACATTCCCCAATGACCTAAAAACTCCCTGCACACCTAATTTGAGTTGACAAAAAAAATCTTAATTAAACCCGGCAATTAAGGTATGTACAGCTAAAAGCTTGATAGAGCAAATTAGCTGATTTGTTTTTTTCTTTACATCATTTAGAAAAAGAGGACTGCACCAAACTGGCATCAGTATTACCGTTTTCCTGGTTGGAAAACAGCCTACTTGCACTGGAGACCGTCTTGCCGATGTCAGCCAGAGAACGCAGGTTGGACTTCTTGGTCTGGTGACGATGTTTCCGTAGCAACGTGTACATCACTTTGTCCTTTAGGTCTGCTTTCAGCTGGCCAATCTCTATCTGGTTGTCAGTGATCATCTCTGAATATGCAGAGAGAGGGAAGGTAAGGAAGAAAGAGGGTAAGGAAATCCGATTTTAGTCTTTTTCTGGAGGGAAGAAAGTGTAAACACACTGAATCTAGACATAGTAACTACATTATTACATCCAAAAACAACAACCAGAATCCAACGAGATTTTTTACAATGGTTAGTTTGTCAAACAAACAGTTGAAAACCCAAAAGTATTCAATTTATATTGACATTAACTTGAAAACAGCCAGCAAAGCCTCAATATCAACCTGACATTCAGCATAATAAATTATCACAAGATCTCTGTACATTTGCTAATTGTTTCAGCACTTAACTACATTGTTACATGAGTTCATTAACGTTTTCATTTGGAGAACAATTGGAGACAAAAAAATAGCTTTTTCTAAAGTTCTGAGGAGCAACAATAATAAACAACTGAAATGAATAAATAAAACCAAATTTGAATTATGCTGTTCTTTCATGTCAAGTTTTTATTGGGGGTCTTTTTTCTCTTCATGCAGCATTTTACACAACAGCCTTAATTTAGTAACAACTCAGAGCAAATAACCAAGTCTACATTAAAAAAAAAAAGAGTCTCTTCAATTATGTCAGAATTCAATTAGTGCCACCCAGACTGTAATTCTCCTTTATGAAAGTCTTCGTGGCATTATGAAACGGCTCAATCAAAAAGGGCCTTGCCTATTTTTAAAAAGAAGGTCAGAAGCCTGAATGCTGCAGCCTCGGGGAGTGTCTCTTCTTGAGGAGGAGTAGTGCTGCTAATGGCCCATCAGTCAAGGCGGCTGGCCTCAAAGCAAGAGGCCCAGCTCCGCTCGGCCTGTACGGTCCATGCAACACACTCAATTACTTCACATGAATCACTCCAAGTGGTAACTCTTCCTCCTGCTCCCTCATGCAGAAACAAACGAAGAGGGTTGGTTGTTCTTAAATTAGGACGTTTTGTGTGACCATTTACAAACTACAATTTGAGTGCCTCAGTGTTCAAATAAAGTACAGTTTAAGCTGGACTCGACTCAGAGCTCTGACCTTTTGCTACTAAAGCAAAGAAGAGGAAGGAAACCTCTGAGCCCTGTGTTTGATGCCTCAATTCATAAACCTGCACGCAACACTAAAGAGCAGCTCTGCATACAGTATACTGTTCAACATGGAGCAGACAAATCAAACTGGCAGACAGGTTCTCTGCTCACCTTCGTCACAGTCATTGTACAAAAGTGGGGGGGAAAATACTTGTACACACACCTAAAAAATACTTGCATAATTGTAATATTTCACTGGAAATGAGCTATCAGACATTAAAGCAAAAATCTTTCTAAGAACATAATAGTGATCAGACTGTTTTGTATAACCAGGTATCCACTTTTGGCAATTAAATTAAAGTTAGAAATACAGTTTCTGTATGGTTATGTTTAGGCAACTCAAAAAACTTGGTTAAGAAAAGAAAAACAAATGGGAGTAATACTCAGCCTGTGTAAACAGTTTTTAATGTCTTGGCTCTGTTTGAGTTTCGTCAAGTCAGCAAAAACTTTAAAGAAGTCAAGTCAATTATTAAAAACAAAAACACTAACTTCCTGCTGATGACCCCCAGTCTCCAGTGTAAAAACCATGTGCTTAAACCCAATAATAATACCGTCTACCTTCCTGAATTTTACCTTAACCTAAACATTGTCTGGCATTACATGTCCTCACAAAACATAGGCTACTTGCCAATGCCAATTTAGCTTTGCTCTACGGTGCCCGCAAGGTGAAAAAAAAGAAGAAGAAAAATTACAGAAAATCATGTACTGGGGACAAACACTTTTGTGAGATCTTGCAAGTTCTTGCAAATCCAACAAACAATAAGGCTAACCTAGCCAGTATCTAGCTAGCTAGTAGCAGGACACGATTACATCTTCTTGGTTGTCTAAATACATCTTCTTGGTTGTCTAAATACATCATACACGTTTATTTTGATAAGCATTACTAATTAAAACATGCCAGAGTGAATTGTTATAATGGACATTGTTCTTGACTGTTGATGTCAATGACTTCAGGCTAATCTTAGAAGCTAGCTAGTATCTAGCTAGTAGCAGGACATAATTAAATCCCCTTGCTTGTCTAAATACATTCATCATTTATTTTGATAAGCATTACTAATTACATGCCAAAAAGAAGTGTTCTAATGAACAATGCCGTTGACTGTTAATGTCAATAGCGCTAGTTTGTGTTGTCATAGCAACATGGTCCTTCATGAGCTTCTTTCTTGTGTCTCTTACAAGTATAGCTAGTTTGTTCTATTAATACAGCCATGGTATAGCTAGCTAGCTATGTGGCAAACTCATGAACTTGAACGGTAAACATTGCGTTTTCATTGTTCCTGATTGTTTACGTGCGTATTAAAATAAACAATGGATGTATTTAGACAACCAAGGAGATATAATCATTTGAAGTTACTAGCTAGATAATAGATAGTTACTAAGGTTAGCCCGCAGTCATTGACATCAACAACATTGTCCATTATAACACTTCACTTTGGAAAGTATTAATTTGTAATCCAAAATAAACAGATGAATTTAGACGACCAAGGAGATATAATCATGTTGCGCTAGCTAGATACTAGCTAGTGCGCTAGTTAGCTAGGTAGGTTAGCCTTATTGTTTGTTGGATTTGCAATAAAAACTAAATATCTCTCCAAAAAAAATCAAGATCTCGCAAAACAAAGTCAAGATCTCGCAAAAGTGATTTTTCCAGCACATGTTTTATTTATTAAATTTTTTTTTCTCCATGTCAAAGTCCAGATCTCTCAAATAAAACTCAAGATCTCAAACATGTTTGTCCCAGGTACATGTTCTTTTGTAAATTTTTTTGTTTTTCCTTGAATTCCCCCCCCCCCCCCCCCCCCCCCCCCCCCCCCATGTTACCTTGGGGGCTCTGTATCACCCAGATTTAAATACATTTTATATTGTTACAGATATAAATTGATAAGTAACCTGTGGCCAACCTACCAACAACCTGAGGTAGAGTAGAAGCTTCCATGTCGAGCATGATGGTGCCTTTCTCTATGCACGTCCGGAGTTCAAAAAGGCTATGTAAGGACAGTGTGGCCACGTGTGGTTTACTCCAGCGTTCACCTCCTTTCTCTACCTTCTCCTCAAACTTGATCCACCTGGAGGAATGAAAGGAGAACAATGACAGGATAACACTGGGAACTCCAGACAGCTATAGGCAATAACAGAACATACAAACTAGGTTGGATATTACTGTACTTACAGTATGGAAGTGCAATTCAGTACATCAAAGAAGGATGAACTAACTTACTAATGGTGATCTTGTGGCATCACGCTACATAACAGGACCAAACAGCATTTCAACATGCAAAGAAGTCACTATACAGTACACATAAATAATGAAATAAACTACAGTTAATTTATTCCATAAAAACATGATATACCTTGTGTAAAGTTGGGTCACACAAGCAGGAGTTGATGCTAATTTTACCAGTTTTAATTTAAATATTACTGCACAAATGCAATTCACATACAGTATGTAGCCTAATATATGTTTATGTCCACATACAGTAGAGGCTCTGTAGCTGCATCAACAATCTAATGTGTTACGGGTGACGAATTGTCAAATGTTTATATATTTAAAAGGCAATATGATCAATGTAAATGTTCCTTTTACTACTTGCAGTAAATATTAGCAATAGTAATAATTGCAATTCCAAACTGTCTCTTGTCAATCATGTAATGCTGTTTTTTGTTAAAGGCTCACCAACAGTGGAAGACAGTTGTATAAAAAAATGCCTTTTGAAGGTCTATGACCGTGTGTGGGAATTCAATTTTTTCTAAGATAGATTCCAAGATATTTTTTTAAGATAGAATTATCAGTTGTGAACCCGTATTATCATTTCTATTTGCTTTATGTATCTTTTTAATCACTCCCCCCCTCCCTCAGAATCAGAGAGTTGAGAAACTTAACTGGGACTGAGAAGTTGTTTCTATAGCACGGTTTTATTTGGCCAGTTTTGGCTGCCAAAATTGCACTTGGGATACAGCCAGTACTACCCAGCACTTGTGAGATCTTTTATTCATTTTAAGTTCACTGAGTGCTCTTGGTGAGACATTGGACCAGGTCCTAATCTCTGCAGTTATTTGCAGAATAATAAGTTTGACATGAAAGATGCAGGAATGATTTATTTCACCTTATGTAAGCAATACATAAGCATTTATTAAACAACGTAGACTTTTTTTGAAGGGTCAGGAACTATTCCAATTAAGTTTTTTTTAACCTTGCTAAACCACATATAGATTGCTTGTACAATTTTATTGGGGTACTTTAATTGAAACTCTTTCTTGTGGACATTTTCACAGTCACTTTTACCCTATGTGGTTGAGAACTTGTCTTTGTAATGTGTTTGTCTTTTTTTCCTTTATGGTATTTGTTCTTATTGTGTAAATTGTAGCACTGAAGAAACACAATATTGTCCCCTGTAAAATGCATATTGTATATTGTAACATTGACAATACATTATACCTTTGACTTTGTTGTTTTTTATGATTAGCTGGGTTTTTGCCGATGGTTGGTATGACATGATTAGAAACACAATTCCCAAACCCTAGTTGTTACTATGCTCCTATTGAGTGGGTAGCCTACTTAATTTTGACATAAGGACACAATAATGTAAATTTTTTGGAAGACTGAATGCATGGAAGTAGGGTTCAGTGGTTGTAAGGCATGTATGAACAGAAGAATGTAGAAAGGATGGCTTTTATTTTATTTAAATTCTTAATTGTTTTAATTATAGAATAAATAAAAATACAAATAAAGTATAGAAAATGGTCATTTCTAATCTGCAATTTGTAATTTGCACAGCTCTTTGAGTAGCCTATATGTTTACTGTACATTTGCCTTTTAATTGTTTTAACCCTGTGCTTGTTGTTGTGTGTCTGTTGTAACTCTTGCAACAATGTTGCTCAGTGTCCAAAACTAACTGTTCCTTAAGGAGACAAATAAAGATACTTTGACTTTGAATAAAGCCCATCTGTACTAATTATTCACCAATCTCTTCAGAAGCTGGCCAAATGTATCATCAGAACTAAGCCCTAAAAAAGCCCCAGAGTAGAAGTATAAGCACTTTTAAAGTAAGAAAGACTTCTTCAGGAAAGTTCCTCTGCAAATCATTCATCCAACAGTGAACACAACTGTAACTTCTATCTGAGGCACAATTGGTCAGAGGTTAAGATAACATTTAAACTCATTTTAGAGCCTCACACAGCACCCAAGGGATCCAGTTTCCTCATGAGGGAGCTTCACTCATCCAACACTAATGATGCATAAACAATCAGCCCATCTCTATCCCATCCCACACAGGACAAACCTGTGAATCCCTTTGAGCTCGCTCCTTATGATGTTCCAAATTCAATGCACACAGCAAATCACCTGATGTCTGAAGAACAGATTTTAGACTGACAACTAGCTGAAGTTTACAAGTGTTTGTTTAGTTATTTGGCTGTGTAGGTTATTTTGCCTATTTTTAGCTTTCACAATTAATTGTGTTACGGTATGGTTTTTAATGAGTGAGTGAAACATCATTACATAACTGTAGGGGCGCATTCAGAAACTTGGAAAGGAAGCCACCAAGCCTGAGACTGAGGTCTTTACCTGGCCGTCTCCTTCCACTCCATCTCCTGTCCATCCACTGACAGCAGCTCATCCAACTCAGTGAAGAGTTGCGGGGGTGCCGGACCGTCATCTTCCTCACCGAGGATGAAGCGGATCCTCTCGGCTGCCGGCGAGACTGCGGAGAGAGGAAAAATACTGCGGTTCATAGGTTGGCAATGGTGCCCATTGGGCAAGGGTTTGGGCACTGGCTTCCCCTCCTCAGCTGGACCCTTCCCGTTGACCTCAGGAGGAGGTGGAGGTGGAGGGATTTTCACCATGATCTCTTCTTCTTTCTCTTCCGTGTACTCTTCCTTTTCCTTTTCCTCCTCTTGGTTATTGTTATTGTTGGACATCTTTAAAACCTTAGTGACCCCCCTTTACTCTCCAAATCCACAGATAACAGTCGGCAAGCTACACAAGCTCACCAGTGTCCCAAAGCAGCAGCTAGACCCTCATTAAAGTCTTGGTTGGAAGTGACATCCACTCTCAGTTGCCTGCTCCTGCACTTTGTAGACCAGGTAGGAGGGGGCCGAAGGGTTTTAGGGGTCCCCTCAGTGACAGTGCCCCCACAGCTAGCCCCTACTCCCTCTCTGCCCCCTCCTTCACTGTTCAAACAGGCCTTCACCATTGGACCTCCAGCCTTGGCAAGTTGCCCTGGAGCCCCGCATTAACAATTAGGAAATGGCCACAAACTGGCCTATTCTTTAGCAGAGGCTGAGCTTTCCTTCCCAAGTCTTCTCATTTAAATATTTAGAGAGCAACACAAACAGAATTTCAACAGGATTGATTTGTGAATGATACTTTACAGCTCTATTTAAACGTCTTGCAAATGGTCAACACGATAATAGCTTGTTACAACAAGTGAAAACAATATTGGAACTTTGAATGGAGAGACAACAAACAATCACTACCCCCTTTCATGATAGCAGACCCATGCATGTAGAAAAATGTACACTAAGATTATTGTCATCAGCAAACAGCCACACAAGATCAATGCATGGGGCATCATAATTAGAGGTACTGCTTGGTTACGGAAAAAGCTCACATAAATGGAATAATAGCATCTCTGCTCAAGGCCGGAGACTGCTAATGTAAAAAATACTCAACCTTTTTGCACATGCTTTTTGAAGATGATTGATTTAAATTCAGTTTTTGAAATAGTATGCTAAAAAGAGTTCTACTGCAGCTACAACAATGTGCACGTACGGCAATTTAATTTTGAATTAAGATTCCTTTGACAAGCAAATACTACTTAGCCAAACCTCGGCCAATAGACATTTTGTAATACCATTGATGAAGGCTAATCTCAATGTTAAGGCCCTGGATGGGGTTGCACCAGTTAGTTGTAATTCCATTACTATATTTGAATGTAAAGTCCTTCCTAAGTTCTTAAAAACTACCAATGGGTACTACTACTGCTACCACCACTACTACGACTTTACAGTATATTGATGATGTGATGTGAGAACCTGGTTCCCTATTTAAGGGAACCTGTAATATTTAACTTTGGAACATCAAAGCAAACCAGTAGTTTTCTAAATGTTTTAATATAAGTCAGGAAGTGCAGAAACACATGCATCACTTCCTTTTAAACTTCATGTTAAAAAAAAAGAGCGTAACACCTATGATAAAATGTACTAAATGTATAGTAAAGATAACTTTATTATTTTTTAAATATTCTGTTATTGGCCTAACTTGCTAAAATGTATTGCATTGCTTTATGTGGCAAAAGGATGTATGTTCTGTTTTACTGCTCTTGTAAATCCTATCTTTGTGAGGACCACTTGGTGTTCTAGGCCTCTCTGGACATATAGCATTGTCTGGTCCTCGTGTATGCAAAAGCTTGCTGAGGGTTAAGGCTTGGTTTTAGGGTTGGGGTTAGAATAAGGTTTGGGTTGAGGATATGTGCATGTAGTTGTGATGGTTGAGGACAATATTAAAGGGGGAACACCAACTAGATTAAGAATTTCAATATGTTATTTCCATGGCCTAGAAAAGTTTAATCAATATTTGTGAACATGAGCTACTCTCAAAGCCAGGAAGCAGAGAAGTAAGTCTTAAACTTGCAATGTCATC
This sequence comes from Etheostoma spectabile, assembly GCF_008692095.1. NCBI lineage: Eukaryota > Metazoa > Chordata > Actinopteri > Perciformes > Percidae > Etheostoma > Etheostoma spectabile. The sequence continues at coordinate 15,417,359 of NC_045737.1, read as the reverse complement.
AACAGTGATGGGAATAATAGCGTTATTTTTTTCAGTAATGAGTAATCTAATTGATTACTCTTACCATCTTAATAACGCTTTTATAGTTACTGCTGAAAAATGCGGTGCATTACAATAACTGAAGCTTTTTTTTTTTTCATCAGACCAACTTGATCTCTGAGCCGCATAAATTCTGACGATTGGCTGAGGTTGAGTAAAATTTCATGGTAAGCCAATCAGAGGTAGAGTTGGGCGGGTGCTGGAAAGCATGCATAGTCTGAGTCATAACCCAACGAACAACATAAGTCAATCTACGAGAGACAGGTATGGCATTATGAAATCGTGGGGGGATAACTTTTCCTGCTAAAGATTTCCCACCGTGGTCAGAAAACATAGGCACTATGACTCTAGAGTGGCTACTCGCTCCGAAGATAAATGCTGTCACTTTCTCACTTCTCCCTCGCTCTATGGTGGTGTGTGTGTGTGTGTGTGTGTGTGTGTGTGTGTGTGTGTGTGTGTGTGTGTGTGTGTGTGTGCGCATGCGTGTGTTCGATCAGAACAAAGCTGCTTGATCTGATTACATAACAGCTTGCTGATACTGAGGCACCAGGGAGTTGACCATCGATATTGAATATATTCAAATTTGACCATTTTTATTCCAGAAATGCAGTTTTTTAGTGTTACTCTCTGACTCTTGCCATAGAAACCCACAGAAGAAAAATGTTTAGCATGCTCTGGCAGAGTGACTACCCACGTGGTGAAATGGGAAATTATCTGTGCTGCTGTCCTGCTCTTAAATAAAAGAGTTTATTAAAATATCTGCATCACAGAAGAAGAAGAATTATCCAGTGTAAAGTCTTTAACTGGACTTTTCTTTGCAGGTGCAATTTGGGCCTTTACACACACACACACACACACAGTCAGTCAGCAGTACTGATCAAACTGAAAAGAGGTGAAGCCTATAGTTTCCCCTTATTGTGTTTTCTGCAGCACAATAACAACAGCATGTACGAGCCGACAGCAGCTGTAAGATTACTAGTGGGGGATAAACTGTCTGCTGGCGCACACACACACACACACACACACACACACACACACACACACACACACACACACACACACACACACACACACACACACACCACACACACACACACACCACACACACACACAACACAACACACACACACACACACACACACACACACACACACACACACACACACACACACACAGGCTTAACTAGCTTAAGTCGCAGCCTGTTTAATAACACCTTGGGTGGAATAATTTACATGTGCGTTTCACACATTTAGCTGACGCTCATATCCATGGCAATTTACACTGATTACAGTAAACATTTAAAACAAGTTTAAATACCTATATGGCAAAATTGCATGCAAACAATGGCAAGCAGTGGAATGAAAAGGTCAAAGCCTCAGGGATGTAGGCTCACATGCTGCTGTATTCCTGTTGGAAATGTGCATAGAGTTAAAGAAGTGGTAAACAGATAATAGTAAAACCAAGGAAGTACAAGTGTTGTCTTTCTAAAGAGCAGGATGAAATATTTTACCATAACAATGCAAGTGTAGTAAAACAATCCCCACATACTACATTTTTTCTTTCTTCCCTATGAAAACAATCTAAAGACATCCTGCTGAAAGGTACACAATATCAATTAATTTTGGCACAAGATTAGGAAAAGCTACCTGACACACAGTGATTACAGCTGGATATTCTGTACCTTCCTGTGTGCTTAAACTAAAGTCTTTACATTATAATATTACTAATAACAGCTATTACTGATTACAGGTTGAAATTTAGCATTCACAATATTTCATGATAAAGGAATGAGCAGAAACCGAATGAGGGAAGAAAGAAACATGTTTTCATGGCAAAACGACTGTCGTGGGTCAGAAATATGTGTAAATTAAATTAAATTGAATTCTCTGAAGCGCCTTCTTATACACAGTGGGCATCTAAAGCTGTCAAGATTTTATCCAAGAGAGATTTTCTAATTCTTCATTAGAGACACTGATGCTGCCTATCCATGCTGTCCAGCAAAAAACTCTAGCTGGTATAAAGCACAGTGTTGGTGCTGGGAGAAAGTGTGAGGGTGGGTGAGAAGGGTTAGCGGGTGAGGCACAGTGCAGAGGGAAAGCAAAGAGGGGTGAGGGCAAGCACAAAATGAAATCCCATCGTTCAAACGCAATTTCAAAGCTCTGTGTGCTCTAGCCAAGAGCCATGGGCATACAAAGAGGACTTTGTCCTAGAAGCAGAGGCTCATGGGATAGGGGATGGAGAAAGAATGCCCGCTGCCTGGCAGAAAGCTTAGTGTGACTGCCACTAAAGGCCTGGTTAGTCCCACTCTTGACATGCATCCTACACAAATATCTTCCATCCCCTCTGACCTTTTCGGAAAACTCAGTACAGTATAAGGCTACACAGGGTCTAATAGCACAT
>NC_045737.1:15394439-15414910 GCF_008692095.1 Etheostoma spectabile | reverse complement strand
TGTTTGTGACTGTACACGCAGTGATAATGCAACGCCGCATCACTCACTCGAAGCAAAGAGGATCAGCGAGAGTACAGGAAATGTTTTCCATGCCACAAAGTCTGATGTTCAGTATGCAGGGCAGCTAGCATCACAGGCAGCGGACAGGGTTTGAATGCAGAGTAACACCCAGAGGGTGATTCATTGAAAAGCACAGTATTTATACTCAGACCTCCTAGCTCTGGTATTTTGTTGTGATAGCTGAAGTGGGCAGGTTCCGGTGAGAATGTAACAAACACCAGCTGGGGGACACAACCTAAAACTAAACTATCTCTTTGCTGTCTGCATGTGTCCTGAATGTATAGTCACATTTTCTCTGTGCTTTCACTGCAAACAGCCCAATGCAACTCATCATAGCAGGGTCAAGTTTAAGAGAGATTCTAAGTTTGTTCATAAAAGGGCTTAATGTAGTCTGGCTATCACCGGACCAAGCCAAGCTCAATAGATTTGAGATTGAGTCTGGGGAGTCTGCTCTGTGTTTTCTCTGCACAAGAGGCGTGACCAACGAGTGTCACTCTGTCTGCAATTGGATAGTCCTTCAACCAATCAGACGATACAGTACAGTGCCTTGCTACTTGCTCAAGAGCACCTGGCAGTGTGAAGTGGCCCCAGCTATCAATCCACACTCCGTATGGGGACATGAACCAGTGATCCCCCCGGTTCCCAACCCAACTCCCTACAGACTGAGCTACTGCCACCCCTAATTGCAACACAGAATCAATAGAGATATATGGGCTGTGTAAAGCCTAATTAGAGAAAGTGTCTGTCTGATTGTCTGACAAGAGGATGATAAGATTTAACAGAAGACTTACTTAAAGACCAATCTGCAACAGTTCAGACATAGTATTCAGACTGTACTTAGAGGAGTTGAACAGAAAAAACACCTTTTGGTGTCGACCTTCACCTGATGGCAACGAACAAATGTCCAATGTCCGACTAATGTTGAAAGCGATTCGGATGAGGCAGGTGGACTGAAAGTATTGGCATAATGAAAAAGTCAAATGTGTGGCTGGTTGTCCATCTCCTACAAGCTACTATGTGATCATGCGTGGCCTAAAATCTTAATACAAGGCCATTTTATCGAAGTCACTGTCTAGGATGGAGAAATAATATTGATTATCTTTTTCCCTTCGCTTCTAAAATGTATTATCTTGGTTGTTTGCAGCAGAACACAAGCAAAAAGACAGACATGTACACAAGAACAAAGGGATGAAGAAAGGCTGGGGATATGATGTGTTGGGGGACATTGTGGATCTAAGAGTCAATCAATAAGGATTAACTTATCATAACAATAACTCATGTCCAGAAAGACGTGGAGTTAAACAAATTGATGGCCTTTCAAAGGTTTAAGTAGTTTATCCAATCAATATCCACAGACCTTTTTCTACTGATACAATTATTTTTTCCAAAGACACTGATGAATATCTCCAACAGTCCTTTCTTCTGTAGACAGCCTAGTCTCACAACTCCAGACCTAGTTTGCACTGAGCAAGCAGGGAAGAAGGTTTTACACAACCTCCCATCACGTTGTGATTTGTGAAAAAGATGTTAATAATCGTTTTAATTACTTATATCAACCAGAATCATCAAGGGAAGGCCAATTAACCTTATATATAAAATATATGCTTTACTACTCATTGAAAACAGTTTGATTCCTTCCTTTTTACTTTCAAAGTGATAGCTCTAAATGTTTAAAGTTGTAACACATTTTACTGTTGGCATGTGAAAGCTGAGTAGCTCTAAAAGATCCACTTTGTCAAACAGCCAGGTTTCTACCTCGACCTTTGCATTTATCTAATCAATTTTGAAAGTATTCATATACACCTCAGGATTTTTCTTTCAGTTCTGAGAGAAGCAGGCATCCTTCAAGTGAAGCAGAGACATTAAAATGGACATACAGTCACAAAAAAACTGAATCCATCACTGCAGTCTTGGCTTGCTCTGTCTGACTTTGGGAAATTAAACCCATTTGTATAAGTACCTAAGTTTCTAAGTAATCTTTATAATCCCTTTGGAGAGAACATCTAAACCTACTAAAAAGGAGAGGGGGGAAGCTTTGAAAAAAACATGCTCATCAAAATAAGAAGAGGTCAAGTGACCCTGCAGTGGACACACATGTAACCAGGAGGATATACTTTCAGTCCCTGCAGCGTCCATCTGACCAAACAAGAAGATTTCAGTCCAGACAACAGAGAAGGGCCTTCCCCCTGTGGGCACAGCCATGATTCCCAGAGACAGTAACACTGATGAGGGCAGTGAATAACAGTAGGACATTAGGTATACACTGCATGCCTGTCAAGTTTTGCATGCCTGACAGATTCCAGTTTTAATTGTACAAATATTTCTGGAAAATAAAGCTGCTCTAGAGTTAAAAAATAGCCCAGTACACAAATAAAAAAGTTGTTTGTAGAAAAGTTTTGTCTTTCTGCAAAAAAAACCTGACGATTTGATTATTTCAATTTTTTTTTTATTTTTTTTTTATTTTTTATGACGGTGACATTCATGATATTGGAAGGTCACAAATAAGCTGTTATTTAGAGACACAATCGATTAGTTTTGGGGAGTACAACTGCATCCAGGCTCGGTTAGTCTAAATGTCAGTTTGGGACAGGGTTGGACTTTCAGGAGGAAAACAAGGACATAATAGGACATAATAGTCTAAAATCTGTTACAACAAGAAAATACAGACAACCACTCTATAACTGTTGGCTGCATTAAACCATCTTCAAGGCCATTCAGACAGATCAGCCTCTCCAGAACACAAAAAGATTCCTATGAACAAAGAGGTTGTACTGAAAACATGCTTCATCTATCACCTGTGTACTTTAATATCTCGTCTGTTTTTCAGTAGTGTAGTGTTTCTTCAGTGGTTCACAGTCTGGGAGTCGAGGTCTACCAAAGATAAATCAAAGCAGGATAAATCTGAGGGGTTGCGAGACCAATGGAAAATCAGAAGAATAAAAGAATAATCTCTGCTATACAAGTTTCAGCTTTACCTAAAAGCCTCTAAAACTATTAAACTGAAACAGTATGAGAAGTTGGGCTGCACGATATGAGAAAAATATGCACAATGTGATAACGTTGTTGAATATCACAATGAAGATATTACTTGCGATAAATAAACAGATATTAAAGTGTTCTCAGTATTGCACTTCTGCTGCTTTCAGTATTTTGCTAAAATACAACAAATGAACGAAAGGAAATCATTTCCAACATTCTTTTATTGAACAAATTGAACATTGAATTGAATATAAAAGGCACCACTAAAATAGAATTAACAGTTACATTTTAAAGTGCAATTTTCTGCTGATATTTTCTCTCAACTAACACAGTGTCTGTCGCGATATGTTGCAGCCTTTTGCAATGTGTGTACTGTGCCAGTTGATATTGCAATGGCGGTACAAAAACAATATATTGTGCAGCCCTAATGAGAAGTGAACATCAATCTGGTTGTACTGCTTGAAAATCATGGACATAATCAAAATGGATCATAAGTGGGCATTGAATTGCCTCAACAAGCACTATATGTCTGGGTAATACTAAAGCTGAATGTAGTAGGATCCTTAAATTTTTTAACAGAAAAGCTCAGATTAAATTGCTCTTCTGCTTTTCCATTCCAAACACTTTGAAACACCAACATCAATAAGGGCTGAACAATTAATCAAATTTTAATCACAATCAAAATTTTGGCTTCCCATGATCAAATTTGCGTGATCAAGCAATATTTTAGTTATTCAGTTCATAGAACGCTACGGTTTTTTTTCCAAAGCCAATCCACTGGTCCGTAAACCACTGTCTGATCATGTGCCAATCAGAGTCCTCCACCGCACAGCTTAGTTTCTAGATGTAGACAGTCACAGAGGACAGAGTAACTTGAGGAAAATTCAACAGATAGCAATCGTCATACGTCGGTGACAAGGTTTACCATTTTACTAGTAAACACAACATTTTGTCCCGTCTGTGCTGTTTTAACAGCAGTGACCAGTGCTAGTTTGTGTCTGTTAGCACACAGGGCTCTTGGGTGCGACTAACATTTTTCCTAGGTCGCACCGGTTCACCTAATGTCCTCGCATCCGCTGCCTCTTCACAAACAAAACAATGTTATTTATATCTATATGGTTTACTGTTGTGTTACATGACCCATTTCTTCTGAAAAGCCGTGCCTGTGTTTGGATCTCTCATCTTACTTTCCGCGCAGCCCCGCCCCCATTCACTCACACACGGCTCCCCAGCAACACAGAGAGAGACACAGCGGCGGTCCACACTTCTGACATTTGTCTACAATTCTAATTGTTATTAACACATTTATTGTTAAGCATGAGAGGCAAACCTGTATTTGTACCAGTGTTTCGGCTCTCTGTTGTAACTCTCTGCTATTGCGGCCACCCCGGCGAAAAATACAGAAGAAGGTTTTGAATGCCACTAACTTCAGTTTGTAGAATAACAGCGTGTGAGATGGAGGCTGCTGGAGCTACAAAAGATGTGATGGCCAGAACATCATAGTTCATAAAAATGCAGCGCAGTGATGATACAGACATTTCATACACACGACGTGTGTAACTCCACTGACCCGCCATTAGACCCATTCATAATGAGTCAGCCGTCACTCTGTGAGTAGCATACGCTATGAGATATATATTTTTAAGTATATCCTAGGCTATTTATTTCAGATCATTTTTATGTAAACATGTATTGCAGCTTTATATTTTCAATCTGGGAAGGAAACCCTGTTTTTGCTTTTTATTTTAATCCCAATCTGTTTTAATAAAAGAGCTTGTGAAAAGTGGCTTTGACCTTAAACTGAACATTAAGCCCACTTTGTAAAAAAATATAGGCGTTATATATTATGTATCGCTATTCAGCTGAAAAATACAGTGATAGGATTTTTAGTCCTGAACTAGTAGAAGATATCTAGCACAATATGGATGCACAATATAGATGTGAAAGCAGTTATAAATAGCCTATGTGACAATCAAATTTGTTTTGGTTAAAATCAACAAATAATTGTGATAATTAATCGTGATCTCAATGTCGATCAAAATAATCTTGATTATAATTTTCCCCATAATCTTGCAGCCCTAACATCCATAATCACACATTCAGCCACATTGGAGGCTTAAAACAGACCTGTGAGTCCCCAAAGTAGCTCATCTGGAAACATACCCAAATATCTGTAAAACTTGCAATTTTTGCTAAACATGCACCATCACAGTTAGTAGCAGCAACCAGATGGGCTGGCTTTAATCTATTTTCTGATTGGATTTATGTCCTGAAGAAAATCCCCCACATCAAGTGATGTTAACCTTAACTTGCCGCGCGGGGGAAAAAAAGCTGACATCAGTACCAGCTGGGCTTAAACTTTAACTCCGTTAGCCAATGTAACCTTTCCCTCCGACCTTTCTTTCTTTAAGTTTCCTTCAAACTGGCCGTAGCATCCGCTGATCACAGCAGCTGCGACTGAGGACACTTCGCACTCTACACCCTTTAAAAAGGACAGAAGAAGCTCTAGTCAACCAAGAACGTAAGCATTAACACATACAGATGCTGAAACATCCGAAAGCACACAAAGACAGACACACTGATGTCTACAACCAAGTACAAAAGCACAGGAAGGCATGCTCTTACACACTATACTCAAGGGACTTATATCAGCACAAGTACAATTACATCTGAGTAGCCAATACTTTCCATGAAATTTCATTCTACTCTGTCAAAACACACCCAGCAGAACACTTGGCAGAACATCCACGGCCATTTCTGGCCACTAAGTGGATTCAGCAACTTCTTTGGGGTCATGCCGTGTTATAGGTGGGTTTTTTTGGAAAAAAAAGCAGCCTTCAGCAAAGACAGACATGAGCCCTAATCATCCTTGACATATAGTCCATCAGAACTTACTGAGAGGTTTGAGGATGCTGTTGCTGGCCTCATCGTTGTTTTCTGTGTCCGACTTGTCAGAAGCGTTCTCCGTCAACCTCTCCTTTCTGTCCTTGTGGCCAGTTCTCCGACGGTGACGCCTCCGACGCCGATAGCTCTTGGGCACGTGCACGCCAATGTAAACAGTGTGATGACCTGCAAAGAGCAAAAGAGCAGATGAACTCTGACATTAAACAACCTGACAAATTCCGATCGCGGTGATGCTAATGATGCATGTAAATTTCACCGCTGAGTCCCTGAAAAATGACAAGACACAATTAAAATCCCTATTTAGAAAAATGCAATATTTATAAAATCATGACGTGAACACTGAAAAAAATACCATGACCATAATCCAATCTTGGCCACTTTTCAACACAGTTAAACAGGGAACATTCTCACATTCTCAAGACAGTGTAGCAGAGCAGGGTTATAAAGGTTGCAGTGCACTGTCAAAACAAATATTTGGACAGAAAAAGAAGTAGAACATAGCAGTGAAGACGCCATAGCTGCTTTTCATGCATCTTGACAGGATGTGCAGTTTTAAATGTAGTTTGGTGGATTTATGGTCAATAATGACAAGCAGGCCCGACTATTACTAATAACATGATGGATGTGGATTTCATGCCAACATGCTATACATTTATTTTCAGAAAGGCTGGTCATATGGCTGAGGTAAGGAATCTGGTTCAGGGTATTTATTCATCCCTATCTTAATTCTGTACTAGTGTACACGAGGAATTCCAGATAGAAGGTTATCCACACATGTCAGAGAGAGACACAAAGCACCATATTGAAAACACACTTTCTGTTACAACAATATCGAACGATCTGAAGCTTCAATGGAGCTGGAGGATTAAAATTTGGAACACAATGCATATAATGATGGACAGAGAAGATGTAGGTTATGCAGCCAGGGTGGAAAAATAAACCGGTGACCAATGCAATCCATCATTACTTACTGATGTCAAGTTAACCCAAACTGCGGCTTTCTGCCTAGGAGGAATATAAAAACTCACATCCACTCAGTTGCAAGACTATTAGTACACATAGCCAAAACTAATGCAGTCTAATGCAGTCCTACAATAAATCCTCCTTTCACAAACCTTATGATGTTTAAAGCATATAGTCTATAAGTGAGTGTTAAATATTTAGAAGAAGGATTTTGGGTAGAGTATTTCTTTAATGCTTGTTTTCTAAACATAAAGTAATGTACATGCCAATGTTCAAAATGGCCACTGCTGTCAGCACTTTGTAAGCTGACAATTTTTTCTTCAGTTTCAGGGTTTAGTCTTAGTAGAGTCATATTGTATTTTAAGTAAATAATAACAATAATGAATCATTCGTCTCCTGCTCTGTAGGATCTGAATAATTTTGTTTTAATTGTCCGGTTCCCCATATGTTGCTCCTTCCGAAGCAGAGGAAGGCTATAAAAAAGCAACCTTTCAGGATAAACATCAAAAGTCCTCCTGAAACAAAAGGCTGTATGCAATCAGTGTTCAAACGTCGGGTAACAGTGAGCCAAGCACTGCACATGACCTAACCAGGAAGTGGCTGAACCCCTCAACACAACAAACAATGATCTCTCTTAAGGCACAACAGCGTTCATTATTCACTCATACCACAATGCCTTGTTTTATTAAGGGGTGACCGTCTAAATTCACTGACACCAACGGTTCAGTATACTAAGCCATAGCTGAGCATCAGAGACAAGGGATATCTAAAAAGGTTTGAGCAGGCTCACCTAAAACATGAAGGGATACAGTAAAGCAGAGGCTTTCTGCTCCTCATTCTATTTTTACAATGTGGTTTTCAGTTTTTTTTTTACCTGATTGAGGTTAAATCAATGCACTGAGCAGATATAAGCCTTTTGATAAATACTGGATATCAGACATCAGCTTGTAGTTTGCTTGTATCGTTTATGTGACTGAACTTTTTGCAACAGATTAAAAACACTCATTTGCTTAAAATTTGTTAAAACCTATTTGCAATGTTTATTTGCAACGTTTAAATTCAGGTAAAGATGAAGCATACATATACAACAATAGATATACTATATATGAACAAATATTTGGTCCGTTTCTATAGTCCATCGGTTTGCTTTGGTAACTTTCCACTTCACATGACACAGAATGAATAAAAGTCAGAAAGAATCAAAAGAACTCTCCAGAAGAAAAAACGGTTGGAGACAGACCCACATCAGCCATGTCACATCTGCTGCCCACTAGACTTTTGGTTCAACAAAGATGATACCGGTCCCATATATGCCATGTTTATGGGATAACATAAAACACTACATCAATCATACACGTAGAGCTGGGCGATATGGAGAAAATCAAATATTACAATATTTTTGACCAAGTACCTCAATATCGATACCGCAACAATATTGTAATATTGACTATTGGTGTACAACACTTATGCCATATTATTATATCCAAAATCTAAGACGATATCTAGTCTCATATCATAATAATATAAAATCGATATATTGCGCAGCCCTACATATACAACTAAAACCCAGAAGGCATCGTCAGCCAAGAAAAAAGAAAAACAGACTTCACGTACTCTAGGAATCCAAACTCCAAGCAGTTGAAAGTTTAGTCAGAAGACAGCAGCAGATTAAATTGAGGACTGGCTCAGTGAATAAATGGCATGTTCTAGATGTACATAATGCAGACACCGTTTGTTGTTTTCATACAGATGTTGAAATGGTGAGATCAGTTTTGAGGGCTGACATTTTTGTACTTAAATGGCTGATATTGTGCCTGTGTTTTTTTCTGTAATTTCACCCGTTTCCACGAAGCATAACAAACGTCAAGGTCACGCTTGAGAAAAAGCATTAATACAGGGATCTTCAACAGGAGGTCCTGGACCCCTAGTCAATGCAGGGCTTTTAAAAAAAAAAAAAATTCTTAACATAAATCCAACATATTAGCAAATTTAAATCCCCACTGCTTACTGGCCTATAGGTAAGGTAGTCACTAAGGCCGTCCACAGATACAGTTCATCCTAAGTGTGCCAATTGTATGTTTAAATTAAAACACGATTTATAAAATCATGCCAACAATTATTAGGCTATTTTAACAGCTTAGTATTCAATGCAAAAAAAAAAGGTATGTATAAAGGCTTTAGGCTGCCCTACATGTTACTGTAGGCCCAGTTTAATATGCAACTTCATTGTATACAACATACTGTATGTAGTAGGGTGTCCCTGATCTGTCTCTTTCTCAGTTAAGGGGTCCTTGGCCTAAAAAACGTTGGAGACCCCTGCTCTAAAACATTTATACCATCACCTGACACTAAAACTCCCAAAAACACAGAGAACATTTTTAAACAAATAAAGACATTCTTATCAGCTTGTTAAGGCAGAATGACCCACCTCAAATATTCATGGTAGGGAAACACTACACTTTTAAGGCCCTGCAAACCCACACACAGGTGTTTTCACTTTTAACTGATTACACCTCTGCTCAGGTTGAAGTTAGCCAGCACTATGCTAGTTCCTGGAGCTACTGTATTGCACCACCATTCACAATAGTTAAACAATTTTCCTGTTGGGAGCAGCTCGTCTTTTTCCGTTAGGTAAAACCATTGTGGTAAAATAAAAAATAAGTTTTTTTCAGTCTGCATATTTTTTGCATTGTGCCACTTTTCCAGTGTAAACACTACAATTTGAAAGTATGGATTTTCAACATAGCTCATACAGTAATAACAAGGCAACGTTCTGCTAGTTATGTCCCGTCAAGAGCGAGGAAACCCACTTAAAGTAAGCGCAGGTGGCGTTTCCTGTTGCTATGATGAAAACAATTTTAGGAGGTGGATAACACTGATGAGGCGATAGTAAATATTTAATACAAGGCTTATATTTCCATAACAGGTCCATCAAATTTGCTGTGTTCTTCTGTATTGTAGAATACAGCCTACTTCAAATATGGGAATGTCACCATTTTGGTATTTTCAAGGGTTAAAATAATCAATCAGATAATCAATTTGTTTTTTAGCCAAAACATCAAATTCAAATTATGTAGGCTGACCATGGTCAATATTCAAAGATTATGAATTATTCATTCTTGTAGCTATAGATAGAAAGGATAATTAAAGTTCTCTCTCCTTCTTTCAACTGACATTTTAAGCAATATAAAGTTAGACCTTATGTGGATTAACATTAGCTTAACATAAAATGCTCAGTATTTTTGGGGTTACCTTTTACCACACAAGACATTAGAGTCGACCAAAGAGGCAATCTAGCTTAACGTACAGAAAGTAGGCCTTACAACAAAACCCAGGAGCAGATGGCTAGACGATGGCAATAAAAAGAGAACATAGACAGACAGAAAGAAATAAAGACCACAGTGCCATTAGGGCTGATAGATGAGCAATAAAGCAGAGCTGAAGGCGTTTGCACAGGCTAAACGACAACAAGAAAGGAGGTGAGAGAATGAGAGGAGAGGTAGAAGGAATAAGAAATGGTCGAGTCAAGGAGCTGGAAAGCGAGATTTACACACTGCCAGAGCAGCTTTGTGTAACGACTTCCTCTTCTTTTTTTTTCTTTTTTTTTGTAGAAGAAGAACTTCTTTTGGAGCCGCCTGTAAACACACACTGAATGAAATCCAATCCTTGTGTTTGCTGGGAGGTTTGTTGAGCTCACTAGATTTCTGAGGAGAGGCAACGCCACCGCCAGTTACCCGAGTAACCGCGCCTCTTGGACCTGCCTATACCAGTGGGGAGGATGGCAACACGCCACACAGCACAGACAGCATGCTAATACAACACAGCTTTAAAACAATATTTACTGTTAAGGGGGGAGGGAGAGATGATGACAGCTTTTTTTTTGTCAGAATAAATGATTACTCTTCTTCTTTACTTCCGACATAGCTGTAACAGGCGGTTAAACATTTAACCTAAGGTCACACCAGATGTGTTTACATGCATGTGTGACTGAATCGTCTATCTTAAGCTTCAACACCAGCTGTGACACAGAGTTGAGATACCAAATATTTTGCTTGAGTGAAACCACAGACTAATCAGTGTCAGATAAAGATAATTGAGGTCAATGGACCAAAGCTCCATCTTCCAGACTTGTATCTCGTAGGATATAAGAAACGTCAATCCGCCATATCTCTTTTTGTTCTCTTTATCAGTCTTAGAGTCAGGCTGCCGGCTCTGAGCGAGCAGCAGGAAGGACACTGAACTCAACTTAGAAGACAGTTATTAAAGACATTTAAGCAAATTGGATCTTTTTCTTCCACCATTTCTCTTTGTTGTCCTATAGGTCTTTGAGGGGATTAGTGAGGTAAACACAGGTGTCATGCTCCGTGTTCTACATCTCTCTCATGCCAGCTGGCTAAACAGGGGAGCGTCACAGTGTACGTGCAGGAAGTGCATAAAGTTTGGCAGTCTTGACAGTTTGGCTAAATTAGGTCCTTCCTGTTTGTCTCAATGAGCGCCCTTGCTTTGAAAAAAAATCTCTGATTTTAAAAGTCTAAAAACGTAAATTATCGTTTAGTTTTTGTGACTCAAAATAGAGATTCGGTGACAAGGAACTTTTCTTCTTATTCTTAAAGAAGTTCAATCTTAGAGAAATATTGTTACACACCATGTTTGCCGTTTCTTGCCATTTGTGTTTTTTAAATACATGAAGAGAAATTGAATAAAGTGTACAGGAACAGGTAAACTTACCCTCTACCTCCTCCTCGTCACAGATGTGCTTGACTAAGGATGCCCCCCGGTCCAGCACCGCCTCATCCTCCATCCTGTAGTAGTAAAAGAGGAAGAAAGATTGCTCACACTTTTCCTCCAGAGACAACGTGGAGCCATAGCGCTTCGGCTCGGCCACCTGCAGTAAATTTGGACTAGGGTTCAGTCTGGTGCTGCTGGTGGCGCTCATCTCCACTCATTAAAGACCCATTGCCAGTAACGCTATGCGACTACTTGGAGCTCCGAGCTAGCACTTCAGCTTTACTGTAAGTAAACCCTCAAATAAGGGAATGTGTGTTGTACCGGAGGAGGGCAAAGTACGCAACCAATAGATAGGATTTAATCTGGTTTGAGGGGGGGGGGGCGGGACAGGAAGCCTCTGCTTCCTGAAGAGGACAGGAAGCCTCCCCTAATTGAGTGTGATGGCCAGACTGACAGGTGCTGATTGTGCGCAAAAACACCGCAGCCTGACTGAGACTTGAACCCATAGAGATCTGGATCGGCCTCTGTTCCCAGTTCAACTGTTAAGACACTGAATCGAGGTGTTGTGTTATATTACTGGGTGGAATACATCTGAAAAAGTATTAGTTAATGTGTCTAATCAGTCCCACGCCCACACACACTCCAAAGCCTTTCCATCTGGTCGGTAATGCCTGTCAACCCCCATCTCCACCACCCTCCACCTAAGAAACAAGTGGGGCATCACATGTCTGTCTACTCATCCACCCTTACAGGATTACGCCGGCTTTACTTAAGTGACAACACACAGAGAAGCCTGTAACAGGGTGGCATGTCCGAGCCCCTCCGCTGCTCTCCAACACGACTTCACCAGCTTCATCCTCCCCTCAAACAAATCGTACTGTTTCCCGACAAACATTGATGTGAAAAATGATTGAAAAAGGTTTCTTTAAGACTGGCTCTCTAGCTGAAAGCACGTTGTCCTTGTTTGGTTTTCTGTTGGGGGCAATACAGAATGCACTCTCAAAAAGAAAGAAGCAATCACTGCAGTCTTTTACACAAACAGATAATTTACATATTGTCAGGCTGAACAGTGTTAATAGTGTCAGCAGTGCTATGGTATCAAAGTGTAATACACATTTAAATACATTTGATATGATCATTTCATTAATATCTTCAATAATGTTCTCCAACTCAACTTAGTCCATTCAAAGTGGACTGGACAGCGTGGGCTAAGTAAAATAGCAGGGGGACACCCTAGACACACAGGTCTTACAGGTCAAAGGTCAGCTGCCAGCTGGTCGGGATTCAGTGTCCTGCTCACGAGAAGACATTCTCTGCTCACTGAATCATGCCGCATAACCTTCATATCACACATACTTATAGATTCCATGATCAGTGTCTTGTCACGGAGATAGAACAGGAAGGACAGTATGTTTGCAACAATCCTACCACTGCTAAATCACCAGTGTTATTAATTATTATTATTATTATTATTATTATTATTATTATTATTATTATTTCAGCTCTGAGATGTATTTCCAATGTTTAAATCCATTCAGTTTTTTTCAATACTTGCTGATGATGTGTGGACAAACAACTCTCCAGTCAAAAATCAAAAATAACACTGGAACATTTCCTGTGTTTAGATGTAATAGCTACTGAGCCCAAAAACTACAATTATTCAAGAAATAAAGCTGCAAGGTTTTTTGATGTCATTTTCAGAACACAATAAAACTACCAGTAGTGTGTTCCTACTGTGACTGAAAGTACCTTTCTCTTAAATTGAACTTAAATACAGTACCCACTTTCTAGTCTTTCATAAAAAGATTTAATAAACATTAAAATGCTTTAGATTCTCCAGTTACAGTAGGCTGATTTACAGTAGGCTGATTTACAAAAGAATTTTAAGACAGCAACTTCTCAAGCTTTAACTTTTGAGTGTAACTCTGGGTCAACTAGTTTCAAAACAACAGCATGACTTAACCACATCTAGCTGAGGTCTTTAACTTCTGGACTTCACCAGCTTTCCTACCATTACTGGCCTTCCTACTTCCTCCATTGCCACCTATGGAACAATCATGGGTATAACAGGCCAAACTCCATCCTGCCTGAGCCGACCACCCACACACCTGCTCCCAAGTTTTATTTCCACACTGAACTTGACACATTGTCAAAGAATGAGGACAACGTGTTTTAGTGTACTCATTCAGCAAGAAAAAAGGCGTGTGTTTTGCATGTGATGTGGGCCTAAAAGTACAAAATCACTGTCATTGTTGCTTATAACCATGTTGTGATGTTATTTTCATCCAGGAATTACTTTGTGATGTAAAAAACAAAGTGTTCTTCATTTTTTAGTTTACATCCCCCTTGCCTTGTTTTGTCTATTTCTACATGAGAACTTCCTACATTTCTGAGAATGCTTTTTGCCCTTTAACACACTGCACAGCAGACAATTTACAACGCATCTTTTTCAACTTGCTTCTACCTGACCCTACCATGATGATCAGGAGCACCTTTTGAACTCTTTTGTGGTTTTAATATTTTACCAACATGATAAGCTTTGGCTTTAAAGATTATATTGTAGTCAACAAAGAATATAAGTAAGGGATATAACGGGCTATAAGCTGCAATAAGTGAATGACAGATTATTCTACCCTTATTTTAATAATTTGTGCAAACAATGGCTTTGACACAAAAAGCAGCATAATAGGCAATAGGACTACTAACATTTTCGTGGTGCAAAATCTTTGACTGCTTGTGTACTATGCATGCTGCCGATATTGGCTTGTACTTTGCATCACAAAGCGCCAATTCAGAAATATATTTTGTCAAAGAAAGTAAAAGAAAACACAAAAAGGTGATTGTTCAAGTCTTTGATTCTTCTTTCCAATCAAAAGGCCTCAATGCAGTCATGTTTATGTTCAACGATCTTTGTGACCTTAATTTACTTCTACTTTTATCTATAAACAGGCAAAAGTGCATTTTGTTTCAATATCGACAATACAGTATTACGTGTTTAGGATTTGTGGCTGTCCTTGAAGTTAGGATGTTTGCTTTGGTCTCCCCTCTGCGTTTTATGTTTTAGATCACTAAAACACTTTCTACTATTAAAGATCCCTTACAGCTGCACAGGTAATATATTAATTTGCCAGGATTTAAAAGAAAATGGATGGCAAGGTGGATTTTACCTTTAATCAATATTTTGGGTTATGTACATATGTATTATGAGCTAAACCTTCAAAGAACCATATTACAAGCCGTGCAAGCAATCAAAACTTGATGAGCTGCTACTCTGCCCTGTTGATTGTATGTGAGCTATCTGTCTATCTGTCACATATAACGTATCAGTCTCCCTGTCCTTGTGGGGCATGCAGTAATCTGCATGTAGTCTAAATTACTATCTGTTTGGAGAGGTAAGCGTGTTCTCTGCACCCGAGCTGATGCAAATGTCTACAGTGTGTCCAAACCATTGTAACATCAAAAAGCCTGAAGGCATCCAGACTGTGTTATGGTACACAGGATCTACTGTAGTCATTGCATGAGATTTGAATAAATGTCTCCGGGTCATGTATCCTGTAATCCAATTGAGTTTGTAAAGTCAAATCCCTCATGCAATTAAGGCAGAATGTCATCAGATATCATATTTCCCTGGACCTAAAAGGTTTTCTTCTCACAATAGAAGGACAGTTTTTTGTTAAATGATAGCCACGCCGGGCTTTCGTCTGTGCATGTAAAAAAATCAAAGCTTCGGTAATTGTCACACAAACCGCACAGACAGTTTCCACTGCTTACTCTTAATGAATGGGGGGAACAAAAAGCAGGGTTCAGCCAATGTCACAATGACAAAAGCTTCTTCTCTTTTTAAAATCACTTCATTATTGCTATAATGGCTGTTTTGAGAATTTTTACATGGATTTTTGTCTGCTTTTTCCCCCTTTTTGTATGTTTTGGACCTCTTTGCTGCACTTTACTTGAAGATGTCAGAATCATTAGGGTAACACAAGATTAACAGGTTTTTAAACAAAAGACCTGTTGTTTATCTCAAAATTAAAAAACAATAGCTGAGACTACACCGGTTCCAGATGATTTAACAAATTCAAAATGTTGCTAGTGCGTTTCATCTGAATCAGCGGGGGCAACATTTTAGGGGATGGCTTTCTGACAGCAACCACAAAAAACGCAAAGTCACACTGCTGATGCAGTGTCACCTGGGGCACTGATTGCCCTCAAGTTAAAATATCTTTTCACTAGTTTGGTAGTAGACACTTAGATAAATCGATTAAAGCCTGTTTTCCTCAAACTTCCAATACTGATGTCATACTTCCAAATAACAACTGTGATTGTGCAGCATAAGAGAAACAACAGTGGTGTGTTTAGGGTCCCTCTAGTCACCACGCAAGATATGATTTCAATTCTGTAAGCACTTGAATTACAGCAAAGTCAGCTACAGCCCATCCTGTCTGAAAGCAGCATTTGAAAACCTAATTGTCACCTTCTTGGCAGTCAGAGCACATGTACATAACTTGTCAGCCTCATTACAAACGACTCACCTGATTTATTTAAATAAATAAAAAAGATTAATTTAAGGTCAAGTAGCTCTGCAGAAAGTGAAAAGCACTCCTGTTAAGCTTGTTGAAGTCACTTACTTCTTGTTGCTGCTCATCTCAGGTTGCGTGTGATAAATCTCCTTAGTGAATGTGCTGAACAGAGCAGATCACCAGAGCGGCTGCTGATGCTTGACCTGACAAAGTAACACATGGAGAGGTCATTTTTTTCTGCTCTCTGTGGACTAAACGCCCACTCACTGAGACTTACACAACAAAAGTGCTTGACTAAAAGGAACGACAAGAACACAATGAAGAATATCTGAAGGATATTACGCAGCACAGGTGTCACAGTAAGTGTCATTATGTATTATGGGTCTGCTGTTGGTCCAAAAAAATATTGATTTGATTTAAAAAACACAATAGAGCAAATTGATCACAGGAGTGCAAGAAGGAACACCTCGAAAGTAGTATACAACAAATATAATGCAAACGCTCTGTCTGTACTTCTGCAAGTTCAATAATCATGTGATCAATTCCAGGACACTTTATTGAAGAACAGCAGACTTTATAACGTTATGCATTTGCTTTGGTTCCTATTAGTAACAGCACAGGAGTTTGAGACAGCAATATAAACCATGCTAACTGGCCAAACTAACCGCTTAACCAAAATACAACACACTACCACAGCACATTTACGCAAAAAAACGTCCTTTAATCGTGTGATAAAGTTTCAGTAAAACTTTTCACCACGCAGATAAGACTCGAAATGCATTAAAAAGTGAATTAAAGCACGATAAATTTGCTAAAGACCCGAAGGCACCGTTAACACGCTGTAGCAAAATAAACAGGAATATTATGGTGGTTTATGTGCGAGACTCTTCACACACTGCACACCAGGCCTGATGTCATTTGTTTTCAGTTCACTCCAAGGTGGAAGGAGAGTGAAGGACTTACCGCTGTAGTTTTGGTCTTTGGCTCAGTGTTTGGCTCGTGTTGTCACCTTTGGGGTGGCATGAAGGTAAAGAAGTCTACTTCCCCAGCTCGGGTAAGTTTGTATGAGGCACAGTGCGGCAACTGCGCTCAGCATGCTGCCGCCGCCTCTATCCGCTGGACCATCCTTCTGTCACGCCACTCCTCCGGTGGGAGGTCAAACTGTTCCACTGCTGCACCATCATCACTCTATCAGCCCCCCATACACACGCACGTGCAAACACACACACACACACACACACACACACGCACACACACGCACACACATACACACAATTGAACCAAGTTATTGTACTGTGCCAGCCAGTGTCGATGCTTGAACACACACATGTCAACATGAAGTCAGCAGTATGTGGACTTTTTTTTTAAAAACATGCTGAATTAGAACATATTTGTAGTTTTTGTAAACTAAAAGCATTTACAAAATTATCTGGTTGATAATATAATAATAAGCATCTTTCTAGAATGTATTGCAGGATCAATATGTCAGTGTCTTCTCATGAGACACTTGCTGGGACTGGGGTTTTTTCAGCTGTGAATTATGTATTTTGAATCTGCAGCGCCATCTGTTGGAGACAACATGGCAACATTAGCTGTAAAATACTTTCATACCATAAATTGTAGACCCATTATGGGCCATTTATTTCATCTAAAATTAGCTGTCAGTACCTTTTATACCATAACTTGTAGACCCAATGTGTGCCATATGATCTGGTGCAACAGCAACCATCAGAAAATAAGTTATGTAGATGAAGTCTAACCAGTGTTGTGATTTAAAGAAATACTGAGAATTGTTTTTATGTGTAACGTTAAGTCCGATATCAGATCATAAATACTTTATGGATCATCAGCAGTCAAAAGGTGATCTATTGACATATTTTTACACCACAAATATTCAAGTGCTTATAAGCAAAGCTATGAGACTTTTGTTTTGTCCATTGTGTTCCATGTTTTCTTTTCTTTACAGGATTAAACACGGATTGGGGATTTCTTCGGTCCAAGGCTCAAATTATCCCCAAACTTTCTGACTTTCTATAATAGGATTTCGAAGAGTGTTGCACAAAGCTTTTGTGGCTCTGTTTGTTTTTGCGAGGTGTTAAAAAGAAAGCTCTGAAGGCAGTTTATTATTTTGGTCTGGAACCTCTCAGGGTCGGACTTTTAAAGAAATGAAATGCACCTGACCTTTGGATCTTTGCTTAATGTTCTTATGTTTCCAGATTTAGATGAAATAGCCTACATATACTTAAGCTGCAAAGTCTTCAGAAACTAAGAAAACCAGCCATACCCTTCCCTTAGAGAATCCATCCATAACAGGTTCAAATAGTATCAAAGGCCACATTAACTAATGTCTCAAGTTTTAGGCAAAGTTAATTGAACAGTTAGGCTACTACAAAACAGAAACAAATCCAAAACACCTTAGGTTGGCAAGGTTTACGTGTAGCCTATGTGACTAACCAAATAGTAAACCAATCCTACCTGAGTTTTTATAATTAATATTTTTCCCACAAGGGAGGGGGTTGCATGGTAAAGTTAAATGTAACTTTGTAATGGATGTAATGGACGTCCTTTGCATTGTAACAGTTTAACTTATTATTTTAGTTTTTAGGATGTATAAAGCTGCTTAATGCACAATGGAAAGTGGGAAACAACAACGTAAACATGAGAACCTTCTCTCACTTTGGTCATTTTCGGTGATATGGCTTGAACATAAGGACGCAACGTTTTAGGAGAATTTTGGTTGATTTCAAGATGTAGCTCTGTTGTTTGGAAAGTTGGAGTGCTGTCTGTAGCAAGAAAAATGAAAACAATCGGTGCTGCCTACACCCTGTTATCCTCCTGCTAGTTGGCACCCAACAGGCCTAAACAGGACAAGTTTTAAATGTGTTTTTAGCCTCTAAACATGTTCAAAATATCATTACAAGTACCTACCAATGTGCAGTGATTCTTTCCAAGTGAAGACTGAGTGAATATGACTGCTGTGACAAAAAGGCAAAAAAGTTCTGTTAATCCATACCTCTGTTTATTTCCTGTTTGAAGTCCAAACTAGTCAATTGTCGAACTCATACAATCCAATATTCCAAAATCTATTTTTTCCACAAAAAAGCGAAATGCCATTGTCATGTCCTTAGTAATGACTATGTAGAAACAGGCTGTAACCTAACACAACAGTGGAGCCAGGAGAGCAGAGCCCCGGCTGCAGCAGGTCAAAAGTTCAAGAGCCCACTGTTGCTTAGTTACCTATGCACAATAGCCTTTGAACTCTTGGACCTCTGCTGGCTCCATTGTGGTGTCAGGTTACAGGTTTCTACATAGTCATTACTAAGGACATAACAACGGCAAATCGTTTTTTGTAGAAAAAATACATTTTGGAATATTAGGTTGTCTGAGTTTGACAATCGACTAGCGTGGACTTCACCGGAAAACAGGAAACAAACAGAAGTGTGAATTAACACAACTTTTATATCTTTCTGTCACATCTACTGCAGTTGGATTCGCTGTGTTCCATCGTAAGGAATCACTGCACATAGGTAGCCCCTTGTAATGAAGTTTTGAACATGTTAAGAGGCTAAAAAGACATTTAAAACTTGCCCTGTTTAAGCCTGTAGGGTGCTAACTCTAGTAGGAGGACAACACTGTGTAGGCAGCACCGATTGTTTTTGTTTTTCTCTCTACTGACAACACTCCAAATTTTCAAACAACAGAGCTACGTGTTGGAATCGACCGGAATTCTCCTTTAAGGACATTTTGCATCAGCCATTTTCAATTTGCATATTTCAATAGCTTAGCTAGCTAACATAGCTAACGGTTAAAACATACCTGGTGTTATTCTCCACAAGATTAATGCCACTGCTCTTTCTATTGTAAGTTAGCTAATGTTATTAAAAAAAGGACACTAGCCTTGCATACTTCCTTTAATTTACAGGTCAATAGTAAACAGTAACGTTACTGCATTATGTTAGAAATGCTATATCTTAGGTAAGCTAGCCACGATATCCCATAATGCCTCCTAATACATGCATGCATTATAACTGTGGTTGAATAAAATAGTGTGAGCTAGAAACGTTACAGACAGTTTTTGCAGTAAAGTAACACGATTCGAAATGGTAATATTTATCACAATTTTTCTGGTTTTAGAGTGCCCGTATGAAAAAAATTAGACAGTTCTTTAGCTAAAACAAGTGAGAGGTCTTACTCTGGAGCTAATACAGAGATCTAAACACACAGGATGAAAACAGGATCTGCAGCAATGTGCGGTACAACGGAAATATGGTGTTTTATCCGACAATTAAACCATGTAAACCTATTCTGGTACAACCTCAA
>NC_045737.1:15373513-15394429 GCF_008692095.1 Etheostoma spectabile | reverse complement strand
TGAACCTGAAAATGAGCATTATATGGGCGCTTTAAGGGTTCACGCATGCATACTTTAATTATTTGTGTCTATCATCTCCCAGCGGTAACTTCAGATCCTGACAAAAGTAAAGCCAATGCGTAAGTGCCTTAAACTTGCTTTATTTCAAAATACAGCATGAATGATAGACAGTCTATTATTCCTTTTCATTTCCAGCAGGGGATAACTCTATTATTATAAAACAATACAATGTTTGACTGTGATAAACCCAGTGAAACCATGTGAATGGGTTTATTAGAGCTTGTAGGCGGAAAACAGCTGCATGCTGACAGTGGTGAGACTGAACATACAATAAAAGAATTCTTACATGAAAAATAACGATCTTAAACTTAGACTGGATTATATTTAGTGACTGAGTAACATTTAAATCAAAATCAAATTTAAACAGTACTTGCTCGGGTTGTCTAAAGTTTCAGGTGTCATATAGGCCTATGACTATGAGACATGCACCAATACCTGATTGAAGTTACGGGGCTATTGCCACAACATAGCCTGGAGTCAGTTTGTTTGTAAGAGACATCCACCGGCTGCCCCTTCTAACCAGAGACTGATTTGGTATCTGCTTGATTTTGGAAATGAGTTTCAAAAGTATTTTACATGTATGCTTTAAAACAGATTAGTACCTATCGGATGGGAAATTATAATATATTTAATTTGGTCATTTCACACAGATACCACTGAGACGAAGCCTATATAGTCCATAAATAATATTTATGTTTTAGATTTATTTTTCTACATTTCTACATTCTATATTGTAGGAATTGGGACATTTCAATAAATTCTACCTTATTTTTAAAGATAGAAATACCCAACATTGCAAACATTTGGTTGTCATTATCAGTTATCAGCATAAATCAAAGATTACTATGATCACTTTGTATGGAGGATTTTAAAAGTTTATAATTATATAGTTTGATAATATATTTATGACGTGTGTGGTTATTTATTGTCTTTGATGCCATGTCTGGTTTTACTGCAGCATCTGTAGTCTCTGTGTCTTGTATGCCTTTTGGGCAGAGCACCTTTATATGCTTGACAAACACGAGAGACCATTTTAACATTTGTTAGACAAGAGCTCCTTTCTGGCAACAATTTCAAGATAAACAACACTTTTATCTGTACATACCATAGTCAAAAGTAAGAGATTGCTTGTGTGCTTTTATCTTCACTATACTTGAATTTTGCCCAAGTTAAAATTTGTTCTCAAAACAAGGTTTTATGTTTTTATTCATAACACAAAATATTGGTAAGGCTAACATCAATACAACATATCTGAGACAAGTTAGTGTGAGAATGGATTGTCCCTCATGCATGAGTGTATAATGCAAAACAGCTGCTGTTATACACATTTACCATCCAAAGCATGTCAGCATTTCTATGTTTACCACTATGTAAGATAAGTTTTATTTGTGTAAAAAATGACAGCAATGTTGAGTGAGATGGGACGACCGAATAACATAATGGACCTAAAACTCCTTTTCAAGCTTTATTTCAAATTCAGTATAGAACAACAAAGTTTTGATTTTAGGGAGGATTTGAAAAGTATTTGCATCGGCTTGTTGGCCCTTTGTAGTTTGAAATGTCCTCCGTGTGACTATCTGATGCTGTTTTGAGCCCTGTTGCCTTTCCACAGGGTTTTATTTTGTGCCAGCTCATGCCTTTGATGTAAAATTGTTCCGAGAAATGAAACGTTTTCTCTGAAATTTCTCCAACCACATAATAAAAATTGGACAAATTGTGTATGATCTTATGTCAAGTAGTAGGCATCCCAGATAGTCAATTAATTAACATGGGGCATTAGTCATTGGAAACAGTACAACGATACAAATTATTATCAGTATACACTGAAAATCGTATGCGTTCCCGAGCAGCTTTGCTAAAAAAAAAGAAAAGTAAACAAAAGTTAGACAATAATTACATACATAGTACAAAATATGAAAACACATCAACAGCCATGACAAAGAAACATGTTTCATGATATATTGGATCCAGATCCTAATTTGCAGGATAGACTGATGTATGATTTTCTTGAGCCTTTAGTGTCTAAACAAAGGGACTCTAAATCACCAATTAGAAGGCAAAAGTTGGTATTCACTATTCATAATTCAAAACAAGCATGGAGTTAGAAGAGATGCTGTTAGCAAGTCTAAGCATGCTCTTTTTGTGGGCTGTTTGAAAGTTTGAGTTGATTATATAATTTAGTTTTAAGTTTTGCAGACATGCTAAAGTAAAGGCACTGTAGTAATATTGTTATTTCAGATAACAGTTTAAAAAAAGAACCAACCTATTTTTGTATTTGTTAACTTATTCTAAGATGTATTATCAATTGAATTAAACATTGCCCTTTAATCACACCCTCAGTCACATCATTGTAAAGAGTATCCTGCAGTTATTGTTGCTATCAAACATTGATGTTAAGTTCAATCCCTTCACATATCTTTATTTCTGTAAAGCCTTTACGTTTCTTCACGTTAACTGATCACACCAGGAAGGATGTAAAAAAGAAGGAAAAGGAAGATACACCAGAGCCACGAGGCTCTGTTTTGTTGCTGTGAGTCAGTTCTGTCTCTTTTTAGTTGTGAAGAAGCCGTAGAGCTAGACCTAATACATTTCCACTGATGTTTTTAAAATGCCAGTACTGATTAATGTGCACTGTCACCTAGAAATTAATGAATAATCAATGAACCACGACAGTTGTCGATAAACCATTGTTAACTGGTAACCTAGATCACAAGTGAACACATGCATTGTTTGGTTGCAGTAGCTCAGAATACGGAACATTATCATACTTATGCAGATGTCACATAACTTTATATTTCAATGTCGTTTCATGACTAAAGTCCTTTACTTTCCTTGAGTAAGTGCATTTATGAAATCAGTGAGTGGATGTGCCAGAATTTACTCCAGCTCAATGCAGTTAAGACAGAAGTGATTTTATTTTGGCCACAAAAATGAAAGTTTAAAGGTTGGTTCACTTCATGGTGAAATTATTGACTCTGACGTGAATTTTAACAACCACTTAAAAGCTATTACTAACTCTACCTATCACCACATGAAAAATATAGCTAGAATTGTTTATTTTTAGATTTTTGTAATGGTGTCTTTACAGGTCTAAATAAAAAATAAGTCGGGCAGCTGCAGCTGATCCAGAATGCTGCTGCCAGAGTCCTTACAAACACCAGGAAATCAGACCATATTACATCGGTCCTTAAAGCTCTACACTAGCTTGAGTGAGCTGTGAGTTATAGGGTAGATTTTAAAATGTTATCATTGGTCTAAAAGCTCTGATTGATCATGGACCAAAATACATACTGGATTGGTTCCCTATCAAGCATCCAGATCCCACAGATTGTCATGGATTGTTTATTCCCAGAACTAGGACCAAACAATGTGAAGCGGAATTTAGTTATTATTCTCCTCTCCTGTGGAACAAAATCCCCAAAAATCTGAGATCTGGTCCAACGGTTAGCTCATTGAAATCAGGGCTGAAACTTTATTGTTCACTGCAGCTTCTGAAATTTGATAGATTGTTTTTCCTAACGTTTTACCATTGATCTTAAATGTACTGGCTTAATTTAATGATTTGATGTTTATCTTATCATTGATTTTAAAATCTATTTTACTATAATGTTTCTAAATTTTAACGTTACTTCTCTTGTTGCAATTGTGATATGTTTCTTGAATTTATTTTATACTTTATGTTCACAATGTGTTTCTATACCTCTTTGAGTTGCCTTGTGTATGAATTGTGCTATACAAATAAACTTGCCTTGCCTTACATTAGACTGCCTACAACTGCTGACCTCTATGACCTCTTTCTGACATGCTGGCCACAATCTTTAAAATTTGTTCCAATATTTGCTTTTCTAGTTGGTTATAACACAAATGCCTTGACCTAAAATCAGTAAATTAAGGGTCCTATGGGCAACAACTTTAAAAAGAAATTTCTAGAGATTATGTGACAGATAACCATCACTAAACCGTAAAATAAAACCAAACAGGAGGCTAGAAATCAGGCAGACGAAATGGAAATGGACTGTGAAAAAGTAGGACATAAACATATATAACAACACACATGGTGGATAGATATCCACAGTGACAAAAAACAGAAAACAAAGAATTCCATGAATTTCAGACAAGTACAGGGTCTGGTGATCATGCAACTTGGTACCATTTGACAGGGAAATATAACTAGGTTGTGAAAGCACTATTGTCCGGATCAGTTATAAATGCATTGTTTAGACTAGTAAGGGGGAATGTGGCATGTTATTCTTTTTTTTGGCATTTTTAGGCCTTTATTGACCTTTATTGGGCGCCCACTCCACCAACCGAGCCATCTGGGCGCCCAAAAGAGGCATGTTTTACAGGTACATTAGCTGTTGGGCAGATGTTTTCATACATATGTGAGGTTTCAGCGTAGAGTAAGTTATGTAGCAGAGGTCTGTAAGAATAAACAAAAAAGCCTCTTCTGGTCTCAACTTTGACTGACTGTGCTATTAAAAAACATGTTGGGAACTATTTAGGCCATAGGCTAAATTCCAGGAATCATATTTTTTAATTCATATTACTGCCAACATCTGCAAAAAAAAACAAACTTCCAATGTATGTTTTATTTTTTATTAATCACGTAATATAAATAACAAGCTGACTTTAGTCAGCTGTTTATTTTGGGCTTTCACTTAAATGCTAACCTCAGCATGCTAACATGTTTATATTGACAATGCTAACATGCTGAGGTTAAGCAGGTGTCATGTTTACCATACCATCTTTGTCTAGTGTGATAGCCTGCCAAAAAAATGTCTATCGAGAAAGTCATATAATGTATTATGATTTGTAGTAAAATGTTAATATATTTGTCAAATGTTTATAAAACCTACATTAGAAGTCCTAGTTTGTACAGTAGTCATATGTTTAAAAAAGTCAAGCAGCTGGAGTCAAATTTCATTTAGGCTATGTGTTAAACCAGATTCTAATTCTGGTTTATTTATATTAGCCCTGCATCTCCTCCTACTGGTCATTTTGGGTAGTATATGTGTGACAGAGGAGAATACTTAGGGAGAAATAAGCAATAATTGTTCATAGGTCAACACTGACCAGCAACTTTAATTGAATCCTTATTAAATCCTGCACATGACTAAGGCTAATGGGTTTGTTGGATCCCATGCCTGCCTGCCTATCTATCTATCTATCTATCTATCTATCTATCTATCTATCTATCTATCTATCTATCTATCTATCTTATACATTACCTATCAGCTATTTTATAAATACCCTTTCATAAATATGAGTAGCCTACAAGTTGCCCAAAAGTAAGTTGTATGTGTCATACAAATGATCTCCGTAAAAGGTAATTTATTGTTTTCTGAATGTTTAAATTGTCCTGTTAACACAGTAAAAATAAATAGTTCATCAGAGAGTCTTAGCCACAGGAGAGGCCCAATACCTCTGGTGTCTCTCGCAATGAATCATGGGAGCATCCAGGTGCAGACATTCAATCATGGATCTACTACTAGTGACTTTTCTCCTTCATATGCATAATCTCTGGTCATGTGAACGGATTGCGGGACTGGCCTGCTGACACAACGCGCAAACTCTCGCGAAATTAGCAACAGATTTGACCAAAATGCTAATGCGAAGCTATTTCCGGGTCAGGATGAGGCTGTGGAGGACAAGACGAAAGGCAAAGTGATTACTGGAGAGATTTTGCCGTAAACTAATCAGCCCATCGATTGTTTTGCTTTAATAACCTCGGCGGTGCACGGCCGCGGTAACGTTAGTTAACCGCACCTAGCTGACTGACAGCCCCCGCGCTTGGTCACATGAAGTTAATTTAACCCAGTGGAAGGATGGCGGAGCGGGACACGTCGCAGGGAGATCTACCTCTGCATTCATCTCCAGATGTTTCAGCAAGTTCTGCGAGAAAACACTCTTCAGATGAAAACGGACACGTTGATAGTCCAGATGACACTCTCTCACCGACTTCGGTGATATACTTCAAGGAGGCTTTAAACTCAAACTTGAGATTTGGGAAGGCTGGCTCGCTGTCACCCACTCCGCTTCGACAGTTTGACTTCAGGATTGAAAGAATCGAGTCAAAGCGCAGAAGTAAGTGCTAACGAACTATTTTAAAGTACAGGTATTTACCCAACTAGCTAGCTAACATTATCATATAGTATATGATATATCATATAGTAGCTACACTTAGAATGCCAGCTGTAACGTTAGCGTTGTTAACGTTAACGCTAGCTAACTTTTGGCTGTCCATAAACAAACAAGTTCCTACCTCCTTAAAAGTTACAATAGCACATTTAGCTAATATGTGGAAGGCGATACATGCTTTAAATCAATAATCTAGTGGGCGTATCAATCAGTAAACGTATATGATGTCAACAATGTGTGTAATCTTCAAATCGTTGTTTTGTGAGAATTCCTGTGTGTTGAACGTCCTGTGTGTCATGTGCTGTTCTGACAGACTCGGTTAATTGCTTATCAACGCCACCGCAGGTTGCTATGGTATACATGTGTGCTAATGGTGGTTTGGTTATACTGCAGCTAGCTAGCTGTCTGTGATACATGTTTGTCACCCACATTTCACATACCAAACATTTGCAATTTTGAACGTTACATTGCCTATACAGTGTCATTGCTCTGTTTATCTATCTAAGTAAAAGTGAAGTAAGCTAGCCACATGTTTAGGGAGGTCAGTAGTGAGCTGTCAGCTGTACAGCAAAGCATTGAGTACTGGCAGTGATATTGCAAGATGAAACTAAATATTAAACTAAACTAGAGCTGTCTAGTGATGGCCGAATGAAGCTTCGTGAAGCAGTGTTTTTATTTTCCGAGCCCACTATCAAGCGCTCTCTGTTCAACAATGGGTTGAGAATATACTGAACTGTAATGCCTGAAGCCTTCCTCTTAAAACCAAGAGCGCCATCTAGTGGACTCCAAAAGTAAAGACACTGGTTCATGAAACTTCATTTGGCCATCACTAGGGCTGTCTCTGCTTAGTTAACTGATCAACTATAATTAGTCACTTGGTTTTTGGTTGAGAGGGATTTTGGTATTGATTAAGGAGCTGACACACCAACCTGATTATCAGCCGTTGGACAGTCTGCCGAGGTCAGTGACTTTACTTGTTCGGTGTGATCCGTGTCGTTGTCCGTCGGAGAAGCCGTCGGCCTTCATTTTGGCCAACCTGAAGTGTTGAATCGGTGGGTGGGCAGTCAGACTCAATGACCAATCTGATTGGTGGAGTGCTAACCCTGGATGAGCGTGACGAACGCCTCTCAAAATCTGACAAATCTTATAAACTGACCTTTGTCAATCTGAAATGAAGACAGATTCAGCAACTGCATGGCCTACGTCTCGACTGTTTTAGCCAAGAAAAACAAACAGTGAATGCTTTGTTGGCTTGGTCATTTTGACCTCAATTACAAATGTTCTATCGTGGATATATTGTATTGTTTTAATAAATAAAAATGTATGTGTATTTTTCTCATCATTTCATAGCAGAAAACTTCTTCACCTAAATACAATCTCAATATCAAGTGTGGCTTTTGAGTTTGTCAACATGCACCAAGCACTGTAGAAGCTGTACCAATATACAGGTGTTTGTCTTTTATTTTTATTATTTCCTGACTTTCTAAAAGGTGCATCACTTAGTTTTCCCAAGTGGGAATTAAAATGACAGAGTGACTATTTACATCAAGGATCCTTATCACCCGCGTTCCTTTCTGCGATTGGTGTTCTGCTGCCCTACTGCAGCCAGCTCAATAATTGCCTTGTCAAATAACAGCCTGTGTTTCAGGTCAGGGAACACTGTTGATGCTTGAGAGGCAGATGAGTCCTTTGCTGCATCATTAGCATCAGCTTAGTACTCTTGGGATCCCCCCCCCCTTTTTTTTTTACGCATGCACCATCTGCTCACGTGACGATGTGTTGCTGTACCCAGCACCAGTGTCAGCCATCTTGGTCGACACCCACCCAGTGCATTCACTGCGGTGCCTAGGCAATCCAATCTGAGTGAACCGGTGCTAAGCTGACCAGAAGAGGGCTGTGATTTTCAGCACGGTGCTCTCTTGCATTTTAACTCCCCAGTCTGCACAAAAGGGATAACAAGACGTTGAAAAGGAGGAGGAGGCGGAGGAGGAGAAGGCAGGGCAGCCTTTCTCAACACAGCAGCATATTTAACTCAATTGTGACAAGGAAGGGAAGGAGGATGCAAGCATAAAGAGCAGAGAAAAGCAGCACCCTTTCAAGCACCTGCTGAGAGCTGCTGGGGGCCTTCCCACGTCTTTTGCCTTTTATCCTCTTTGCTTTGATGCTCTTTTCATCCTCTCTGATTTCCTCTTCTCTCTGACCCGTTATTTTTTTTCCCACTGTTTTTTTTTTTTTGGGATCAAAAGCTACTTTGCCTTTTTTTTCCCACGGTGGTGTTGGTTTTGCGTCGCATCAGCTGAGTCATCATGTCTGATCTGACGCCTCAGAGCGAAACCCCCACTCCCACCACCGACAAGATCACCCAGGCCGCCCGGGAGACTATTTATCTCTGCAACTTTCGCGTGTCTGTCGATGGCGAGTGGCTGTGCCTTCGCGAGCTCAACGACATCTCCCTCACGCCAGACCCAGAGCCGGCCCATGAAGGTAATGTGACAGATTAGCTCATCGTCCCTAGGAGCTCTGTGGGCTCTGTGTTTTTGTTCGTTCTGTTTGGGCGTGGTGATACACAAGGTCCCCCAGACGCAACACGTTTCATCTAGTGAACTGTGTTAGTGTGTCCTGTTTGAGCTGTGTCACGATGGATTTCAGGGGAGCCAGCAAAATGCCAGAGAGCTACACAGCAGGATGACGCTGCTTGTAAATAAGCCATGGCTGCATGGCCAACAAAACAACCAGGAAGTGCTTCTTGTTTTGTCGTGAGATTTTTATTATTTTGCAGTAAATCCTAATTGACCACAATGATAGATCATATTTGATGTTTCTTTTCCTGATCTCGCAAAATATAACACAGCAGAAACAGTTTATTTTTACTCTCACTGAGAGACAAGACAGGATGCAACTGAATCCAGATGTGTAAATTTGGCAGTGAACTGTTAAACAGGTTCAGGCTGCAGTATTTACTGTAGTTTTCTGGTTTTAAATCAGATGGAATACCGAATATCTGCTGCACAGCAAGGCTTTCCTCTTTCTCGTCTTTTGCCACGCCTTCTCTCAGCACAGAGCAGGCAGATAGACAGCTCCATGTTTTGGTTTTGGTTTTTTGTTGAGAAAAGGAGGCCATTCAGACTTTTCTCTGGCCAGTTGGCAAATTCAATGCTGCAGCACTTGAACCTGTAGCTCTACTGTAATGACATTACAGAGGATAATATATAATATAATAACAGACAATGCCAGAAACATTTGTTCTGTCATGCTACTGTAAAATAAAATGTCTGACTGCCAGTCTCTTATATTGTGAGTTATGGGACTGTGTTTAGGACCCGGGATGTTTGATTAATTTTTCACTTTAAATCTAATAATCTAGAATTTCAATAGTCATTTCATTCTATCCGATACATTTTTTCATTGCAATATTACCACATTGGAGTTTACCAGTTTAATTTAAACCGTGAGGCTTGATGCACATATTTCAACTTAAATTGAAATAACATGTAACATTTACTTTACACATGTTGGTCGTTGCCAATGTCCTTGTGTAGCAGGGGAATTTTTGAATGTTTCCTCGTAAGAAGCTAATACTTGAGTTTTCTCTTTAGTCTGAATTGAATGTTAGGCTGTCATGTTGCATTCTATCTACAGAGCTAATTAAAGAGAACACGATATGATATTCCTCATTAACCAGCAGTCATGTTTTATCGCAGTATTTATATACTTGGGTATGTACAATGTGTGTTGCAGTTACTTGCAATGAGGAAAGCTTTTCTATTCAAATCTGAGCTATTAAAATGACAACCCTGATGCAGAATCGCACCATTTAAAGATTTTTAAGTTCTGTAACTAAAGTCCATGCAAAACTATAGACCAAATGTATAAATGTATTCATAATGTAAACAAATGCCGGATGATAACTCTGTGGAACTCCTCTACTAAAAGCCTCTCAGGGTCTAGTTACAGTATCTATTCCATAAATGATGGATTAGGCATAGACGTGTAGATGGATCATACCAAGAATTAGGTTGCTGACTTTATTAGGTTTTTCAAAGCTATTCATTGTTTTAGGTTTTTGTTAAACATGTTTTGCTGTGCTAAGCCCTAAAGTCAGTTTTAAGAATCAAACTTGATGAGACACAGCTTTTCTCCTCCTCCAACTTTACAACAAAAGCTCATTGTTTTTTTAAAATGTCATCTTGTTTTGTATTTCCGTATCAAAACTACGTTTACTTTTACTTCCTGGAAAACATTGGAACTTGTCCCCTGACAGCTCCTGAGTCATTCTTGCTGTTAGACTGTAGTCTGTGTCATTACTACAGGGACTCTAAGGACCTTCTCCTGTGTTTTTCTTCTCTGTTAGATCCCAAGGATCCCATCGCAATCGAAAGGCTTAACTTGATGAACATGGCCAAACTGAGCATCAAGGGCCTGATCGAGTCTGCTCTCAACCTCGGACGCACACTCGACTCTGACTATGCACCTCTCCAGCAGTTTTTTGTCGTGATGGAGCACTGTCTGAAACATGGGTTGAAAAGTATGTACCGCACACTTCATAATGTCACCGGTTCGAAGCTGCACGATTGGTGGAGCTTACAAGTCTGTAAAGTCTGAAAATGGAAATTTAAGATCTTGACTACTTTAGAAACTACAAAAATGTTCATACAAGTCATTTTACAATCCTAGGTTACTGAAAAGAAAGTTTGTGGTTTAGATTAAATGTCAATAAAGTAAAGCATTTTGTCT
Organism: Etheostoma spectabile; assembly: GCF_008692095.1. Taxonomy (NCBI): domain Eukaryota; kingdom Metazoa; phylum Chordata; class Actinopteri; order Perciformes; family Percidae; genus Etheostoma; species Etheostoma spectabile. The sequence goes on along the minus strand of NC_045737.1, from coordinate 15,383,497 downwards.
ATTCCTTCAAGTGGCTGCCCTCCAAAAGAAAGTGAAGATTTCTTCAGCAAGATTTTGCTACTTCCATAAAGAAAAATAATCTTAGTTCTCTTTTAATTAAATTAAAAATGAATTAAATTAAAAAAAGAACTTTTTTCTCGCATTAACAACATACTTTATGTTCATGCTATGTATATAAATCTACAATCTGTGTAGTTGTCAGAAATACATTTACCCAACCAGTAACACCATCCGTCGTATTCAAACGAACCAAAGAAACACACTTGTCACTGTTAAATTAATTATTCTGATTTAGTTTCCGTTGCTCGTTATTATACCCAGTGTGATGACTCAGTGACCCAAATACATCAAAATAAAATTGCTCAACAAGCACTGTCTCTCAATCCCCAGCCAAGAAGACCTTCCTGGGGCAGAACAAGTCATTCTGGGGGGCGTTGGAGCTGGTGGAGAAGTTGACACCTGAAGCCGGAGAGATCACTGCCAGCGTAAAAGACCTGCCTGGCCTCAAGTTAGTCTGTTATCTCCATTCTCTAAAGAAGGCAGACATATTTCACCTAGTCTGAATGTAAAATTTTATAGATATTATTAATGCCCTTTTCATAATTTGTGAAAAAACAATGCCATGGAAATTTTGAATAGCGTTACTCCTTTTGAAGTTGACTGTGCCGGCCAAATTTCCATTAATTAGTAAAGATTGTGTGGAGCTGTTTTTACTGTATTTATGTACCTCATGTGTTTGATTACAGAACTCCCCTAGGAAGAGGGCGTGCCTGGCTGCGACTGGCCTTGATGCAGAAGAAACTCTCCGACTACATGAAGACCATCATCAACAGAAAGGACCTGCTCAGGTGGGTTTGGGTTAGGGGTGTGAATCATACTGGCCTCACGATTCAAGTCGACTACTATTATCCTGTCGACGAATCAATTCGATTTCCCCGATGCATTGCGATGCGTCACCTCCTCAATATTAATATATATTGCTACACATGGTTTTCATCAACAAATTCAAGCAGCCAGATATATTTGAACTCCCCTTTTCATTGTATCTGCTTTTTAAAAGACACTTCCTGAATATAGTGGAGTCTAAACACAGCCAACGACACACAATGGCTAAAACAACAAAAGCAGCGACCGGAAAATCAACAAGTAACATCAGTAGGCTATAACTGATAATGGTCTGTCACTGCATTGATGCAGAATTTCCACATTGGCATTACAATGCATCAATGCAATGATGAATTTCACCGTCCCTAGTTTGTTTGAAAGCAGTGTGAACATACCTTGCTCCACCTTGACCAAAATAATGGTACCTCAACCAGTGCTAAGACAAACTGTAGAGCCCAGACATGTTCCATGCACAGTTTTTGGGACAATTAAGGGGAAACCCCAAAAAAAAAGCATTGTAACACAGATCCTGACGTAGGACTTAAGCTCCAAAACCACTGGGTGCTACATTTCCCATGAGGGAGATTTGTTTTCACAGTCTGTTTCATGTCATGCACATGGCAATACACACGGACAAATACATTAACCGATAACATTAAGCCAGGTATATAGAGACATAGAAACACACTCATTTACGACAATGACACCGGATCTGTACAAAGTCAGCGTTCAGCAGTGCCATGGCAGAAGCGACAACATTTCTACCAAAGCGAGTCCTTCTACACCTCAGTCCTGTAGAGTGTGGATATGGAGGTTGATGTCATTGACAAATGGTAAGGGAAAGGCGCGTGATAGTACATGGCGCACGTGTTAACAGTGTTTGAACAAAAGCAGTAACCTGGTCAGTGACAGCATTTCTAAGGCTTGTCTCTTCTCTTTAGTGAATTCTATGAGGCGAATGCGCTGATGATGGAGGAGGAGGGAGCTGTCATCGCCGGGCTGCTCGTCGGACTAAATGTCATCGATGCCAATCTGTGTATGAAGGGAGAGGACTTGGACTCTCAGGTAACTCGGCTTTTACCTGCTTTTACTTTCACTGCCCAGAGCTGCAGTGACACATTTTTTCATAGTGGTTACAGAAAGGAAGGGGAAAAAAGGCATACTTCTGGGTTATAACGCAGTGTTTGTGGAGGTGAATCTGTCAAATTGGTCCCTCAAATAGCTGATAGTACTGCATGATGTTTGTGTAAGGTGACATGCTTTAAAATAAATATCAGTAGGTTCAAATTTTAGCTTTTCTCTTTTAGAGTGTATGTGGGAGGCATTGCAATTACAGTTTGGAGCATTTACATTTCAGTGCTTTTCATCTCAACTGTTAATGTTATTGTTATTCTTTATGCTTCTTCTTATTTTGTTTTTTTCCATACTGTATTTTTTTTATACCTCTCTATAGTCTAGTGTGTTGTAAGCGGCTGAAATCTGCTGCTGGATATTCAATTTCCTTGCGGGGGTCATCCCGAAAGAAATCTCTTTACATACTGTATATTAAAATGCTCTACAGTGCATTACAGTTGTTTTTCCCCTTCGTCATCGTTCTTGTGTTAATGCCATAAACAGCCGTTTCCAAACTACCAAATCTCCCGTTTCACCCACTGTTAGTTGTCATTTTGGGAATGAAGCAGGAGGAACTGGGAGGATTGGCAGGTTGCCAGTTTGTCATCAGCTTAGTAAACAAGTACTACTCACAGTACAAAGACGTGAAACCTTTCCACTTACAAACCTCTTTTTAACCCTTGTGTTGTCTTCTTGTCGACCATGCAACTTTCGTTTTTTCTGTGTCAAAATTTGAGTTGTTCTTTTTCGACATTCCCGGCCTTTCTTGTTGCTTTTTCCACATTATGTCACTTTTTACGATGTTTTTGTAGATCTTTTTCAGCGCTTTAGATGTTTTTCGCAGCATTTTGAAGCTTTTCCCAAAATTTTGGACACTTGTTTCAACGTTCAAATACTATTTAATATTTAATAAAACACTCAAATTCAATGAAAGTAGTGAACTGAACTTTTATTTTACTTGTGAAGAGCGTTGTAGTGAACCATCCACGTAATTTTTTTGACAATTTGGTTGAAAGAAAACCCAAATGTGTGACATAGAAACTGGTTGAAAATGGGTCAAATTTGACCCGAGGACAACAGGAGGGTTAATTAGAGGTTGCACTGACTGCTAAAATATTTATATAACCTGAATGTGTCTAAACCAGAACAAAACAATTTTGTGTGAATAATACAAGTTGACATGATGCATTCAAATGCAAAGGCAAAGCCTTCCAGGTGCAGAATGTGTGTAGCCATGCTATTTTCTTTAGCACTTTTTTTTTTTTCTTCTTTACTTTCAAGCTGCAGTGTGGTTTCAGTTTTCATTGATCATCTGTTTTGTTACTAATTACTCCTGCAGGTCGGGGTGATTGATTTTTCAATGTACCTCAAAGATGGTGGACACAGTAGTAAGAGTGCAGAGGGGTGAGTAACCACACAGATTTTTTTATTTTGATCTCTCACACTACACCTAACAGTAGCCGCAATGAAGACGTGTTTATGTGTATAATCTGTTTCATGCACATGGCAATATACACGGACAAATACATCAACAGGTAACATTAAGCCAGGTATGTAGACACATAGAAACACCCACATTTACGACGTCGACAGCGGATCTGTACAAAGTCAGTGAGATAAGTTTGTTCAGCAGTGCTATGGCAGAAGCAACAAAACTTCTGTCACGGTAATGCCGTATACCGTGGTAATAGGGAGGAGGTTTGACAGTATCAAAATTTGGATACTGCTCAACTCCACTACACATCTATGTTGTCCACCCAGTGCTGATGATGATTATGATGATGATAAAAATAGTAATAAATATTTTATCATTGTTTATCAATGATAAACAGTTGAAATTAATTAATTCAAACCAAGATGGCTATGTTTTTTTTTTCAGTTGTGTCATTCTTCTTCCTCTCTCTCTGCTCCTTCAGCGACGGTCAGATCACAGCGATTCTCGATCAGAAGAACTATGTGGAGGAGCTGAACAGACATTTAAGGTTAGTCAGAGTGAGCCACTCTCTTCCCCTTTTTCAGCAACCTTCTTGTTGTTGAGCTTCTGACTATTGTGATATTTTGATCTTATTTATAGTGCATCAGTAAATAACCTCCAGGCCAAGGTGGACGCTCTGGAAAAGTCCAACACAAAGCTAACAGAAGAGGTGAGAGTCATGCACAGCCGAACTTCAACACAGCTGCTGGTTTCTTTCGTTTACAGAAGTGTTTGCTGACTTTTGTCCCGACAGCTTGCAGTGGCGAATAACCGGATCATCACTTTACAAGAAGATGTGGAGAGAGTAAAGGAGGAGAGCTCATACCAGCTGGAGTCCAGGAAGGTGAACACACATTATCAACTGAATTGAAATGTTTGTTTTTTCTCCTTAAAATTGAGATAAATCACACACAGAAGTTTTCATTGCAAATGCCATCCAGACACTGTGAATCCACAAACATTTGTGCAGTTTTGAACTGACAAAGTCTCGCCGATGAGAGATTAAACGTTTTCAAGCAACTTTAACTTCAAGTCCAGTTGCCCTAGATCTTTTATGATTTACCTAAGGCAACTCATGGTTGGCTTTCAAGTTAAATATTTGTAAAACATATTTACGATAGAAAAAAAAGAGGCTTTTTTCAACCTGCCATGTGTGTTTTACTGTTTTTCAGCCATCAAGAAGCGACTCAGCAGCAAACGGACAAGCACTGGGGGAAACACGCAAGCAGCTCAAAGAGGAAACTTTGCTGCGATTGGTGCGTTTCAGGCTCTTAATGCTCAAAGGGCCTCATGCACTGGACTAATGCTTTTGCGCCCACTTCAGGCGTATTTGTTTCGCAACGTGCACGTAAAAGCATGGCGATGTATGTACAAACATGCCACACTGAGATAAAAGCGCAGACTTACTGTCGCGGGAACTGCAAATGGCGCTTTTCCGTGTCATGCATATGCATTCACAGGAGGGTCAAGGGGAAAGTGGGAGTTTTCCATAAAGAGATGGCAAGGGAAGCCTAAAGTGTGCCTAATTATGTATTTTGCGGTACGTACAAAAACTTCCCGTGACAACGCACTTCTATTTTGCGGTGGAAATTCTCTGCCTCTTAAAAGCAGGAGTAAAACCAAGGGGAGGGTTTCCTCGCATATGCCTCCTGGTGAAATGGCAGCAGTAAGCCGAGCAAGAAGAAGACATAGGTCAAGGAGATGAGCTGAAAGGATTTTTGCCACAAGAATCACACTTTTTCAGTTGAGTGAACACAAAATCATTAAGCGTTACAGATTACACAGCCATGCAATATTTATAGTACTGGAAGAAATCAAAAATGACACTGAATCTCCGACTCAGCGTTCACATTCCATTCCAGCAGTTGTTAAACTCCTCGCTACATTTCAAATATTGGCATCAGAATCATTTCAAACAGTCATAGCATCAGCAGTGGGGATATGATTTGCAGTCTGCACTCAGCCGTATCACAGCACAAGTACTTAACACTTTGCTTAAACGCACTTTACGGTATAGTGGGCAGAGAAAGGCGCTGATTACCTGATGAACTGCATGTTTGGTAAATACTACGTAAGCCGAAGTATCACAGCGTGCGCTTTCTGCGGGTTGGCCATGGCGCCGCTAATGCGACGTAAACGCAAATATAGGGTCATGAAATTCTCAAAGATGTTGTCACAAATTGTATGTGCTTAAATTAGAAAAGTAGAATCCTAGGAAACAGTTTTGGCCTGAAATTGGGGCTAATATCTGTGCAGGATGTGGAGAAGGAGTTGGAGGTGCAGATTGGAATGAAGCAGGAGATGGAGCTGTCCATGAAGATGCTGGAGAAAGACATCTGTGAGAAGCAGGACGCTCTGGTGGAGCTCCGACAGCAGCTGGAAGACCTCCGTGTCATCAACCAACAGCTTAGCCACAAGTCACAGGTAAGTGCTGCTTTTTGGATACTTAGTGTGCATTTACACCACAGACTGAATCACACCAAAACAAGAAAGTGTCAATGACACAACCCATTTGTGTGACGTCCCTCCCCCAATGTAGCACTGGTAGACTTCATAATTAACAATTACTGTTTTCCGTCAGATCATTTATAGATCCCGACATTTACGACCGCACTTGAAGGCAGCTTTATTTTACAGGAAAGAGACAAGCGAGGAAGGAAAGAGACGAGCGAGTCAAAACGTGTGCTTTGTTGTTGCAGAAAACATTCAGCTATGACACCAACTCCCATGCAGTTCAGTGCTTGTGTTTCAAACTGTGCTTTAAAAAAAAAAAAATGTAAAAATTAAAAATCGAATCGAACCGTGACCTTGGAATCGAAAACGTAATCCAGGATTTGGAGAATCTTGACTAAAACCATCTGAAGTCAAACTCAATAAAAGCGACTTGCAGACACATCATTGAAATAAAAAAGAAGCACCAAACTCCAGTTTAATCTTTTTACAAGACCAACAACATGTACCGAGTCATTGATTCCAGTTGTCTAACATGGCTCATCCTCTTCAGAGTGCAGACGCCGGCTCTAAACAGAAGAGTGAAGCCATCACTCGCCTGGAGGAGAAAATCAACCAGATGACCGGGACTGTAAAACAGATGGAGACCAGGTGAGGACAGCCATGTCTGGTTTTCTCAATAGTTATTACAGTAGATAGTTTTTCCTCACTGAATCACTTGCCTACAAAAAAAAAAACATCTTATTGTCCTGTTTTGTCATTTTTCTCCCTTCCACTTTCATTATTTTCCATTACTTGTTTTAATCCTCCAATCAGTGAGAAGCATGTGGTGAAACAGGCCAGAAACCTGAACTCAGCAGCAGGGAAGCTGCTGCAGCTGCAGCAGTAGTAGCGCCCGGCTTTCATCACCGAATACAAACATACAACCATGCCTAATATAGAAGTAACCAAACTAGGGTGTTAACTTTTCTGTACGATGCTCCTTTTGTTGTTGAAAATAAAACCCATTTTACCACAACCTCCTGCAGTGGCTCTCCAGCATCAGCTTTGAGTAGTGTGGACTGAATGGATCCTTTTAGCAGCCCTTAATCCTTGTGTTCTCTGACAGACATCCGATTTATACTTTTATTTGGAAGGCATTCCTTAAAAAATACCACATTAATGCTTTTTTGGCAAAGGTAAGACGAGTAGATGGCATGGTGTCTGAAAGTGCACTGGGAACACTTTTGAGATTGGATGGACTGACGATTAATGGGCTGACAAACGCGTCCTGGATATTTGGGAGGTGGTGGACTTGCTGTAATGTTATTCCAAAGAATAAGACCACTACCAGAGAGTGAACTGATGTTTAGGGGCTGATATCCAATGTTGTCATTTGGTGATCCACGTTCAAGTGTGGAAGGCCAGGACAGGAGCGAGATAAAGTAAGAAGAAAAGGGCAAAATTATTTCATACATTTTGAACTGTATGTAAACATAACATTGGTGTAAACTGTAGTAATCATTAGGCTAATAAAACAATAAACAAACAGCCTGCTTCATCTTTTTTTGGCCAAAGTTGCCCTGTTGTCCTCGTTGGGGTTTCAGTCCCCACTCAACTCTTCATTTTTTTTTTTTTTATTTCCTACCATGTTTTTTTCCCCCATCAAATTTCATTTTACCATACGTTTATGTAACACCCCCTCCCCTAACCAGATGCAAACAGGCTGAGAGAGAGAGGGATTTGGCTTTGGAGGCCAACCGGCTCTTCAAACAAGAGTTTGGGGACAAAATCGAGAGTCTGCAGGTGGAGGTCGAGCAACTGAGGAAACACAGGTAATGTCTGAGGGAACTGCAATGGGAAGTTAACTTTACAAGTGATGGTATTGTTAGTTTATGGTAATTGTAAATCCTGCTGCATGTGGCATACATTTTTCTGTATTCATTATTTGTCTTCGGAAGACATCAGATCATTTGAATTCTGCATGTTTTTTTCTTGGGAAAGAAAACTTGTGTTCACTGCATTGTGTTTGTCTTGTTTTAGGTCTAATCTGGAGCTGGAGCTGAGAAAAGAGCGGGAGCGAAGTAGTGAGCACTATCTCGACGCTGCGTCCGTACACTCCAGTTCTCTTCGGAGGGAGAGGAGACTCCCACAGAACATACCAAAAGTAAACCTGAGGTCATGATTGTGCAAAAGGAAAGATAAAGTTAAAGCCTTGATACATCTGTGTGTGTGTGTGTTGTGTGTGTGTGTGTGTGTGTGTGTGTGTGTGTGTGGTGTGTGTGTGGTGTGTGTGTGTGTGTGTGTGTGTGTGTGGTGTGTGTGTGTGTGTGTGTGTGTGTGTGTGTGTGTGTGTGTGTGTGTTTGTGTGTGTGTGTGTGTGTGTGTGTGTGTGTGTGTGTGTGTGTGTCACCAACAGCATCCCCCAGAATCCCCATCACTCAAAAGGGAGACTGACCGGTTACACACAGCAGCAGAGGACCAAACAAGTCTGAGCTCTAGCTTGTAAGACATTTTAAGAACGACAGCTTTTAGAAAAATATAATCATTTTGAGGAATATTTATTTATTTATTCATTTATCTCCTCTTCCTTTTAAGGTCCTCCCGGTCACACCATGAGGACGAACAGGTGAGCTCTAAAATGCACTAAAGAAAATGTTTAATTATCTTACCATAGATCTGTGTAATATTGTGGTTTTTATTGCAATAAAAATAGAAAATGATTAACTATTAAGTATTTATTACCCAAGTATTTAAAAAAATCTTCTCACTTATATCAGTGTCATTAATGCAGTTTAGTTTGTACTATAACCATTTAACGGAAGTATCAGATGTAACAGTCAACCAGCATTGTAGTACTAGTGTTGAATGTTGTATATTCCGAAAATCCCATAATATAATTAACGTCATATTATTGATTTTCTGCAGGACGAGACCTCCGTGGAGATCAGTCAGCCTTCCGTCTGCACGATGTGTGAGCAGGACGACTCCCTCCTGAAGACAAAGGTATGAGGATGGGAGATTATTCTGAACTTCTTGTCTAAAAATAGAAATAAAAATATTTGTTCATAAAAGCTTCTCGTGGCCCAGTCTTTGAATGTGTTTATGATCAATGATCAAATTAAATGTTCACCAAAATTTCCCGTTGTTAAAAATGTTCACTTTGTCAAAATAAAAGGAAGTGTCAGCTTGTGTATTGGACCTTTTTAGTTCGGGGACAACAGCCAAAGTGCTGGAAGAGTTATTGAAATGTTGGTTGCTGAATTGGTTAGAATGACTAGTAACTTAGGTCATGATTTCTTAAAGGCTTAATGGAGACACATTAGACTGTAAGGCAGGGGTCTTCAACGTTTTCCAGGCCAAGGACCCCCAAACTGATGGCGAGATGGAGCGGGGACCCCCTAATTATATATATATATTGTATAAAATTGTGTTATATCAAACTGGTCCTATAGTGCCATGTGTGCATTGATGACTGAAAGACATCTTCTGCCTCCATTTATCTGTTTACTACAGTGTGTTGAATTCATGTTAATGTGTATTTAAAGACATTTCAATTAGTGGAAAAAATTACAGGGGGGAATATAAAAAAAAAAAAGTCTAATCAACCAAAGCTTTCGCGACCCCCATGCAGTACCTCCGCGGACCCCCTAGGGGTCGCGGACCCCCTGTTGAAGACCCCTGCTGTAAGGTAAAGACTCAGCCAGCATCCTTTAGATTTAAAGTGCTCATATTATGCTTTTTGGCATTTTCCCCTTTCCTATTTTGTGTTATATATATTTTGTGCACGTTATAGGTTTACAAAGTGAAAAAGCCCAAAGGGACTTACCATCTTCCAGAGAAAACACTGTTCACAAACTGCTCCAAACAACGCTATGTAGTCCAGCCTATACTTCTGTGATAAACGTCATCATGTTTGCCTAACTGGGGCGTGGCACGCCCTCATACTCTGCAACTGACCAGCTAGCAGTGCTAACCTAGCCACTGCGCATGTGCAATTCCCAACAAAGATGGGACAGAAGTGAGATGTCTCACTCTGTAACTAAAACGGAAGGCTCAACACACAGGGTGAAAAGAGGAGC
>NC_045737.1:15368173-15373503 GCF_008692095.1 Etheostoma spectabile | reverse complement strand
TGCAGTACAACAAAAATATGTTTTTTTGAAAATGAAAACACATTAACCTATTCTGGTACAACCTCTAAATACAATTATGAACCTGAAAATGAGCATAAGATGAGCACAAGATGAGCACTTTAAGCAACCTTCATTTTTTCTGTTCTAATCCTTTTTTTTCTGTCTCTAGAAACAGTGTAAGAACTGCAGCGGCATTTTCTGTGAGAGCTGCGTGTCCAACGAGCTGCCGTTACCTTCCTCCATTCTCCCAGAGACTGTGTGTACCGCCTGCTTCTCTCGTTTACTCCAACAATACGCTTCAACACCAACATGAAACCACTCATGGACATGATAATCAGACACGGGAATCCGGAAGCATTCATTTGTAAAACTGGCACTGCAAAAATGCACTTTTTGACTTTGTGACTCGAGACATTATGAAAGGTCTGATGGAGTCAGATTCAGATCAGATTAAGTTAGCAATGTCCAAACATGTGCCACTAAAGCTCATTGAATTCAGGTTTTCATTTTTCAAATACTGGTTTGGCCATAATTCTTCCTTTTATGGCTGAAACTGTGTGTTGAACTGCTGTGGTATTCCTGAAAACCTGCACTCAAAAAGCTCTAAAATGGCACCTGGATAGAGATTACTGATATAAAAAGACTTTAATCATCTCATGCATTAAAAAAAATGGACTTACCACAATGTCCACTAAGTGGATTATTGATTAAAAGGCCGACTGGCAATATGTATTTTATATAATTTAGTTTTAAAAGATGGGGAAAAGGTAAGATAGAAAAAACGGAATTGTTTTTTGTTTGTGTAAGCCACAACTGGGCTACAACACAGCTGTTAATCATATACAGATCAGTATGTGATATATCATTTTATTTAGACTTTTTTATGATTGAGGCTGATGCTGACAAAATCAAATATCCCAAACATTTTTGACCAAATACTATATTATGTGTCAATATTTTGGGAAAGACAATGTGCTGTCAAAAGCTTTTTATACACTTATCATACATTAGTAAAAGACTCTGAGTCTGAGTTAAAAAACAATTGATGCAAAATGTACAACCAAAAAAATATATAAAATATATATATAAAATTTTATATATAAAAGTTATATGATGATGTTATGATAATCAGAATCTAGTCTCTTATCATAATATCTATATTGTATGGACATATCACTCAGCTTTGGTGTTGAGACTGTAGAAGAGACTTGATTTTGCTGTTTGACATTTTTGGACAGTGCGCTTATTCTGTCTTGCTGGAAGTGAGATGAGACGATTGATACCACTCTCAGGTCCGTCCCTTTAGTGTCCAGCTACAGCCAGCAGCTGTTTAGCTCAGTGCAGAGGCTGGAAACGAGAGGAACTCATTCCCTCGTTAAAGCAACACCAAAGCACTTTTCCTCTTTGGTCCCCCTACAGGCTGGAAGATGAATTGTCCATTACCGCTGTCTCATTGGAACTACAGATCCCGCTACCCGATCTGGCAAACTTGCATAGTGCGGTTGTAGAGGGCCGCATTTTGGAAACATTATTTTAAGGTACAAAAGAATCTTTGGTGTTGCTTTAACATGTTTTATCTTGTTTAATCTGTACAAAAACAGACAAAGTGTAATGTTACTTGGGTTGATTATTGAGCTTTAGAGGTGCTGCTAGGTCGACTGTGTTACCTTTCGACTAAGGCAGATGGTCTTTATGCTAAGCTAAGCTAACTGGCTGCAGCTTCACATTTATTGTACAGACAAAGTGGTATCGCTCTCAGCAACAACCAAAAAAAAGAAAATAAGAATATGTCCCAACATGTCAGATTATTCCTTAGGTTTACAAAGCTGAATATGCTGTATGAAATAGATCTATGCTATTGTGTTCTATATAAATTAGAAGTGGCTAAAACAAATCATCTCCTGTTGACAAGGAATATCAAATCAGTCTATTTGATCTCAAACAGTGCAGCCGTTAAAATAACAGAATCCAGCTTTTATAGATATTTAGATTCTAGTCTTTTCTCTGGATAATCAAATGTTTTTCCAAACGTCTTAAAATATTACTGCACTTCTAGAATGCATGGCTCTCTGCCTGACTGGTTTGAAGTGGGCATATCAGCTGTTTCTATGTTTTGTTGATTTATATGAATTAATTAGAAGCTCGGGAAAACCAGTTTAGTCGTTCTTGTTGAAACTGACACTTGAGATGGAAATGCTTCTAGGATCATCAATAAACTTTTATTAATTTTACCTGTGTATGACTGGATTATTTTAACCTGTGTTTCACCTTTGTGCAGCATAAAGAGCTCAGTCCATCAAATACCATCTTAACATAATCAAGTGGTCCCTTTTGAATTATTTTGTGTATAGAAACATTTTTGCAGATAAAATAAAATACTCTTCAGTACAAGTGGATAGCGGTTAAGTGCTTTAAAAAAAAAAAAAGAGGCTTTTTTTTTTTAAAGCTCTTCACAAAATGTGTGTCCCTGTACTCAAGCTATACTTCAACTGGGGAATCACCAGAGGCCTCACAATATATCACAATATTTATGCAATATTGATATAAAATTTTTCCCAATGTCAAATAATGTCCCCAAAAAATTATTTCTCTTTTATCTCATTTCAATTTTATTGCTGCAAAATGGGATTGTCAAGCAGACAATTGCATATATAATAATAGATCAATACTTGGTGTCTGTCTATCTACAGTATTGCCACAGAAAATATTGCAATACTATGCCCCCCCTAAATTTCAAATGTTGATTCTTCTAATTTTGGAAACTCCCAACTTGAGACAGCAGGTTCTCCTTCAACATATTAAGCCTGTATCATCACCAACAATATCAAATAAAACTCATTTAAATATATTTTCTTATGTTGAGTTTAAGAACAAAAAATGATTTGCAAATGTTTTGGAAAAATCTCTAAATTTAACATGTCCTGATTCTTATGTATCTCTCATCTCCAGATCATCTGCTGATGTAGAGGATTCCTCTCTTTGTTCTCTTCAAGTAAGAGAAAGCTGCATTTTGTAAAAATTATTCAGCAGAATGCTCATTTTATTATAATTGGTCTATGTTGATCTCCAACTGTGATTAACTCCCTTTTGTTGAACGAGACAGTGAAAACAGATTTCTTTTGACACAAGAAATGTTTATTATTTACTATACGAGTCAGGCAGGATAATAAATACAATAGTCCTGTGTATGTGTGGGTCTGGCATCCGTGTGTCTGGATTCACCTGCAGGAGAAAATACTGCATGTTAAATCACATCTGGCGTAAAAGATTAACAGCAACATGTGTTGGAGAAGGTAAAACTCAATTGACTCAGTCAATTCAAATTGAAATTTATCAAAATACCCTTAAAAGGAAATCAACACGATAACTGTGTGTATTTGGCATTCTTTGTTCCATTAAAAGCTGGAAATTCCCAGTTGGTGGGTTGTAGTTACAGCTTCTGTTACAGTGATCCAGTTTAGAGAAACAAGCACGCTCACTAAATTGTAGAATTCTGTCTCATTCATATCTTCCCTAAAAATGTGAATTAGAAATATAAAAAATAAGAATATTTTTCTGTCAAGAAGCTTGAGCTTCCAACTCTCTAGTTCTAATTCAGTGGTTCTCACCTCGTTCCATCAGAGTCTTGTGCAGAGTTTAGGAATAACTCGATGTATCTTTCTCCTACAAATTAGAGAAAGTTCAGTTACGTTAAACTCTCGTGGACATTTATATATTTAACATATATTATGTCATAACAGACCAGAAAGGGAATATGCTGAGATTCTGCTGACATTAAATCGCATCGCATTTATGATGCATTAACCATTGAAATACATAAAATGCAATTTTACTTATTTGATTTTCATTTTATTGAAAGACAAAAATATATTTTTTGGAAACTATAACTCCTGTGAAGAATATTAAGGTTTTAATAGTGATGATCGCTGGGTTTTGACGGTTTATTTTCCTCATGTTGTGCCAGCTGCCATCTCATTTTGGATCATTCAGAGTTGTAGAGAGAAAAAAAGGCTACATAAATACTTGCTCAAACATTCTGAACAATTACAGTAAACATCTGACAGTGCACACCCAAGATCATATCAAGTCTTATTTACAGATGAGAAGCAGTTTATACTCAAAACAACTCAAAACAAGAAATATAGATTTATGTGCAAAGAAATTAGGATCTATCTATCTATATTTGAGGTCTGTCTTAAATTTAAAGTGCATTACAAATAAAATGTATTATTATTATTACTATCTATGGTCTTAAATGCTCTCCGTCAGTCTCACCTATGTGCTGTCTGTCTCTGGACATGGCGGTCAAGGCGTCTTGGTGGCAGCTGAAGTAAACGTCGGCTTCTCCGCTCAGCCTCCCTTCAGGACCGCATTCAATCAGGATCTTCGACACAATTAGAGGAGAGAAAAACTGCAAGGGAAGAACAAACACACACAATATAAAATAATGTACATATTGACCTCTAATGCAACAACACAACCAGCTTCAACTTGTCAACAGTATCTGGACGTTTTACCTTAACAATGTCTTCTCCGGACACCTGGAAAGGAAGTCCTCTCATGTGGATGTAGTGAAGCGGCGAGGCCGAGCCCTGGGCGGATCCTTAAGGAGCAGAATCGCAAGTTTACACCACGATAAACAAAAAAACTAAGAATGTGTTCACAAAGAGCAAAGCATTTAGTTATCTAAAGATATCCCTGCAATTTTCACACTTTGCTTAGTCATGCAGTGGGCCTTATTGGACCCTTTGGCGGGCTGTTTCTGGCCCATGGGCCATATGTTTGACAACCCTGATCTAATCGGTTCACTCTTGGGTCCAAGTGGATATTTTACAAATTTTAAAGAAAGTATAACAAATAAATCAGCAGTGTTTCAGTCTCATTTTAACCCTGATGTTTAAAATGTTTCTTTTTCTTAATCTTTTCATTCTTGTTTTTTTTCCTTTCTTCAATGCTGTGTTATTTTAGGGGAGGGGGGAAACTTAAAAACTCAGTGTAATGACCCCTCAAATCCCCTTACCAGTTCTGGTCTGTGAGGCAGAGCCAGTCCTCCTGTTCGCGGACTGAGTGCTGGTCTGATGAGAAGCTAAACTCGTCCTCTTCCTCCAACCAGAACTAATCTGGTCAATTCTGCTGGGAAACACCTCGATGTATCTGCAAAACCAAAATTCAACCTTTATTTATACGAGAGATTATTGACAGGCAGCCCTCATTTTCAAAGATGATCGAGTCAGAAAACAATGCATAAAAGGAAGCAACACCATCATAACAACATAGAAAGACACTTAAACTTTACGAAATACCTCTATGTAAAACAATTACAAGGGGGG
>NC_045737.1:15360190-15368163 GCF_008692095.1 Etheostoma spectabile | reverse complement strand
GTGTGGCCTTGACCAACTGCCACTTTGCTCGTTTGAAATCCATGATGTCTCTCTGTCAGGGGGCGGGCCAAATATTCTGGGCGGGCAAAGCAGAGAAAAGGGAGGTAATCTTGCCCCTTATGACTTCATAAAGGAGCAAGATTTTGGCCCATTTGAGCTTTTATTTTCTCAAAGGCAGAGCAGGATACCCAGGGCTCGATTTATACCTATAGCCATTTCTAGCCACTGGGGGACCATGGGCTGCTGGGGGAACTCATATTAATGTTAAACAGCCTTATGAAGCAAAATGTTGATGCCATGGGACCTTTAATGTGAGCGTGCGCTCCTACCTATTTCCGATGATTTCTCTGTCTCTCTGCAGAGCTTCCTCGGCTGCTTCTTGAGAGGAGAATTGCACAAAGGCCTCTCCAGAGTTTCTGCCTTTGTGGTCTGTGACAAAGGTGATCCCATTCTCCACTATATCCAAACCTGAAAGAAACAACAACAACATACTGAATTTTACTTTTGTCATTAAACAAAAAAATACCTTTTTAATTTTTTGTTTGTGAAGTCTTGAATCCTGTGTCCCATCAAAATCCCTATTATTTCTCTTTTTGTAAAATATTCCTTATAAACTCATCCTCCACTGAGGCACGTATAGATTAATTTAACCCAATCAAATTATTTCAGGGCAACCAGGTAACTTCTCCAGTCATGTAAAACTACATTGGACTTTGTGTATTGTAGTACCGATATCTTAAAGCGCCATTGTGTAATTTTTTGAGTTGATTATTAACACAAAAAAACCTTTGTTCTTTCATAAATATGTGCTCATTCATGTGTAATTACTTCCACCAACTAATCAAAGTATTTCATTCAGAATCATTCAGAATACTTACGAGTGACTCACTCAAATGTGGCAGCCATGTTGCGCCTCCATCTTTAAAATAAATTAGCCAAAGTGGGACATACCTCCGCATTTCAAGCTTTCACACTCAACAAATGCCAGGGGGAGATTACTCGCTACTGCTGGCAGATTTAAAGCCTACTCTCTAGGACACGTAATGGAGTCGCTAAGCAAGTTAAAAAGATAATTAAAACGACAACACGACAGGCAAAGCAACAAAACCAAAGCTAATATTGGAGTGGCTTTTTCCAAAGATGGAAAGAGCTCATGACAAGTGAGGATTTTAAAAAAAGGGACGCTGAAGTTGCTTGCTTTCTTCTGAAAAGCTAATTCTTCTTATTTGTGTAAATTCAAAGTTTTATAGTATGGTTGTGCATAATGCTAGAACGATGTCTAGGATACTTTTCCTTCTTTCCTTGCGTCAATGATGAGAAAGGATTGTCTAACTTGTAACATAAACGTAATCATACGTGTCGTGACTTCCCTGGCAGACAACTCACGTCATGTGCAGTTGTCACAGACTAGCTACAGCTGGAACAGCTGCGCCTAAACGATGGAGATATTAAGAGCTAATTCTGGTTTCATTGATCATGTTCATACTGCTCAGAGAAATGTTAAAAACACAAACCTCCATTGCTTTTCTCTTACCCTGTAAACATCGCCTCAAACTGTTAATCTCATACAACATACTATTAATATCATACTTACATTAGCTTGCATATGTATGGGAACCTAATAGTTGATGTTAGCCATGAAATGGTACCAAAATAACGTAAAACTATTATTACACTAGTAAGGAAACTCACGGACGAGGTCGTAGTTCTTGGAATAATACGGCCACCAAAGGAGTTAAAACACACTTGGAATGGGGGGGGCTACAAAGTATTATATAATAGTAGTATATAAGTACAATTTCACAGCTAGATGAAAATCTTACACAATGTAGCTTTGTGACTGGAGTCGGTGTTTGGTTGTCTGTTAGCAACCTTGTCCTGCCTATTTTCGAGTGATAAAAAACTAATTCCACTTTAAATTATACAGTCTACAAATTATTCATTTTTACAAATATGTTTCAGTATGGAAGCAAAAGACGGTCATTTCACTGAGTCTTTGATCCGTGGCATTACTGCCAGTGTTTCCAGTAAATGTGGAGGTGGGAGAAGTTTACCTGAAAAAAACTGGACGATGTCTGCCTCGGTGCAGGAGAAGGGGAGACCTCTGAGCCGCACCACCCCGTTTTCAGCTGGAGCCTGAACGGCTTTCTTCAGGATGGCTTCAGCATCGCTGTTTGTTACTTCATACACTGCAAAAACACACATGAGCATCTGTTTTTTTTTAACCATTTAAACGGTAATGTGTTACCTTATTTACAGTACAGTATTACTGTGTTAATGATGATGATAGAAGTATGGCTCTTTCTTATTCAAATGTCCCAGTAGGCATTGACAGTGAGTCAGCAGAAATAACAAGCAGGACCCTGAAACTGAAGAAGCTAGATGAAGCCATTATTTCATCATTTAACCCTGTTATTTTCCTGCTATGCCGTGTCTATGTCCAATCAGCATCTGGACTTTGATCAGGTTGGGAGACAAAGAGACAAACCTTCAACATATCGTGGACCGAGGTAGTGTCGGTGCTTCTCCAGAGCTTTGCTGACGTCTTCCTCGTGCTCCATCTCGATGAAGGCTTGTCCCGACGACCTCCCCAGCCTGTCCACAGTGAGATGGATCCCCTTTACACCGTCACGGATCCTACACTCTGAAGCACAGTAATAGTATGTTATATATTATATTTATTTGTTACACAATGTCAATATGTAACTGCTATCACTAGTTGTATACTGATAGTTGACAACTAAGTTTTTCTGTCAGTTTGCTTTTTTTAGGTTGGACAATCACGACAGCAAATGTAATAATATCATATTCACAACACATTCTGCATGGAGTGCTGCTCGGCTATGTAGAAATTGTCCTTCTGGTGCTCTTCAGTCTGGGTATCCTGCTAGTTTAAAAAGGTTGTAAGAATCTGAGGCACTTGAGAGGGTAAAACAAAGCTTTTAATATCTTCTTGGCTATAAAATCATTAAAATCTGCCAATGTTTGGCATGGTGTGTTTCACTGACTTTATTGCCAAGAAGATGTTGAAGTTTTTTTTTTTTAAATATAACTCTCTTGAGTGCCCTCAGATTCCTTCAACCTTTTTAAGCTAGTAATAATTTCACAGTATAGTGCACAATAATGCTTTCCACATTAGACAACTATTTTTGGCATTGACTTAGTGGTTAAAGAGTTATGATAAAGAAACAGTATATACAGAGGCAAGATGTTTTAAAGGGGAACTATGCAGTTTTTGTTTAGTTTAATTTACCTTCCTTGAACAGCTTCAGTGTCATTGGAACGGTTATATGACTTTTTCAAGTTGATTGGTGGTTGTCTCTCCCCCCCCCCCAACTTGTTTCATGGCATTGCACACATACATCCATTCAGGTGGAGTTAGACACAAGTAAACATAGGAGCTGCCAAATATCTATTCCAAAGCTGTGGGGGGGAGCAAAAAGCGAAATGGCTAAAACTGCATAGCGCCCCTTTACCAGCTGGACAGTAATCGTTCCTTTCAAATGTAACATTAACATAAAGTGACAAATTATGAACAATAAACTTCACTAAAAAATAAAACCTAAATCCTTACATTTAAACTGAATAAAAACATAAATTTAACCTGTGAAAAATAAGCATTAAAAATACATGGAAAAAAAGAGCCTATAAAGTACTTAAATACTGTTTTTCCATTTGAATCGCCAACGTACAAACCCAATACTGATGTATCTGGGATAAACAAATATAACTAGAGGTGTCCCTCACGGACTTTTCCCAGATCCAAACTCTCACCTGGGAAGAACTGCAGGAGGTCCTGAGCCGAGCACGACCAGGGGAGACCTTTCACCTGCACGATGTACACCTCCTTCTTCTCTGGGTCTGGGTCAGACTGATAGGCCGGCAGTGGCGGGTAATCATCTTCACAAGGTTCTCCTGCCTGGGAGACACGATGGAAAATAGGATTACTTAGCCACAAATTCCATTCTATTTAACTGGAATCACCTGTAAATGTGTTGCCGTTAATGGATCGAGGAACCTTTTTTTATCTTTATCAACAGTTAAGTGTTATTTACTTTTTTCTGGTATTTAATAATTCAGTGGTGGAAAGTAAGTAAGTACATTTACTCATGTACTGTACTTACTTGGTATTTCCATTATATGCAACTTTAGATTTGCAATCTACTACATTTCAAAGATATGTATTGTACTTTTTACTTGACTACATTTATCTGATATTAGATAGTAGTTACTTGGCGGATTTAGATAAATAATACATAATAAACTGTTCGCTGTATGAACTGGTAGGCTGGCCGTCCCTAAGTCTACGTAGACAACTTCATTTGTATATTTTTCTACACAAGGCCGTGTTGGGTAAACTGCCTGCATAATTATGCAATCTCCTCAAGCTGAACTCCAGCCATTTCCATCTCCGTTCCACCAGGTGGCGCTCTTGCCAGGTTCCAAGGGTTTTTATTGAGCTGGGGAAGAAAGCCTTCTCTTACTTCGCTCCATGGTCTTGGAATAATTTGCAGAACTTGCTCCATCTAAATGATCTAGTCCCATTAAATGAGTTTAAGGCCATGTTAAAATGTCATGTAATTCAAAAATGTAACTGCCACATGTGACCTGTCCTTTCCTCTATGTAGAAGTTTGTTTATGCTGTTTTTTTGTTTGTATTGTAATCTGGTGTGCCTTCTTGGCCAGGTCTCCCTCGAAAAAGAGATTTCAATCTCAAAGGACTTCCTGGTTAAATAAAGGTTAAATAAAAAAAAATTATACAACATGTATAAAGTAGTATTAGTTCAAATTAGCTCCACCTTTACTAGCTGCAATATTAAGATGTAACTTAAACATTAGCTACGCATGAACGCATAATTATCATACCACAATATAATATATTATTCTAAAATGCATGACGTTAATGAGTAGCCTACTTTTACTTTTGGCAACGTTACTTAAAGTAGATTTTGATGACAATAGTCTGTACTTTTACAAAATGCAGGACTTTTACTTAGCGTAGCTAGAATTTTTACGCTGCCATTTTTACTTAAGTAAAATAGAAACTTACTAGTAGAAGTATAACGTCAAAGCAGCATAAAAAGGATACGAATGTAACAGTAAACCGTCACTAACGTTACTAGCCCTCTGTATGCGACTCACCTTGGTACATAAGCTGTAGCGGCTGGTTGTCGCTGCGGACTGCAGTTGACAGACTGCCCGTGTTGTGGATGTCCATGTAGGCTGCTGGAGAAACCCGCACAACACACTGCTGCATCTTGTTTTGAGACCTCTCGGTAACGTTACGTTTCTTACTGCGACACACCGCTGAAGTAAAAACAACAGCTGTGTGCTGTTACGGGACATATTAGCAGAGCCTTGCCGAATTTATTTAGCTAGTTAATTTAGCTAGCTACCGGTTAGGTTTGGCATGGGGTTGGCTAAACTGACTCACGTGGATCAGTCAAGGGCAGCGCTAGAGTTTTAAGGGAGCTAATAAGCTAACGGCTAAACGCTTTTGACTTCCGGTTAACCTTTCACAACAAAAGCCAACACATGACAATTTCAAAATTTTCATTTCTATTAAATATTTTATTTTTTAAATGAGGTGACATTAAAACAAACACATAGCAAACTTTATTGTTTTAACAATTAATACATGTTCACAAAACAAAAACAGAAAAGAAGAAAAATAAATAATAATGACATTTTTTATTTTATTTAAAAAACCTAAAAGTAAAAAAGGTATATAAACTATAAACCAATATTTAAGGAGTGCAATTTGTTAATGACCATACAACCAGTTTAGAAGCCATTGAATGTTCAACCCTGGAAATTTTGAATGTGAAAAATATTTAAAATAGCTGTTAAATTCGAAATCTTGTAGATATTATTAGTATTATTTATGTGTCTTTTTATTTTTTAATTCTTTTGTGTTGTCTTTTCTTCTGTTTTGTTTTCCTCACTGTGCTGTAGAGCACTTTGGATCAACTGTATAAAGTACTATATAAAGAAGGTTGAGTAGAGTTAATCTGTCCACAACAGAAACACTGGCAAATTTTGCTATTTAAACAGAAATTTAAAAACCAATGTTAAAAGAAAAGATCTGCCTGCCTGCTAAGATATAAAACATTTCCATTGTTTTTAACAACATTTTAAAAATGGCTCAAATAATAATATTCATGTGACATCCCGATAAAAGGAAACCTATTAGGGACAACTTCCCTGACTCTTTTAACGACTTAGTTTTAATTTGTAGGCTACCGTATACAGGAAGAGGTCATGCCGTCACTAACTCCCGTGAACTTGACAATAGTCTTTTTTTTTTCTCTCTCTCTCTCAACAGAGCTTCCTCTCTCTTACTCTGCTCTTGTTGATGTTTCATGTACACTGCCACCTAGAGGTGAGGATGCCATAAACTCCTCTGTCTACCCCTGACAAAAAGACAATGACATGATTTTAATTTCTCCAGTCTGAGATTGTGCTTCAGGTTTTGATGCAGCTTCAGCACAAAAGATGTTCATCCGGAAAAACACATTAAGATGCTGCTAATATGCCTAATTATTACACATTTTTTGGTCTACATTGCCTCGTAGACCAAAAAAAACCTAAATTTTAACTTTTGGTTTTGGCTGCAGCAGGAGGCAGTTTAGTTAATTGTTAACCTGTGTCTGTGGAAAAACTGGGTGATTACAGTAAAACAATACAATACTGATCTGAATTTTCAAAGATTTTGAACTTACAAAATAAATACAAATTCATGATAAAAAGGAGAAAATACACATATTTAAGAAGCTGGTACTTAATAGACTAATTATTTCTGCTCTAATTGGCTTTTTTCATCTGCAAATACAAAATCTCTGACTTCTTTCATTCCTGTAAAATCTCTGCCAATGACAACTTTTTCTTTTTTATTTGAAGAAAATTCTTTCCTGTTTATTTTTAGTTTACGTCGATGATAAGATGATATGTCTTTTTTTCTGGAGGAAATAAACTGCAAATTGAGTCTAAAATGGGATGGTGAAAGGGATCATTCCGTTTTGTCAGCACCTTACACTGAGGGGCCAAAACCATCAGATGACTGAATAGTGGGAGGCAGATGTCAGGAGGGGAAACTAGGCCTACTGACCTCCAGTGTGGATATTGTCGAGCAACAGATATGTAACTGATCCACTAATACAGGG
Organism: Etheostoma spectabile; assembly: GCF_008692095.1. Classification (NCBI taxonomy): domain Eukaryota; kingdom Metazoa; phylum Chordata; class Actinopteri; order Perciformes; family Percidae; genus Etheostoma; species Etheostoma spectabile. Next base: position 15,361,000 of record NC_045737.1, on the reverse strand, counting down.
GTCTTCAACGTTTTTAAGGCTGGACCTCTTAGCTGAAAGAGAGACGGAGCAGGGACCCCGACTACTATTGTGTACAATTTAGCTGCATTATAATAAACTGGTCCTACAATAAGATGTAGGGTGACCTAAATACAATACTAAGCTATTAAAATAATAATTGTTGCAATGACACATACTTATACATCATGTTTTAATGTGCAACATCCATGTGCCACCGTGAATTCTTAACTGTATCTGTGGATGGCCTACCAAAAAAATCACAAAGTAGGCCGATTCATTGCTGATAGTGTGTTGGATTCATGTTAATGTAAATAACAGTTTTCATAAATATGTTAATGTTTAACAAAAAAAAGAAACCCAACAAAAAACGTATTTTTTTTTCCAATCAAATAATAATTTGGTGCCCCCTGCAGTAACTCCACCCTACGAGCCTCATGTATGGATATCTTTCACAACTTGATATCCTTAGACTGTTTGTGAATGCCATACTGAGTGGAGGCAGTACCTGAAGGTAAACCTGGTCATCCGAAAAAAGAAAAAGGGGAAAAAAAGAAAAGAAAACACCGGATCACATGACGACCGCCTCAGTTATTTCCTGCAGCACCAACCTCTCCGCTACTCGCTCCTGCCTGCGACAGCACAGCAGTGGTGTGGTCGCTCTGAACGCACATTAACGGAAAGAAGAAAAACACTAAGTTAAGGCCTCTACCACACCGAAAACTGTTGCAGTCACAGCGACGACGGATATAAACACACATTTATTTGTTTTCTAATCTAAGTTGCTGTTTTGTATTTGATAGCCTTGTCAAA
>NC_045737.1:15358126-15360180 GCF_008692095.1 Etheostoma spectabile | reverse complement strand
AAAGAAGACGAAAAAAGCCAGAGCTCATAATGGCGACAGCTGCGGTGTCTGCCCCTGCTGGCTGCGGCCCCAGCCCCGGGTCGGGAACGGAGCTGGTCCGCGGACAGGCCTTCGACGTCGGGCCTCGGTACAGCAACCTCTCCTACATTGGAGAGGGAGCCTACGGCATGGTGTGGTAAGTGTACGCAAAGACTGTTCACCTACCTAGTTATTGAGACACAACGTATAACGCTAGAGTTTACACCTTTTCTTTTTCACTCAACGTAACTAACTTAGCCAAATGTAATGTTTGAGCTAGCAAGCAACAGCGTGAAACCGATGTTAGTTTGTTTAAGACAGCGTCTGTTAGCGAGTAAAAACATTAAATCACGTCTGAATTGGCTTGACTTGTGGTGGCTTGTAATATCGACTTGAAGTCAATGTAGTTAAGCTAGGAGTCTTGTTTATGTGGTGCAACTAATAATAATGTTTGTCCAAAATGTAATTTGCGTCGCTTTTAACGGAAAATGATTTGCATCCTCTAAGGTTACTCTTCAAGTTAACACGCATCTTACAAACCCATTTGATCTTTTTTTTTGTCAACATTACTACACTAGGCACACAACAGGGTGTGTGCAATTCTCCACTTTAAATTTACACTGATTTCAGTTCACTTTATGGTGGAGTCTTTCTCCCAGACTTGACCTTTTAATACTTCCCCATCTAATAAACAGGTTTTTAGTTGTAGTCAATAGAGATTTTATACTAATCTGATTATACTACACCTTATTTCTCACCCATGGTTGCTGTACACTAGATGTTTAGACTTACTTTGATTTCTATCTCCTTAACTACTGTAGCGATCCCCATTTTAATACTTCATCGTATATGTTGTAATCAATACAGAATTTCTACTAATTTCAGACTACTTTGTCTTATTTTCTATTTACTATATCAATTTCTACATTCACTCTATGCGTAGGTTTATTTTGGTGATATTTGTCTGAAAATGTACTTGCAATAGTACCTCAAGTATTTTTTCCTGTAAATTTGTTTCAGTAGCTGATGCTGATGGCTGGTTACACACTGTATATGAAGGAATTTCTAGACAAGCAAGCAGTATTTCCTACCTAATGCTATCAGGATTGTAGTGAACGATACACTAATAAAAACTCAATTCATGCACATTTTTTTAATGTGCTATGCAGATTTTTACCCCATTATATTATGTCTGTTATCTTAATTGTGTAATTAACCTCAAATATGACCAAATTACTGTATCTGAGATGCAGTAATTTTAACTGTATCTCAAATGATATAGTCAAATCTGACTCTTTCAAACACACAATCTTGTTGTTTCTTTAGCCTGTGGTACTGTACCGACCTTAAATGTGCACACTGTACTGTATTACATAATATATTGTTCTTGTGTCAAACAACAGCAGTGTAGATCTTGTTGTTCTCAGAGCACTTACTTGACACATAGCCTTCAATATAGAGGCACAGCAGGTTGTTTAACATCTTTCTGTCTGCAAACTGGAAAAAAAACACCAAATCCCATGGTTGTCAATAGTATGATCCCTTATCAACAAACCACTGGTACATACAGTACTGTGTAGTTCAAGGAAAGCAGACCTGATAAAGCACAGTTCACCTTTTAAAGCCCCAAGTGTTGGAAGGATGTTTAGTTGTAAAGAGTTTTTCTGTGAGGTTGCTCTATCATTTAAAGTGTTGGGATCTGTAGAGAGATGGTGAAGCTGGGCAACATAACTGCAATCCATATCAAAATCATTTGAGAAAATTACCTGAAATCAAAACAAAAAAATACAAATGCATAATGTTTACGTATTCTTAAATAAGAGGTTTTGCTGCATTGTATAAAAAGGTCTAGCTACAGCCTCGGGGCCCACCTCCTACCACAGCATGCGTTAAGTAAGGGATAATGTAGAGCAAGGCGGGTGATTCAAGACACTTCAGATTCACGTTGGGGTACTGATGACCCTGTCAGGGTTGTATTCACTATAACAACTGGTAGATTAAACGTCATTTGTTTAGCTCGCCTCTGGCCCGCCTAT
>NC_045737.1:15352328-15358116 GCF_008692095.1 Etheostoma spectabile | reverse complement strand
TCGATGTGATTGGTGCAGCTCGGCTACCAGGGTATAGTTAATGAGCAGCAGAGTAACTGGTATTGAGAACTCGCGAGAACTCTGGATTTCCAGGGTATAGCTTTCTATCAACTCATTTGGCAATGGCTTGAATGAAACGGACGTTGATTATTATAAAGTTACGTACTAAAGCTTTAATTATTAATAGATGGTGATCGCTGACTTGTCTTAATTTGTGCTCAACAAATCATGTTTCGTTAATACTCGATATAAATGCATTTTTGGATTGCCTATATCTTTCACAAATAGAAATAAGGAGATTTTTTTGTTGGGACTATGGGGGGCAAATGAGCTGTTTTGCTAACCCCTGCACATTTACATTGATGCTGATCTATGTGCAGCGCCCCTAAAGTTTGTACTAAACAAACTAACGTAAGCAAAATCAGGTCAAAAATAGTCTCAGTGTCTGCAATGGCCTATCCCAAATTCTGCTCACACAAAGACAACAAAAAGCCTTTTTGTTATAGGTAAAACTGGGCATGTCGTCCTCCTGGCTAACAATTATGTTTATGTTACAAGTGGTAACTTGTGGGTCTCGCAGAGCTCTGGTGTTTCTGCACTTCTACTCTAAGAGATCATCTTTCAGACAAACTGCGTGGGCAGCAACGTTTTATTCCTTGAACTTTCTTTTAATAGTTTCAGTTTCTGTAAGCGGAGCTCTTTTCATTCTCTGTTTACTCATGCTAGCCATTGTGCACTTTCCTCTTCTGGTAATTGCAAGTCGTCCTAATTCCAGTAATGTGAAAAGCATTAGGGGGACCCCCCCCCTCAAATAAAGTTAATATTTTGCTCTCCCCTTTGACACTTTGCTATAATGATCAGACATCTTTTTTGACGTTAATCTTCTCACCCAACAGTTGACCAAATAATGGTTAGGGGATGCTGTCTGGAGCAAAACGCACAATCATTGATGAATTCAAATTTAGATTTTTTTATATTATTTTTTGGGGCATTTTTAGGGCTTTATGGACAGAAAAGCTGAAGACATGAAAGGGGGGAGAGAGGGGGAATGACATGCAGCAAAGGGTCGCTACGTCAAGGAGTAAACCTCTATATATTGGTGCCCGCTCTACCAACTGAGCTATCCGGGCGCCCAAAGTTGTAACTTACCACTCATTTTTAATACATTTGTTTGGTTTATTTGGGCAGGGGCAGACTTGAGCTAATATGGGTGCTTTAAATTACAAGTTTGGCTTTTCTTCCTAGGAAACAGTGATACTGTACATTATGAGGAGTGAGAATCTCAACCAACTACAAGACACAAACCAAGAAACACTTGAGTATAGAGAATACACTCGTATTTAGATAGCTCATGTTATTAATTAGAGCAACAATACCAAAAAATGGAAAAGTTACAAAACCCTTTTTATGTACATTACATGTGACCTTTTTTTTATTTCTTTTACAAGCCCTTCTCACTTGTAAGGTTGTCCTGTAAGACTAAATATGCACCAAGATGCACTGTTTGACTATGTAGTTTCAGAGGTGATTGTGATTCTTTTACTTTGAAGCTTTCGAGAGAAACCAGATTATTTGAGGTGACTTTTGAGAGCAATCTCCCCATCTTTGTATTGAATTCAAAGACTATTTTAATCTTGTAGCTCCTGAATGACTATATCGGCACCTTATTTTTTTTGTTTTAACCAGCACCAAAAGCTATATAAGCAGTCAAATATTGTCCACTTATATACATGTAAAAGCCCAGTTCTGTACTTTGGTGTTGATTCTGTATCTTTTGGTGATTGGTGGAAAGTGTCAGCCTCAGCCTCCTTGCACATGCTGTCTGGTTGCGTTCTTTTTGAGGCCTGTAGTTTTGAGTTAGTTGGTCATGTTGCTTTCAGGTTTTTCGTGGTGGCAGTGCACCACTGTATACTGGTGTTACCATCTTCAATGGCTTCCCCTGGGACAAGTATGAGTGCAAAAAGCTGGCTTTATGTTCAGATTTTATAAAACAAACAAAAAAAACAATTCTGCATAAGCGCACGTTTCAGGTAGAGATTTTGAACAAAATTAGAAAAGATCGCAAAGACTTTGATAGTTTTAAAAATGATATGAAAGTAAAAATGTATAGGTCACAAGAGCTCTGGTAATTATGCTTCTGCAGAGTTGTGCACAAGCGTCTTTACAGATATACAAAGAGAGGTTATGGCCGGCTACACACTGGATGCGTCTCGCGCGCATGTCAGCTGCGTGGCGAGTCCGTTTTTATTTCGGCTCCCATGTTAACAGGTTAGATCTTACACACTGCCTGCGTGACCCGCACGTCTCACGTATGGCTCGAGCCTCGCCGAAAACACATGCATGCTAGAAATGGAACAAATGCCTATTTTCATGTGACACGTGAACGTGTTGGAAGCGTTTCCGGGCAAAATAGAATAGGAGAAGATGTTTTTATGTCATTTGTTCATTTTGACACAAATAGATAATAATAAATGACATGTTGATGTTTGACATTAATGCAGATATAAATGTAAATATTTTCAAATATTCCACCTGTCATACAGAACGAAATATTCTGTAACCTATTTTGTCGTCAATACTGCCGATATTGACTTGCTTTAATCAAATCAGTATCTTATATTTTTATGTTTAACAACTCTCTTCCCATATGTTGAACAAGAGTAATCCAAATCTGTCAGCGCTATGTCCGGAGAAAGCCCTCCCGGTACGTCACCAGACACGTTTCTGGTGTGTAGGAAATCCACGCAGCAACAGAAACGCCACGCTCGCGTGACGCAGCCAGTGTGTAGCTGGCTTAAGGTTTAACTTAATGTATCTATGTCATGGAAGAGGTGCACAAACACACACACACACACCTCCAAAATCTCAACGATTTGTCAACATGCAAACCTTGATCGTCCATCTTGACCGTCGATCAAACAAGCACCCACCTATTTACACGCTCGATGTAGCCTGCAAAGTAATACCAGAACAACTTTTTAAAACCAGCAGCTTCACATTGAAGCCCGAAGCACAGATGCTGTTTACGGTTACCATGTCAACAGCTTTCTCTGCCATCTCTATGTCCTTCTTTCTGCTGCTTTTATTGTTTTCAATGGGCTGTCCTAAGGCATTTTAACTTTTATCATCATGCAGGGACAGCAAACATAACGTTGTGATAAAGATGCAAATCTTGGTGGAAAAGGTTTTATGTTTGGTCATTGGTTTTATTAATGTAAAGATGTTGTTGTTATTGAAATGTTTTCCACCTGGGATGGACAACACTTCATCAGTGTGCCACGTCTCTAATACTATAGCTACATGATGATGCTATTATATCTATGGCTCTAATATGTCATGTTCTAAAACAGTTTTTTCTGCTTTCTAAATGCAATCCAGCAGAAATCGCTTCTTAACAAGATATCACAACTGCAACCTTCCTTTTGCAGCCTTCAACAGTATTTTGTTTTGTCACCAACAGTTGATCTGAATTCCACTGTTCAACAAGCCTTTGGTTCTCAGTGTAATTTCTCTTTTTTGTGTTTTCTGAGAAGCTGAAGCATGATTACATGGTATTTCTGTTCATGTTCCAAAATGGGTATTGACTAATGTACTAAAATTTTAGCATTTCAACCAAGATAAAACCGTTCATCATGGCGTACTGACTCCTTTTAATGATCATGCAATAGAACAAGGTGGGATAGAGGATTACAATCAGTCTGCGAGTTCCCAGTTTGTACAAGTTGTACAATGTACGGTCTAAAAATCAGTATGTTATTCTATAAAGTTTTGAGTTTGTGTCAGGGTATGCTGTATAACAAAATCTAACTGTGTTTGACTATATGGTAAGAGGGCGGTTGACTGTGAGGCATGTCTGTGTCATTTTCAGAGTAGGCCTATTTTTGTTTTCAATAGCCTCTTGTTGACTGTTAGGCTGTTGCATGTCAGGGCTTTCCAGTGGCTGAGGGCTGCACATATTGGCGGTGCACTGAGCCTCTTAACGCCAGCCTCAGTTTGTGAACACCGTCAGGCTTACACAATTGCAAGATACTGTATCACCCTCTGTGATGATATTCAGAAGCCGAGCATGCTCTGCCTTTTTAGCACACCCACATGGACAGTTAGATCATGGGGGAATGCTTCTGAAGTGACTCCTGTTAAAGGTGTATATCTAAGTGGTTGTAGTTTTGATGAGCTGGAGCAGTGCATCCCTGGTACAATCAATTCTGATATCTTAATTTAGGGTATCTTTGGGGTACCCATCCAATACCAGTGCTCCCTTTTTTCCTAAAGTTAAAATCTTTTTATCGCGCTGCGTGAAGTGACTGAATCCTAAAGGAATATTAAATTTCACCATTAAATTGACAAAGAAATTATTGTAGTATTAATTTTGACCGGTTAGGTAAGGGCTAATACCTGATCTGCCTTTTTCCAAGTCAGTATCATATATGGAATCAAATGATACATATGGAATCGGTGCATCTTTTTTAGTTTTTTTTTCTTACCATAGGGTTCCAATTTCAGTGGATTTGGGGCCATATTTGGTGATTGTTTTAACACATTTGTTTGTGTTGTAATGCCAGTTGAAAGACATTGAAGCATATAAAAAAAATTATACATTTGAGCAGTATTTTGTAGTACAGAGCTCATTGGTACAGTATAAATCTGATACTAATTGAACATATCATACAAACTGGCTATAAGCTTTCTTTTGATTTGAAAGCAGTTTGCCTTAAAGGTGAAGTTGTAAAGACTGTCAGAAGTGTTATTAAACCCAGCTAAAGCCTGGAGTTGCCCCGTGGTAAATAATAACACGAGTTACACTAATCTTCTATTTTTTAGGGTTGCAGATAGCAATTACATTAATTCTCAATTGATCATTTTTACAATTAGTTGTTTTATCATCTAAAATAGTCTAAACAATGTTGTAACATGCCTATCACATACCTCAATATGGCATCTTCAGATAACTAATTTTGCCTAACCAACAGACCAAAACACAAATATCTTCAATTTAAAATAATAAAATAGATAAAACCAGCAAACCGGGATGGTTGGCGATTAATCGGCCCAATTTTTTGTGTCTGAAAAAAGCATTTTTGAGATAGTTGTTAATTTTAAGAGATGACTAGTTGCCGAGAAAGACAGAAAGTATACATTGTTGCACCAATTACCATTTACCAAAAGGAATATTAAAAAATATATCACCCACCATTGACGCATATTTCATATGTAGCTAACACATTTCATATGTAGTTAACACATTTCTCGTAAACATTTCATCATATTGTTAATTAAATGTTTTTCCTCCTTGAATCTTTCTTGATCTTGATCTCAACTCCATGACCCGTCTGATTTCTTAGCCGTTGCTGATGCTCTGCTTCATTCTACCAAGAACCCGCCTCTTGAAATGCCACCGTGGCGCCCGTCTCCATGGCAACCCCTCTGCTGCTGACATCAGTACCACCTCTCCACAGCAAATGGGAGAGGGAGGGAGGGAGGGAGGGAGGGAGGGAGAGAATGAAAGCCTTGACACTCTGAGATCCTGTTGTGCAATTCACAAGGCGATGTAATTTGGGTGATTACGCCTGCCAAGACGAGCACAGTGACTTCTGGTTCAACAAACACGTAAAACATTAACACACATTGCAGTTTGTTGCATTGAAGTTGATATCGGTGTTCATCATCAGGGCCTGGCAGTTGGATTTTATTACTGCACTGCTGTTGCATTCGCATATTTCTCAGAAAACTGACTAAATGAAATAAGCTTAAGTTACAGATATGATTATGTTGTGGCTTGTGGGGGGTG
>NC_045737.1:15351703-15352318 GCF_008692095.1 Etheostoma spectabile | reverse complement strand
AACAATGACGTGACTCTATGCAAAGTCAAATTTGCAGAAGCGGTCAGACAGCTTTGATGGTATCTCTTGGCCTCATTTTAGCTTTAAAGTTTGCTTGTTGAAGTTTCATTGAAATCAGTACACGAGTACCATCATACAGTTTTTGACTCCTCTTTTAAGTGAAGTTGTGCTACTTTAGCCGCAAAATCAAGTGTTGTAGTAAATAAATACAACATATTTGTACGTGGTTTGACAAAACATTACAGAAACACTGGATTTTAGCACAGTGCATTAATGACCATATGCATTTGCTTCTTAATTTTTTGTGAGTTGTTGCTCGCAATGCAAGGATTTACCAGTCATTTCATAAGCTTCACACATATTCCAACAACAGAACGGGTAAGACACTCACTCTTTTATTTACGGTGTAATCTTGCGCTACATAGTTAAAAAAACAACAACAACAACAACAACAGAACAACACATGGACACCAACTCCGGGCTTCCTGAATTCTATGCAATTTAAGGGAACTGTGGGTGAGATAGCCTTGAAAGTGACCAATCATAGGAGGGCCAGTGCCTCCTTGGTTGGTCATAAGTCAGTTTCATTCGAGCGAGCAGAAACTAGCTTTGACA
>NC_045737.1:15348741-15351693 GCF_008692095.1 Etheostoma spectabile | reverse complement strand
TGCATGGCATGCAGGCATGCAGTGCATGCCCTCGCAAAGCTAACACTCGCCGGCGCATGGTGGCTGCTCTGTGCACGTGTGCTGCTTAGTTTTTATACACACATTTGCTATTTTTTGCCTCTTATGCTTTGTTTATCGCTTGCAGCTGCCTGTACAACTCTTAATTGTTTAATTGGTGCGCGAAGAGTAATATCTGCGCATGTGAAATTTTGTAATTTGTTTGCGAGCATGTTTTATCGCGCTCGCGAGACGACATAATTCTGACGCCATAGATATGGCTGGAGCTTATTTAAGCTTGCATTTTGCAGAAGGCATCATACAGCCATGCAAGCTTGAGTGGAAAAACTGTTGTAAACACAAACACCTTGCTTGCTTAAAAGGTTATTGTGGTTAGCACACACCAAAACAGGAAGTGGATTTTGATAAGTGAAAAGGAAGATGCAGCTAAATCTGTAATAGTTCACGCATATGTATTTAAGTGACTAAATATGTAAAATAGAATTGATGTTGGTGTGTGTCCTGAAATTGTGATATTATTTGCCTTTTTTTTTTTTTTTAACTACACACAGCTTAGGCCATATTATGTGAACTCTTGTAGGCATAAGTCAGTGAAGCCTGAGGCTTTACTACTGAAACCTCTCAGAGAAAGCAAATAATATCAGTTCTAAGAAAGATTCAACTTAATTAAGCTCTGTACAGGAGCAAAGTGTAGCATGGATTCCAAAATAAATTTTAAAGAATGTAAATAACTAAATTAAATGTACAATAGTGAATGAGTTAAAGAACAGACTATATTTAACAGATTTAGGATTAATATAATAGTGTGTATACATATCAGAAAGATTGTAGGTTGAGAAAGTAACAACGGGAATGTGATATAGATTTAAGATATAGATTTTGGAGTAGTAGTACAGATTTTTGGAAATTGAAATGATGGCTAAATTAGTGTTTAGTTTGCGGATGATGATTATTTTTTTGACTAACAAGTCAATCATTTGAAATATACTGTATTGTAAAATGTCAATCACAGCTTTTCAGAGCCCGAGGGGGTCTTTAAATGACTTGTTTTGTCTAACACCAACAGTCCAGAACCCAAAGATATTCACTGTACAGGTAAAACAAAACAGAGAAAAGCAGCAACTCCTCACATTCTTCTAGCACTTTAACTCTGGGAATTCTTTCAGTTACATTTTCTGACAATTGACCAGTCAACTAATAATTTTAGCTCTAATGGAAATACAAAAACACGGAAAGCAAGTGATAGAATATATTTTAAATTCAAATAATACATGATGTTTGATATCTTATGTGATTTGTATTTGCATTTTGAGTATTATAGTATCGGTACATTTACATGGAACAACCTCTGTCTAGTTTATACGTCAATGCTCGTATCTGCGCTTTCTCGGTACGCGTCACCCTTAAACATTGTGAGTTGTCCCCCTGCTTCCTTCAACCTAACCCCTTGAACATCGTCATGGTAACAGTCCTGTTGCATAACACAGCGGCTGCACTGTAAAGCCTTGTATTCCCATCTCCTTGGAAACAGCCGTCTTCTCTTTTCACCCCCTCCCCTCAGCTCTCTGTGCTCCTTCCTGGGCACTGAGCATGCTCAGAACACCATACAGAAGCAGAGGAAACAGGAAAGGCAGCTCAGAGCAGATTCTCTTCACTGTTCATTTTAACATTTAATGACATACCTGTGTGTATATATTAACAAAGATGTGAATACAAGTTCTTATTGCTACATTTTTTTAAAGTTACCAAGGGGGACGGAAGAAGACAGAAGTGCTGCTTTTGATTAATCAGACCGTTTCAATCTTCCTGAAAATGTTGATCTAGCCAGCAGCTTGGGCTACAAGTAATGATTTACTTTCATTATTGATTGATCTGAACCATCAAAAAGTTAAAAGTTCAAAAGTCCCGAGTGCCTGAGAGTGCCATTCTCAAAAATTAAAGTCACCCTTTAGTGATAAGGCAAAGCAGGCCAAGACTCTGAGTACACCGAGGCAAGCAGATTAATACTACACACTCAACTCAGTGTACTTTGTACTTCCTCAAAAGTACCTTTTGTTATACGCCTGGACCAATTGACAAGAAACTGGAATTTTACTACAAACTAAGATTGTCCACGCATATCTCTGCACTGAAAACAGTCCCTGATTTCCTTTTTATATCATGCAAGCATTGCAATGTTAGGAGTTACAATTTTGCAGCACATAAGAAAGTGGCATGTGCATTTATATAAGACAGAAGGCAACAGTATGTACTCAAGGGGTTTATGAATAGTTAAAGAATCATTAACCTTAAACAGTTCTTTTTATGACTATAGGATATTTAGATTAGTCTATAGAAAAGTCACAATTTCCCTGAACACCGGGTTACAACCAAAGATATGTTTTGTTATTGGCGGTAAACCAACAGTCCAATACCAAAAATATTATTTTTTAAAGTGATTTATAAAAGAGAGAGAAGCAGCCAATCTTCACATACGAGAGGCTGGAACCAGATACTACTTGACAATTTTGCTTGTTAAATGCCTGAACAATTAATTGATTATAACGTGTGGATTGATGAATGACTGATTTGTTCTAGCACCAATTATGAAATTAAAGTTTATGCCATATAATACCAACATGTTTGAAACCTGTGCACAATTCTTTTTTTTTGTAATTATGCAGAAATAAATAATTAGAGATAATTAAAGAGATGATATAGTATTGTGAAGACATTTTTTTACAACATGCATGAGGTTACATTGTGCTGTGTCAAAGACTTGTGGCAACTACTTATACCGTACCACTGACTGCTCTAAAAACAGTCCGAAGATATATCTGTGCCAAACTGGCTCTGCCTAGATCATAGTATTGTAGCTCCCTGCTGCACAAGTGTATCTACTGGTGTAGAACAGTTACATGGAGAGCTATTTATACACACACACACACACACACA
>NC_045737.1:15335125-15348731 GCF_008692095.1 Etheostoma spectabile | reverse complement strand
CACACACACACACACACACACTACTCTCATAAGTAGAAAGGAAGGTCACTCATATTTCCCTTGCAGAAGGCTGGTACACTTGTGTTTAAATTTCAGTCCCTACACCTCCATCACTATAGCAACTCATTAGTCTTATTTTGTCATACTATGTGGGTGTTCCAGTCTTCTGTGTTGTTTGTAATGTGCAGAAATAAAATCACTTGTCTGTAGAGGTAAATGATGACGCTCCGCTTAAGGTTTTCTTAATTTGTTATCCCGAAGGTACAGCTTTATTGGGTAATTTTGCTTTTGTGATGGCTACAAATGGCAGTAATTATCCCCAGTTTGACAGCAGATGATTTAGAAATCCAGAAAAACTTGGAAGCAGTAATTTGCATTTTTTGGCAGTATGGTGAGTTTGGGCTTGGTTTTCATGTGTCAGTTCCTGTGGCCAGTTTCCATGCCATACACCAGACTTTATAAATTGGCAATCTTTGGGACAGAATTTCTTTCATTAAAATAAAACATTAACTTTAAAAATGTTTTTCTGATGATCAAGAACCCACTTATTTCATGTAACCCTAAAAATAACTAAGAAAGGATATTGTATTATTATAATGTATCAGTCACAGGATTTGAAGGCAAAACACAGACATCTTTATATTCCCTTTTTTTTTTTTTGGATAAAAAATAAAATAATGTAAGGCTACTTTTGGGAGTTCAAATTGGCATTCAAGATCCAGTTTTAGCCCCAGTGTGGGAATTTAAAATATAAAAGGCTGAGTGAGTGTGGGGAAGTTGACAGACATTAAGGCAGTGAAAAGAGCCAGAAATTCAAGAGTGGACATGTCTGTTACCTGGAATGGTGTGGCGCAAGTGTCTCATTACAGGCAGCGCCAAGATTTTAGACTGGAATTGAACAATTAGTCTGCTGAGTGTAGACCCAGTCAGATATTACGTTTTTTTTTATCGCATTTTGCCTTTGAATCATCAATTTGGACAACAGCGTTGTGTACAACAATAACTTTATCATCACTCTCAAATTTCTAACACAAACACCTGAAACTGCCGGCCACTAAAAAACTGCTGTTTCAGCACAGTGGCACAACAGAAAACAACTAAAAGCCCGCAGAGTAAACGCAAATCCTAAACTCTCACAATACCATTGGGATCATGAACATGTTAATACTTGTTGATTCAGCTTAGTAAATGTAAGCGTCATGCCTAATAGAAAGGGCCTGCAGGCAAAAACTTAGCCCAGTTTACACCATATCTTCCTCCTCTTTATTTATGCCAAAGGGCATCCTGGAACTTACATCTGCTCATACACAGGATATTTGTCTGTGTTCAAGTGCTATACTTTATCTTGAGATTCTTTTGGTCTCCTCTTGAAAGGGTGAGCAAATATGAGTTTTTCCAGTCTGGATATTGATCTACTGTTTTCTTTTATCAAACCATGTTTGCATAAGAGGAAAACCTTTTCTTTTACCCTTTTTTATCGGTATATTTGACACTACTCTATGCTTTGAATATGCATTATGTGAAGGCACATACTTCTTAAGCTTTGTCCATTAACTTATTGCCCTTTCCCTGGATCTGGCTTAAATGTAAGCTCCGACAAACCCATGCACACATGCTTTATCATTCCCTGGAACCTATATTTTATACTTTTGATCATTGGGTTTTAAGATGCCAATATTGCAAAATGGAGCTGAGCTGCCTGCTACCATTCATACCCACTCAACAAGAGGCATTGTCACATCACAGCATTATTGAGTACTGAATGTTGGTGAAGAATATTAGCAATAATTGAGTTTTACAAAAATTCTTTTAAATGTTTCATTGTAATTCAAAATATTCCTCCGTAAAGCAAATTACCGTTTGACTTTGTGTTTGCACAAATAAGTGATAATCATCATCCACACTTTGAATGTCAGGGCTGCATTTAAACAAAGACAAGACATTGTTATTCAAGCTTCAGTCCAAAGTATGACACTTTTTTATTTTTTAAGTTGTGTCATGCTTTGCATCATAGTACAGTCCTAAAAGGTGCAGGGTAACTAAAGTGAGGTGAGCTTATCTTGATCAGGACGTGCAAGATCTTTTGTCTCTTTCTGTTTGCTTTGTATAGCACACTTTAAATGCACTGGTGTGGTGAGCAATGCACGGCTTGATCACATGCAATGCCACTGCATCCTCTCAGCTGATAGGCAGTGTTCTGGACCTGCTTGGTAGCTTGACCAAGGCTTTCTGTGGTTGGGATTTCTCTTCCACGCCTACGTTCCTGTTCTTACTTTTATCTAACCAATACTGCAGCGGCCTCATTGTTTCTGCTCCACTGTATCAGAAATGTATTTGCCTTGTTAAGATACTGCTAATACAATCAGAACATGTCTTCAAATTAAAAGCTTTCTACTGGCAAACCACAGGAAGGAAGCAGCCTTTGTCACCCAGGCCGGGGCCTGACTTCTGCTGTTCAATAAAACTTGGCCTGCACAGCAAGATATGATTACATTTTTCTGTTCCTTTAGGTCAGTGGATCATTTGAAAGTGCCCATATTATGCTCATTTTCAGGTTCAATTGTATTTTGAGGTTGTACCAGAATATGGTTTAATTTAAAAAAAAAAAAAACACCATATTTTTGTTGTACCGTGCATTGCAGCTCCTCTTTTCACCCTGTTTCTTTGGGTCTCTGTTTTAGCTACAGAGTGAGACATCTCACTTCTATACTATCTTTGTTGGGAGTTGCATATGCGCAGTAACTAGGTAAGATCACATCAGCTAGATAACTCTTAGTTAGCCACCTTGTCTCAGCTAGTGACGTAGAAAGCCGTAGAGATTTTGAACAGCTCACCCGGAGATTGTAGGCAGAGGACGTTCAGAACCCTGAATCTCACTCATAACAGTATGGATAGTTTTTTTTCCAAGGTTGTATGCGTGTGGAAGCAACAGACACACAAAATAATACCCCACATCCCAGAAAAAGTGATTGTTTTTTTTAAATTTATTTTTTTCTCTTCATAATATGGGATCTTAGTGTTTGAATGTCTTTCAAAGAAATGGCCCGTGCTTACTGCCCAAAATGTAATTAAGTTAAGTAATGTTTGCTGTACCTTTTTATCTTGTGATGTTACTGCATTACAGACTTTGATTAGTTGCTCATGGCACCGCCCAGTGTGGTATCCCAAAGTGGCATTATTGGCACATATTGAAGAGATGTGCCATCCTATGCTTTTCTGTAGCAAGGATTGTGGGTATCAGCAAGATGGGTTTCAGGTGCACAGAAGAGTCTGTACAAAATATCCCAAACAGGAAGTTAAAACCTTAGTATCACTATTTCTTGTCCAAATGTGGAGGCAGAAAATTGAATGTTTTAATGCTGTGCCTTTTTTTTATTGCTTTTTAAGTCTTTTGCTCCTTCCATCCTCGAAGCATAATTGTTTGCTTTTGTGGTTTTTTTTTTTTTTTTAAATCGCTTTTCTTTTTTCTTTTTAATGATTAAGCTCTGCCTATGACCGGGACAACAAGATACGTGTGGCCATTAAGAAGATTAGCCCTTTTGAGCACCAGACGTACTGCCAACGCACCCTGAGAGAGATCAAAATCCTGCTGCGCTTCAAACATGAAAACATCATCGGCATCAATGACATCATCCGCACACCAACCATTGACCAGATGAAGGACGTGTATCCTTTTAAATATACCTCCTTATGATTTATACATGTGCTATTGTATTTTATGTGCCTGCAGTTTAATTTATGGGCTGTAGGTTAATCCTTAATGGCAATAATTAGTCTTTGTTTTGCCTTTTTAAGGTTGGCAATAGCATGTTAAATTTTTTTGTGGTTACACTTGTTCTTTTTATGCATATATATTTAAAATTACTTCTTTGTGATAAGTAATGTTGGTCTTATACGCTAGCATTTGTAGTTGAATAGAGGTTTTGAGTTGTATTGTATTACATAATAGCCACCTGTCACCATATATTTGGAAGAGACACTCTTCGCTGTAGCCCAGCAACAACAGTAGCAAACTGGTCAAGTGCATAGTCAGTTTCATAACGCAGTGTGTCTTACCTTAAAGAAATGGCTGTGGCTAAAGCCTGCAGCTACTCTGCTTACTGTTTCCTTCTGGCCATATTAGATGAGAATTCACCCAAACAAAAACAATAAACCCTTCACAGTTCCCCAGTAGACAATAAAGACTAACTAATTCTGTCTGTCTGTCTAAGATCAACCCAGTTATTTAGGTAGGGCCCACATTGGCCACACAAAGTTTCAGAACTTTGTAGTCATAGGTGTAGAAAATTCATCAGTTTGACTGCCTTTTCATGACTCTGCTAGCCTGCAGGAACAACAGAATAAGGATAATTGTCTGAGCTAAATGATGCAAGGTTATTCATTTTCTTTGCAATGCTAATATAATCCAATTTGAGTTTGGCAGTAAAACCTAAATGTAGTTTGGATACTTGAACTGGGCAGTAAAAATAAACAAAACAACTAATCTGACTTTGTTGTACTCTTAAGGGGTAAGCAGTATGCATGAAATAATGAATTTCTTGTATTATTCAAATTGCCCTTACTACTAAAAAAAGGAGTCATAATGTCGGTTTTGGTGACTTTTTGGTTAATTGTTCAGCCCGGTTGTATACCTAGGGCCAGTTGTTCAAAATATTTAATCTGGATCAAAATTATTCGGATTTGGAAATCCCCTTTTTTGCTATTCAGGATCAGGTAATCTGTCTTACTTTCATGCCGGTTTTTCAAAGCAACATTGGACTGGATAACCCTGATCCAGATACACAATTTTCAAGATTACCAAATCCGGATTACCACTGCTCTAAATAGGACAACATACTGTATCACAATGTGGGCTACGAGCTACGTACAGAACAGGTAGAAGAGCCAAGATGGGGTCACTCTGTTTATTTTGAGACAAAACGAAAAAATAACTCCCACTCCATTCATAATTTCTTTTAGACCCCTCATTGAGCCACCACAAATAAAAAACTAATATACATTAACAAATACATTGTGGAAAGTTTGAAAACGTCTTTAAAAAAGAAAAGGTTAAAAGGGAGTAAAGAAGTAGAATGTTCAGGGTTCTTCTTCATAAGGAGGAAAGCCAGAAATTGTATTAGATGTTTCCTTGAATTAATAACGGTGATGAATGAGTATATATTATTATTTGTATTTCTTTTGTTATTATATCTGTTTGGGGGATTGTTTCATGAGGACAAGATAATTTGTATTTTATTTTATTTTTGCTTTACTAAATTAACTAAGGTTAAACATTTCAAGTGCAAAAATAAAAAGTATATACTCTAAATATGCAAATGTATTATTTGACCAATTTAAGTTTTACTAAGTTTTCGTGCTGGAATCACCTTGAAATCCTACCCCCTGTTGGGATCAGGATAATCCTGTTTTTTGGATCAAAGTATCAAATCCTACTGACAAGTTTTGAACAACACAAACTGAAGGTTTGATCCAGATTAAAACTAGGATGGATTCCGTGACTAACCTGATTTAGAGTTCCTTCTTCCTTTGAAAACCCATTTTCAAGATTTGATCCAATCCGATAACCAAAATCCGTTAGTTTACCTTTTGACAACTGGCCCCTAGAGATCTTATTTTGAAGGCCATAACAGTGTGGTCCAGAAAATGTGACTTACATGGACAATTTCAAAATAGCTTTTATATTTACGCGTATAAAAACAGTGTTTTTCATAAAGTCAAAGTTCTTTAACCTGGTGCAGATATATTGTCCAGGATCTCATGGAGACAGACCTGTACAAGCTCCTGAAGACTCAACACCTGAGCAACGACCACATCTGCTACTTCCTCTACCAGATCCTACGAGGGCTCAAGTACATCCATTCTGCCAACGTCCTGCATCGCGACCTAAAGCCCTCCAACCTTCTGCTTAACACCACCTGTGATCTCAAGGTAGTGTCGCAAAGAGAAATTCAGTTGGGCTTATTTAAAAGTTGATTTTTTCTTTTAGTTTTTTTTTGTCTCTGATAATCCACGTTTTGTTCTACATACAAGATTAGTCAGTGAGTTTCAACAGAAAACTGACATACCCACATAAAGATTAGCACAGTATTAGCACAAGACAAGTACACAACAGCCATGCAAACCATTTTTAGAAACCGTCTGAACCTTTTTTTCCCACTTGTTGATGGTTTTAACTGCTCAATGAAATTACGTCCAGTTTATTTTGATCTTGTGTCTTCTAAAATTATCTGTCATTGTCTTGTCACTCATCTTTCTGCAGATCTGTGATTTTGGTTTGGCTCGTGTGGCTGATCCTGACCATGATCACACTGGTTTCCTTACAGAGTATGTAGCCACCCGTTGGTACAGAGCACCAGAGATCATGCTCAACTCCAAGGTGAGTGTGCTCACCTGCCGTAAAATTACAAGTGTGTTGTGTATTTGTATTTGTTTGTTTTTTTGGGGGTCAAAACCTCATTCATGCATTTTATTTTGTAAAGTTAAATATGTTGACAAAGCATAATGACTGTGCTGGTGCATGTGTTTCTTACCATATATACTTTTTTATCCTTCAATGAGCAGTTTTTAAATCTTCTATTGAGCTTTCTGAATCCTGCAGATAGACAAACTAGGGATTAAGGCCTTTATTCTTACTGGGCCCAACAAGAAATAACTGTTTTCATTCATGTTATGTTAATGGTATGTATGACATAATCCAACAGTTGATATCATATTAACTTTAAAGACACTGTAGTCATGACTGTGACTTTGTGCCCCTTAAATCTCAGGGCTATACCAAGTCCATAGACATCTGGTCAGTGGGTTGCATCCTGGCTGAGATGTTGTCCAACAGGCCAATCTTTCCCGGGAAGCACTACTTGGATCAGCTTAACCACATTTTGGGTAATAAATCTCTCTATGTGCAGTGTTTTTAGGATTGATGTGGTGATGTAGTATTGTTGTTTAAAGGATAAGGGGGAACACATTTCTTAGTAGGAAATCTACATCAGTCTAGTATCATTGGTGTTTAAGTGCAAGTTAACAAAGACTCCAACTTAAATGGTCAGTTTATCAAACCTGCCATCTTTTGCATAAACTTGGGTTTTCAAATAGAAAAGGTTATGATGAAAAGAAGATGGTTTCAGAAAGTTTTAGTGAAGTTTATTCTAGCCAATAAAAGACAATTAATAAATAATAAAATAAATGTATTGTATAAATAGTATACTGATTCTTTTCATAATAGTAGTCGTATTCAGAATCCGTGTGTGAACCATGTTTGCTGGAGTGGAAGCTGTTAAGATATTTACCTCTGAAATAATGTATGTATGTTTGTGTAGTTAAAGCAACACCAAAGATTCTTTCGTACCTTAAGATAATGTTTCCAAAATCGATTCAGTGGTTCATCAACTCGTAACATTGTGAACGGCACTTCTGCATTTGCTTTGCGGCTCTCTACCGGCTATAACCACACTATGCAAGTTTGACAGATCGGGTAGCGGATCTGTAGTTCAAATGAGAAAGCGGTAATGGAAAGGGGGGAGGAAAAGTGCTTTAAACATACAAAATCCGATAATCTTGATATGGAAAATAAAGTACAAACTGTATATTTTGCCTATCTCTCGATTATTTACATTTACAGTAGTATATCATAATAGTCGCAGCATATGTGAGACAAATGTGAATATGTTACAAAATGCAGTGTTGGTTGATTCTGCATAAAAGATTTGATAACTTTAGACATTAACTAATTTTTCCCACTCTCTGTCAGTATCACACTCGCCATCAGTAGCAACAGCTTCCTGGTGCCAGTCAATGGCTACTCTAGCTGTTAATTTTCATTTATATAGTTGTACTTTTTGTCTTGGTGCTAGACTTCTCATCTGTCATTTTGTTGTGCCTTTAGACTACTTACTGAAAACTTTAAGCAGCGGCTGTGTAAATTATTAGACCGTTTGTTCATTTAGAGTTTTGTAAACTGTTTTTAAACAGAATCAGAAAGTATTTATTCTTTGTCCTTTTAGGTATCCTGGGTTCTCCCTCTCAGGAGGATCTCAACTGCATCATCAACATTAAGGCCAGGAACTATCTTTTGTCGCTGCCTTTGCGCTGCAAAGTGCCGTGGAACCGCCTCTTCCCCAACGCTGATCCCAAAGGTCAGAGCCAGGACAAACTCTTTTTTTGACTTAATGTTTCATGGAATTTCTGGAATATAATGTGTCTTTGAAAGGTTTTGCTGCAGAAGTAAGAGTTACCGCCTCTAAACAATTTCCTGAGAGAATTCTTGGAAAGAATATCCTTTTATGGGGAGCAAAACACTTGCCATGACCACAGGCAAAACAAGGGGCAAATGTTTGGGGTGGGAAGATAGTAGATTGAATGCAACCAACAAATTGTTTGTCAGCACTGAATTCTTTTTAACAGTAATGCCTCAGGTAATGTGTATATGTATATGTGTAAAAAAGAGTCATAGTTTTCTATCTGGAAATAATCCAACTGCATGTAGGGTGTGATGGTGCCCTCTAGTGGGCATGTAAACTCATTGTTTCATAGTCATGTTAAAGAAGACATACCATGCTCATTTTCAGGTTATTACTTGTGTTTTGGGTTTCAACTAGAACAGTTATGAGACTAAATGGTTTTTTTTCATACTGGTTGTCTGAATATACTTGTATTCACCCTCGGCCCGAAATGCTCCGTTTTAGCACCTGTCTCTTTAAGCTCCCCCCCGAAAAAAGGCCCAGTCTGCTCTGATTGGATTGCAAAAAAACATATGGCTTTTGAGCATAAATGTGACATAGGAAGGGGAGCCAAATATAAATGGCTTGTTGAACCTTGTGTTTCCTGCACTAATCAGCCCACAAAAAAACAGAGTGAAAAAAGTGACTTCTACATGATGTCCAATTCAAATGTTCTTCTCCTCGTGCTGCAGCTTTGGACCTGCTGGACAAGATGTTGACCTTTAATCCTCACAAGAGGATTGAGGTGGAGGAGGCCCTGGCACACCCTTACCTGGAGCAGTATTACGACCCCACTGATGAGGTGAGATGGTCAGCGTGTGCAGTATAGGCCTGTTTAGAATGAGGATACGTAATCTTGTGCTAATCAAGATATCATGCTTTGAGTCTTTAGGCATTTATGTTTCTCCATTCCTTAAATTTAAAATCAGCAAATGATATCTACATAACTGAATGATGGTGAGCATATTTTAAACACGGTGCACTATATTTAGCTGCTCTGTTATAAGTTGCTCAATGGGATCAACAACAGAGGTCTCCATTGTGCATTTACATCAATATGACCTCTCCGTCTCCCTTTGTAGCCTGTTGCCGAGGCCCCATTCAAGTTTGACATGGAGCTAGATGACTTACCCAAAGAGACACTAAAGGAGCTCATCTTTGCAGAAACTGCACGTTTCCAGTCCGGCTTTAGGTCCTAACATCTCACACAGGTAAGTCCACATTACTCGCATTCCAGTGTATAACTTCCATAAAAACCTACATATTCTAAGAGAGGAACAGGAATCAGACCTACAGGTAAAGAACAAGCATATACAATTACCATTAGCTGCATTGAAGTCTTGAACCCAACTTTTCAAGGGTTAACCGCGTCCCTGCCTCTGCCATAAACATGCAGTAGTGTTCGAGAAAACTACTGAAACACTAAAACTGCGTGTGGGTGGAGTTACAGATTGAAAACTGTGATATGTAACTTTTAAATGTTTTTGAAACGGTGTAATTTTCCATCTGGTGATTATAATTAACCTGTAACAGCAAACAAGACTGCCAGTGAAAAGAACGCTATTTTTATATAGCTTTTAGCCCGGGTCCGATTTCTTTTTTTTTCTTTTTTCTGCAAAGTCGCAAAAGGATTTATGGCAGGTAGACGGCGCTACAGAGCACACATTCTGATGGGTCACAGATTTTGGCTGAACACCGGAAAAACCTGCATTATTGTATCCAGCTAGAAGTTATGTTGTAGTTATGGCTGATACTGGGGCAGAGCCAGCACAGAAAAGAAGGACATTAAACAACAAACAACTAAAAGTGAAAGACAACAGGCAATATTCGAGTCACACTGGGTTTGGCTTTCAATAAGAATAAGGTATCAGAAAAACTGTCCTGGGCTGTCCTGTTTAAGGGAGTTGCTAGTTTGTGTACATATGCAAATCCTATGAAATACTTCAGTCTGTGTTTAAGTGAATAGCTCAAACATGTTGGTCTTAATGTGAATTTTTTTTCACTCCGACAAGAATGTGATTATGGGGAGAAAACCTATTACCTAAGACAAAATATCACCATACTGCTGCCTTTTAACAAAAAATATAGACATTTAATCAGTATTGGAAAAAATATATGTTTAGGACTGGGATGGTTCATCAACGTCACAGATTACAAATTACGTCGGAATAGAGGAAGATAGCAGCACCCGTTAGCATGGATACGTCTAAAGAAGCTGGAGCTAAAAAACCGTCATCTAAGCGTGATTTATGCTTCTGCGTTAAATCTGTACTGTGGCTACATACGTAGGTACATGCAGACACGGACCCTACGCCGGATGCAAATTTACAAATCCTACTATGGCAACGCCAAGACCCGCCCTTCCATAGCATTCACACAGTACTATTGGCCAGGCGTCCATGCCTACGTGTAAAGGTCCTATCCCCCGTCCAATCGGCTATCCTAACCTTAACCACTCAAGCTGTCAATGCCTAACCCCAACCAATCGAGTGCTATTGAAGGACGTGTCTTGGCGTGGCTATAGTAGGATTTGTAATTTGATATGCAGGACCCTAGGTTGTAGCCTGACACAAAGCCTGGCACCTCTCGAAAAATGGAATTGCACGTCACAGCAACACATTTCCTGCTCCCCAATCTCCATAAACAACAGGAAATCAAGGAGAGTGTTAAGTTATCCTTCTAGAGATTTCCCACCGTGGTCAGAAAGCACAGGGGAGACAATTTGTTTCTCTGACTTTGACTCTAGAGTCGCTACTCACTCCGAAGCTAATCACCGCCACTTTCTCTACCACACACTCCCCACGCACACACACATGCCGGCCCTGCTATTAAAAAGAAGGACGCACACACAAGCGCACAAGTATAAACTTCAGGCCCCTTATGTAGGCTGGAGCCCTGCATTTCAATTGTTTTCCTTGCACCACACTGATGCAAAAATACATTTGCCAGTGATTATCTCAACTGCATATTACTCCAGCGATTAAGTAAATCCATGTCATAGCCATTTAAGAATCAAGTACCTAAGTAAAAATAGTGATTCTCCAAAGTTCAGTACAAATAATCTTTGGAATAATATACAAATTAATTGTTAGATTAATCGAAAAAAGAATCGTTAGATTAATCAGTGACAAAAATAATTGTTAGGGAGAGCCCTAATTATATTATTAATAAAAAAGGTTTAAATATACAAAAGCAATAGGAGATAATGTTGCGATTCCCCCCCCCCCATCTCTGCTCACCAGCTGCTTGCTGACAGGCCTCTTGTTGTGATAATTACTATCAGTGCTACATTTAATAGCCTATAATCCCTATTGTGTCAGCGTTTGTAATTACTGTGTTTCCTCTCCAAGTATTTTAATTCACAGCATGAGTCAACTGAAACAGGAGTGTGACATCTCCTACATTAGAGGAGCTGCTCTCTGCAAAGACAGCAGTTAGTTTTTTGTAGCTTTAAAATGTAGTTTTACATAATAATAATAATAATAATAATAATAATAATAATATTGAGTATCTGTAACTTCTGTTAATGTATCTTTAAATTTATCATTAACAGATTGCAGGTGTCGTAAGTGCTGACCTAAGACATTTCTTATTAGGAAATGTATTGTACAAATATAATATTAATGCATTAATACATTAATGGGAAGTTCTTACATAAGCCTTTGTAACTGAACTTTTTAAGTGTTATTTGTCATTTTAAAAAGTGTTCTTTGTTGTGGTGTTTCTGCACTGCACGCGTATCTTGGTGGTGGTCAACAGACACTTACAGTAGTGGGGGGGTTGAAGTTAAACGTCTCTGTAGGCGTCACACTTTTTTACTTATTTTTCTTATTTCAAATAATCCACAAATGTAAAACTCTTAAAGAGATGGTTCAGAAGTGTGATTGTATGAGGTTTCTGACAAAAGAGAGCCAGTTTATGTTAGCAAACTTTAGCACAACTGCCCACAAAGTACCGTTTGCTGTCAAAGTGCTAATTTCAAAACGTTAATGACACATAGAGACTTTACAAACGGATAACCTCGTCATCGTAACCAAAATATGTCTGAGTCTATTTGCAAAGCTTATGTCGGTGAACTAAATGTAAATGTGCTGTATTTATATAGCGCTTTTCCAGTCTTAACTGCTCAAAGCACTTTTACATCTACAGGAAACATTCACCATTCACACACATTCATACACTGTGGCCGGGGCTGCCGTACAAGGTGCCACCTGCTCATCAGATAAACATTCACACACATTCACACTCCGATGCGCAGCACCGGGGGCAACTCGGGGTTCAGTGTCTTGCCCAAGGACACTTCGACAATGACTGCAGGGGCGGGGATCGAACCACCAACCTTCCGAGCATGTTGCTACTTCCCACAGTAGACTGCTTGAAACACCAACTATTAACACACAGCACGAGTTGACCAATCCCAGTCCTTGCGGTCTAGTCGCCTTGATGCAAAGTTACAAGTTACTTAAGCAATGTATTGTTACAGTTGACGGGGCCCAGCAGCACATTTTCAAAACGTAGCTCCTAAAAAAAAAATAAAAAAATAAAAAAATAAAAAAAAAAGGACCACTTCAAAAATCCAATATCGGTTTAAGGTCACAGTATATTTAGAATGTTTTTACTGCTTTACCTTGCCCTCAGACAGCCTTTTTCTGAAGCCTTCATATCCATCTATGCTGTCTTCAAATCCACCAGTCTGATCTACCGCTGCCTCGGTTAGATTGTTTGTGTTATTGTGTGACTTTAATATTTTAAAGGGTTATTTTGGATTCCCCAAAGTCATGATGACAACCATTCAAAAATAAAGATAAAAACAAAGAAATACAAGACAAGTACATGTGCCAGATGAATAATGAGTGCTTAATATTCAGTCAAAGGGAGTGGAGAACAACCCCTTACAGGAAAATGTGACACTTTTCATTAACTTCATGTTTGGGTTGGAGTTCAGTTATTGAATCAGTTTTGTTTTTTCCCCCAATTGGAAATAGGTCAAAAATGCATCTTGACTATGGGAACCTAACCCTATTCGTTATAAGTGAAATACATACATTTATGTCAATGTGATTTATGTAAATGTAATTTTTACTTTAAATAAATAGGAAAAACTAATGTGACAGCTCATCAGTCACTGTATTTTCTCCCTCTAGGTGTTTCTGTTGACGGGCTTCTGCATTGCCACTGCTCCTCCTCGCCTCCACACTGTTGCTGTGACATTTTTGTCTTGGTTTTAATTTGACTATCCTATTGTCCACATCACCTGGATTCCTTGGGTCTCACTCGTCAAGTCCAATTTGCTCAGGAATGGCGTCAGGAATCAATCAATCAATCAATCAATCAATCAATCAATCATTCTTTTGTCTCCCTTTCTATTTCTCTTTACCGTCACTATCTCT
>NC_045737.1:15324314-15335115 GCF_008692095.1 Etheostoma spectabile | reverse complement strand
CTCTCTGAGGTGGGGCGGGGGGGGGGTTTCAACATCACAGCTTTTTAGTTTGGGGGGGTGAATTTGTGTTTTAAGCCAAGATAAACAATTTGTGCGTCTCAAAGGCATTCGGCTAATGCTATTCCTATTCAAGACCTTTGTAGTTGAATGACCGTGATAGACTAGCTGATGTGTTTTTTGGTGCGGCTGTCGTGGTTAGAACTCTGCCTACATTGCACAAACAAGCAACGGTAGATTAGTAAGAATAATCCATCATAAAAAGGTCTTTTGAACTTTCTAACCTTTGTCGCACTGTTACAAGGGGCACCTTGATCTATATCTTTTTTTTTCTCTTTATCGCTTTGAAAACAGAAAAACTGTATTAAAAGAACTGATTTATGCAATGAAATCACATAATCAGCCGCAGACAAAAAAGGGCCAAAAGCCATCACTTGGTGTTGAGGATCTATATTTTAACAGATACTTATTTTAATCCTTAACAAACACACACACACACACACACACAGAAGGCCCAAATGCAATTAAATACATATAAATATAAATTATATATATATAGCCCAAAGAGTCTTAAGCTATGTTAATGACTAGAGTGATGATAGGTGAATCAGAGGAATTTATAACCTGTTCCTGTTTTTGTTTCTGTTTTGTTTTTTTTAACTACAAAAAATGCCTGTTTTCATTTCTCATCGGCTGCAGTAAAATGTCAGGTTGTGTATAAATGCACCAAATTACAAGTGCATTGAAAGATTTCACCATCAACTTCTGCCTTAGCCATGAGAAACCTAAAGGAAAAGTCTGTTCATTTCACACAAGTCTGTATGTACAGTGTGAAAAATTTCATATGGGAGAAAACTGCGTCAGGCTAGGAATTCAGTTATCACACAGAACTTGTTTTGGTCTGGAGGAAATGTTGTCGTGCCTCCTTTTACTTCCTGTTTTGTGATTTCTTTTGTATTCTCCTTCTTCAGTCTCTCTCTCTTTCGCCTTGTTAGAATGATACTGTGCCCTTTGCATGACTGTTATAAGCTCTGTATACAAAGACAACGATGTTAAGTGCCACACGAGCCGGGCAGATCCCCCAGGAGAGCGCCCAGGCTCTCTGTTCTACCCGTTTGTGGTATATCACACTTCCCAATCACACGGTGCTTTTTGTCCTGTTACTTTCTTTTGCTTCAGCATTTCCTTTTGTCTGTTTTTATGTCACTTCCTTTTACCGATTTCAGTCTTGCATGCTAAGACGTGTTGTTGTGATTGCGAATAGGAGAATAACCATATATATCTGTATTTTTACCAATGGCACAGAAACAGCAAAACATGTTGTTTCCTCAACCTGAGAAATGGGATCCAGGCATGATACAGTTGAAAAGGTTGCTCAAACTTAATCGATCAGGTTTTTCATTTCGTCCGCTGTAACATTTCTTTGCTTTAAATTGCACATTTTCACTATGAAAACCGTTGGCATTGTCTGTACCCAAAAAAAAAAGCAGAAGAAATCAAGACCATATTTTCAGTTACTGCTGATTTAAAGGCCCTGAACACCCACACAGGTGTTTTGAGTTAACCTGGCTGATTAGACCTCTTACCAGGACTGTGCCTGTAGACTGATTGACATCTTCCTGAGCCTCTTGGTGGCTTTGTTGCACCAGTTAGGGCGGGACAAATGACAGCGTTACCATTCTTATTGGTGATCTAATAAAATGCCATCTCAGCTCTGGCCCACTTCAACTTAAGCAGAGGACTAATCAGCCAGATCAGCTGAAATCAGCTGTGCGTGTGCTCAGAGGCTTTAAAGACTGTTGAATTTGAAGATTTCCTTTCACGCAAACGAATTAAGACTAACTATGATATATTCAGTATGTGGAAACTTTTTTGGGGGGGAGGGAACAAGCCTGAAGCACCGAGGCTGTATCAACACACCGTGTCATTTCATTAGAGTAGCACTGCAGCATCCAATGATGGCTGTCATTTCAGTTTGTTTACAAGTGGGCCTCAAATATTCACTTTCATCCGCTTCAAACGACATGCTCATTTGGTGATGCGTTGGTGATCTTATGAATGAAACAAGTATTATTCACGACACTAAAGCATCTCGCAGTAGATTAAAGTCAAAATTTATCTGAAAAGATTCTTCAAGAATCTTTCTCTGCTGGCACTTGATGTAAGAAATCAGAGATTTAAAAAAAAATTAAGACAATTTTAGAACTATTGCGCTGCTTCAGGTGATTTTTTTTTTTCATTCTTTTGGACTATGTCTGCGACCTGTGAAGAAGATGGGGAAAAAAAAAAAGTATTGGGCAAGCCACAAACTCATATTTTTATGTTTTAACTTTTGATTCTTATTATAAACTTTCATACATAGAAAAAAGCAAGTCTGAGTTGTAGAAACCTTTCTCTTGAGACAGAGCTGCTCTGGTAGAATTAAATTACAGTGGGCACAGCCAAAGAACCAGTTTGGTTCTCTCTTGTTCTGGCTCAATAATGTTAGACTGAAACTGAGAGAGGAGGCTAATGCTCTGCTGATATGTTCTCAAGCCATAATCGGTCCGTGTGTTGCAACTCTGACCACACCCAACAGTGATGTCACAGCCTGGAGTACACTTCTAAATCACTTCAGCCCGGTTAGAAGTTAAACCGCTGGAGGTCTGCAAAAAAACAAGATTTCCAGATGTTAAGAAGTAAGACCTCAGATTGATCTGTAGATATCACAGCCAGATGGCTGCTGAGAGTAGAAACTCTTTAAGACCGATACAAAAATGGGCAGTTTCCAATAATAAACGAATGATGTCCTTTCAAGGCAATTCCTCTGAACACATTTAAGTAAAATAACTGTCTCAAACTCATACTGTCTATTTTACATCGAAATAGTGTGAACTTGCACACAAGGAAACCTTGAAGAAAATAGAAGTAAACGATCTGTAAAAAATAAAATGTTAACAGAAAATATCATATTTTATATTTAAAAAAAAAAAAATTGTTCAGAGTTCCCTCTTTGCTCGCACCCAAAAAAAAACTTTTTGTTGGTTCCGATGATCGATTTAACTCATCCGAGGACATTTGAAAAATGACCAAACTCCATTGCAGAATTGACCGCTTTTGCACTCTCAAATTTCACCTGATCGTGAGGTAAAGACTATGTCCCAGTGCTCCTCAAAATGTACACGCCAGTCTGTCACACGATGATTAAATGCACTTGCTTCTACAGTAGTTGGGATGGGACTTGTAATCCGAGGTGCCTGTTGGGACTTGACTTACCTGTAGATAGTCTTTTTTTTCTGGGGGGGGGGGGGTAGGTTGAACATGAAGGGCACTGGAAACCTTAATGGGATTAGTTGTATTAAAAAGCTTCTGCTGAGTTCTTTGTGCAACCTGTCTGTCTGTGCCTTTTTTGATAGTCTTGATATCCAAGATTTGATGTGCAGCTTTTGTTCAGTCGGGAATCCGTTTGTAATCGCAGTATACGCTCTTAAAAATGAACACAATCAAGTCTGTGGGAGGGAGGGGTCGTGGGTGGGTATCCTTATCTTTCAGTTATGTAAATTTTAAAGAAATTTGTTGCCACAGCTGTGTGATTTGTGACTGTATTGAAAAGATGAATAGCAAACATTTCTATTTCATGCGTTACCCGTTTTTTTTTTTTTTCTTTTCTTTTTGGGATGTTTTTGTGCAGATATTTTTATTGTAAAATGAATGTTATGTTTCTATCAGACACTAATCTTGTTTGAGTTGTCTCCAGTGGAACTTCTTCACTCTGTATGTTTTGATTAGTATAAACCTTCAATTGTGTAGTTAACATTTCTGAAAGCGAGAATAAAATAAGACCCTTGGTTGTATTTTGAAGCTTCCTGTTTGACCTGCCATAGACATCGTTGGAATTGATTGGTCAGTTTAATTTTGCTGTCGTGTGAAGGATTTGCCTTGAACGAAGCATTTCTTTGCTATTATTAAAGACTGACTGCCACTTTGAAAAACGTGTTTTTTAATGTTTGGTTTTCTTCTTTTTTTTCTTTTCTTTCTGCCATGACATTTAAGTAGACATTCATTAAAAACACTGTATCTTTATTAACATCTCTGTGAAGTCTCTTTGTAAGATTTCAACTGGTAATGGACAACATCTTTAACTGCTGTCAGCATCTATTATTACAGCAAAACAACTTACAACAAAGTATACAATTTCATTCAGTTTAATGAAAAGATTGAAAATTCTTAATAAAAATGTTGTGTGTGACTCCGAACACATCAAGTGTGGCTGTAAATGTTATATTTTGTGTTCTTCAACAGAACCTGCAAAGTAACTAAAGTTACAAAAGAAATGTAGTGGAGTACAATGTACCATATTTGCCTCAAAAATTTAAAAGTGTAATATGAAATACAAGTTGTACAAATACAAATCACAAATTGTATTTAAGTACAATACTTGGGTGCAGTAAATGCACTTAGTTACTTAACACAACAGGAGACGTTTTAAATAAAACCATCAAGAGGATTCAAGATAACAATACAGGCAATAATGTCTGTCCTAAATAAGGAACAAGTCCTGATCAACACACAGAACTGTTCTCTCGGTGGCCGGGTTGGTTCAGTGGGTAGAGCAGGCGCACGTGGATTGGAAGGTGTATGCCTCGACGCAGAGGTCCAGGGTAAGAATCCGATCTGTGACGACTTCCTGCATGTCTTTCCCCTCTCTCATCCCTTTCTCACCTAGCTGTCCTGTCAGTTGTGGCAGTTATGTCAGTCATGCTGTGAAGTAGTTACGTCAGGCCACAGTGTCCTTAAGGGGGCGCTGTCGTACTGGATACCAACATTTACTGCAGTGGGTCAATTGTCCAGTCAGCAGTGTGATTCACAAATTTAATATGGACTTTTTGTAGCTTACAAACCCTAAGAAAGATCGATTTAAAAAAACCAATTCAATCATGTTGATGGATCCTCGTTTTTCTTTTTTTAAAGATGATGAATCCACAAATCGACAAAACAATACAAATGTAAAGTTATTTGCATTACAAATGCTGTACAAAAAAGAAAGTGGATGAAAAGGAATAAACGAGTTTTTAAGTCAAAGTTAAAGTAAAGTTGTAAAATTATTTTAAAGATTATAATTTATTTTAAAAAAAAAACATTTTAACCCTGAAACAAGCATATACATTAAAACTACTGTAAACACCAATATTAAACATCAATCAATTGTATTGATTTTGGAACAGGGTTTGTTTACTTGCTCTTCTTAACCACGTGCTTGCAATGCGGCCACGCATGCGCGCTGTGGGGTATTGTTTTTGGCACGCGTCTGTGTCGGTGGCGCGCACAGCCAAAAACAACCCTAAGACACGCGAGCGCGCTATACAGCGTCTGGCCTTGGGTTGATTGGCTGTGAGTGTATAGCCCCGCCCTCCCTCACAGCGGATTGGTCAGACGGAGATTCTTCTTCTGGCAGATTGGACGCTATTTCTAGAACAGGCTGTGTAGCTAGGCTACTTTTGCCTTTACGTACCTCCTCAAAATATCGAATTTAAGAGAGTTTAAAGATGATGATGAGCTTTCGGGGTTTTTTTGTCCGGAATTAGCAGCTATACAGCATCAAACTGACTTAGCTTCAAACTTTTTGGATGCTATAAAAACTACGCGACAAGTAAAAGCTGAATAGTGAAAGCATAAACATAAAAGTGGTGATTATTTACTTAATTAGCAGCTGATGGCATGGCGTCCATGATTTCTGCCTTTATCACCGGGGAATGCAAATAAATGATTAAATATCCACGTAAATCACGTCGTGACCAAGTAACCTATGTTTAAAGTTTACAAACTCACTTTAAAACCTACACAACTAACCCTGCTAGGTTAAATTAACCCGTGTAGGCTACATTAGCTGTTTAGTTCTCTGTTGAATGTTTCGTGACCACAACTAAACCATCTCAATGACAACTGAGCAACTCCATCCACTGAAGAAGAAGAAGACAACCAGATGCTTCACAAACAAGTAAGTTGTAGCCTACCTTTTTATTACTTGTCATTTTTAATAAAATGTAATTATTGGTTGGGCCTATATAGTAATGTGTATTGTCAGCAGTGTATTCTCGTGATGTATGGGTTAAATGGCTGGCTGCTAACCACATTTCCTTTGGGATAATAATAATGTTGGAGTTGTTCGGACATGTTCTAGGCTACGTTGTTGTTTTTGTGTGCTCAACTCTGTTATTTCCTGCAGCACTTGAAGGCAGCACCCCTGGATGTAACAAACCGCCGCTTTTCTGCACGTTTTTTTTTTTTTTACTTTTGTTTTAGACCGAAAGCAGTTAGCACAATCCAGTCCAATGAGAATGTAAACACTTCCAACAGATCGGAAGGTCTTATTGAACACATCCAGTCGTGTGTGTGTGTGTGTGTGTGTGTGTGTGTGTGTGTGTGTGTGTGTGTGTGTGTGTGTGTGTGTGTGTGTGTGTGTGTGTGTGTGTGTGTGTGTGTGTGTGTGTGTGTGTGTGTGTGTGTGTGTGTGTGTGTGTGCGTGTGTGCGTGTGCGCGTGTGCGCATTAGTCAAAGCGCGCTGCGCATCACGGAGGTAATCCGAGGGCTATAAATAAGGCCGTAGACGGGACAGCTCGGCCTGTCGCTGATGTCGGAGAGGTATAGAGGGATAGAGGTTAAAACCCTTCAAAGAGCTGCAAGCTGCTCCAACATGCACACACTCTGACCCGCCTCGTGTTGGGATTCTACTCAACCGGACCCACGGAGATATCCCGCACATATCCCACGCTTTAACGCAGAAAGTATTTGGTTTTTATGAACGCAGCGAAGATCCACCGAGGAGATTGATGTGTTTTTTTAGACTTTTTATTGGCACTCGGCCCGACCTAGACGGACTGCTGCTAAATTTATGGGACGGTGAATGTGTCTTTATCTTTTTATGCTTTTTACTAATACCCAGACTGCAGCTCCAGCAGAGAAAGAGATTTCCTCACTGGGTTGTTTTGGTTTCCGAGGAGGGAAAGGCGAAGTGTTTTTGGGGTAAGTGCAACGCCAGTGACCTGCTGGAGGACACGCGCGTGTGTGTTTGTCAGAATGATCCCTAACAACTATATTCTTCTACTATAATATCCAGTGTGCGTTTGTGTAGTGAGTTTATTATACTTTTTGGTATTTTATGTTTGTTTCCTCTTGCTCCAACGTTTCTATATTCTATTCATATTTTACAACTTAAAATAGGAGGCTTCATGTGTTTTGTGATGCATGAAGAGCTAATAAACTATATAGTTTATTATGCATTAAACATAGCTACTTCACTATTCCGGTAACAATCTAATGATTTCATAATACTCTGTGATATTCCTCCAGAAACTTTCAGAGTGGTATTTATTATGATTTGTTTATTCCCTGCTCCTCTAGGATGACAATTACATAGGATTTATATAGTCAAATTGTAGGCCCATAATAACCCGTTTTATATTAATTATAAGGTTACAGTCTCCTGTCTTTAATGAGACACGTTTTGCAATTTGATCCTCTAGTTACATTCAAGAGCAAAACCCTCGATGTCCAGCTGCTTTCAGCTGATAATGTGCTCTATCTCCGTTATCATCATCATCATCATCATCATCACCACCATCATCATCACCATCATCATCATCATCATCATACGTGCGCCTTTGTGGCTGCAGATCTCGGTCAGTTTTGGGGGGCTTATGATACCACGTGAACAGGCGACAACAACACAGTGAAAATGACGGATTTCATAATGCTCACGCGCGCACAGCCTGCACCTCTGAGGGCAGCTGCAGTGTTGTGTTTACGTGCATCCATACGGCGAAGCAACACATTTGAGGGTTATTGCAACATAACGCACCATAAACCCTGCTGTGATGTCAGCATGTATTGTTTTAATGAAAGACCGAAAACAAAACAGTCCGTGAGTTGTTGTTGTTGTTGTTGTTGTTGTTGTTGTTGTTGTTGTTGTTTAGTCTTGAAGCACACGCGCGTCCTTACATCAGGACAGCAAGGATAGGACGAAGGCAGGATTTTGTTATGGAGGTAGGAACCAGACTACTGTTTAATTGGAGGCCTTTTTATATTTAATGTCATCATTCATGGCATTATATGTCAGATGTGGATCTGTCCAATGTCAGGATGATGCAGTACTGACACATAAACAGTGCAGCAGGAGGAGGAGGGGTGGTGGGGGTCTGAGGAGGAGGAGGTGGTGGGGGGGGGGGGGGGGGGGGGGCTGTGGGCAATCATGGCTGCTGTTTTGTTTTTAAATCTACAAAATATAATACGAATTTCCGCTTTGTCCATGTCAAAGTCTAAATAAATACTTGAGGAATGCATTGATCTGTTTCTAACATGAACTGACAGGGGCAGGCTTGTTTTGGCTCAGAGAGCTGTGGATGTTTTTAAGGAATAATCATCATATAATCCTAAATTGTCAGTTAGGACTTTTCTGGTGTTTCATCTCCCACATGGTGTAGGAATAAAATCAAATTTGTGTGTTTTGTTGGTTTTGACATCCTATTATACATGTCATTTCTTTAAAGGATTTTAACCCGCAGTGCTACTTAATCATTGCACAAATATGTATCATGCATTTGGTATTTTGAGTGGAAAATGTGTCAAAAACGTGTGGAAACCAAAAGTGACTGCCTGTAATGAATACAGAGAGCTGCAGGTGGAAAACCGACCATAACAAACAAAAACATATTATTTTTCATATCAGAGAAAGAAGAGTCCGATTCATATTCTCATCTTGTATTTATTTACACATCCGGGTATCTGCTCGCTCCCACCTCCTGTATGTGGTGCGTTCATGCCACATGGGAAATAAGCAATATTGCAACAACAGAACAATAACTTTCAGAGCTTTGAGCTCTGAAACCAAAAATATATGATTGCTTGTTTATGATAAACAATAATAGTTTGAGTTGCCATAGTCCACAACCTCAAGCCTGTCTTATTACACATTTGACACAGATGATATTTAATTTCTAGAAAGCATACAATATGTTTTACAAGGCCCAATCTGAGCAAAAACATAAATCTAAACTAAAAAAATCAAGCTATTGACAAAATAATTTAAAGTTTGTTGATCCTATGCATCGAAACAGACGTGCCACAGCAGCAAAAGTAAGTAGAAAAACAGATGTGTAGATAAGTAACCTTAGAAACTAGAATACATATGTTTACTTACTTTAAACCCTAAAAATTGTCAAAAACAAAAAGGTACTAAATGAATACTATATACACCATACATGAATAGTAACTACAAAGTGTATTGACACAGACAAAGGTTAAAGTTTATTTATTTGTTGTTTTACAATTCAGTGTTGCAGAATGAAATGTAAGCTGTAGCTCATTCACGCTACTCACACAGAACATATTTACAAATATTCAAATTAGAATTAAATTAAAACACTATACAGCTGCCTATTCATACACTTCTATATGTAAACTATAGATATACACGTGTGCGCAAGTGGAGATGAGAGAAAGCTATAGAATAGAAAAATTGCAAAAAATGTAAAAACATAAATAAAAGTTGAATTATAAAGTAACTCCAAATAAAACATGAAATTAATGGAACGCTAAAAAGTACAGAAACAAAACATTTCATTTTCACCTGAGCCCATTCTCAACCTGGTTTCCATCTTTCCCATGGGAGCCTGAAGGCAGCGCGGCCACTCATTGGCCATCCATGGCTTTCAATCACAGTTCCATCTCCCTCCCACGTGGTGACGTTTCCGCACCGAAGTAACCATGCCAGTCCATTACGCACACAAAAGACACAACAAAAGCCTGTGTTGGGGAAAAAATGAGATCCGTCAGCACCCAAAGGACACAACAATAAGTTCCTATCTGGCAGCATCACACATGGACCAGAGCCTGGGACGACGACAATCATTTATTTAACTTAAAAAAAAAACAACAAACTGAAAAACATCTCTGTCTTTCTTCAGCAAGCATATTTCCATCAATGCTGCGTTTTGCTCAGATCTGATCCAGGTGGTGAGTACAGCAGCAGGGCAATCTTTACCTCCGAAAACCTGTCGTGCTGGATTCACAGACTGCATCAGGCTCGGGAAAAAACAAAAACAAACAAAAAACAACCAGACACAGCGACACTGTTGCACTTGGGCGGTCGGCGTTGCTCTTTGTGGGGGATGAACACATTTTAGGAGAGGAGAGGGGGTTGCAAAAGCCTGTCATGTCAAGATTAACTTATTTAGAATATAGAAATGATGGTAAAAACGCATGCTGTGTTAAATGGCTTATTTTCTCGGGTTAGATTCAGTGGCGAGTGGAGCGAGTCTTTTGTCTGGACACTTCTTCCTGTTAGTGGTTACCACAGACGCACATTGTGCTGCCTCTTTGTTTTCACTTTGCTCAGTTTGAGTATCAGCTGTTCCTGCTGTGTTACTGTATCTCCTGTTTTGTTTTCTAATTTTCTTTTGGCCTTTAAATCCAATTTTGAGCTATCACCATGTGACGAGGAAGGCTGAAACAAAGGAGCCATACATTCTAGTGTCAGGAAATTATTTTGGAGGATTCAAGGCATATTTTTAGGTAATTCCCAGCTGTTTTAGTTAAAGAAACAAACGGAGAATGTTAACGTAAGACCATAAAAAGGGACCACAAATAAGACCATGGGCTGTCAAATGCCCTTAAGTGAACAACTAGGTTTTACAAGGGACCAAAACAAACAAAGAAACAGCTCCACGGACGTTTACATGTCCTTATTTGGCATTTATGAAGGAAAAGGGAAGGTGTGTGTGTGCCTCAATGCAAATAACTGTGTGTGTGTGTGTGTGTGTGTGTGTGT
>NC_045737.1:15313829-15324304 GCF_008692095.1 Etheostoma spectabile | reverse complement strand
GTGTGTGTGTGTGTGTGTGTGTGTGTGTTTACCTTTCTCCGTGCACATGCAGCCAGGGTTAAACTGGGCTAATTCAGAAAGGGGATTTTGTCCTATTCATGCAGGGATTATGCCTCAGGCACCTGTGCAGAGTATGTAAATATGGCCCGTCTGGGGGCCACCGGGTTATGGCTGCCAGGTTCCCCTATTTTTTTTTTTTTTTGTAATGTTACCTTCCCAGTTGTGTACATGTGTGTGTTTTGCCAAGCAGCCATGCTTCACATCAGGTCACGGCGGCTTCATGTTGAGTTGCGGAAGCCCCTTTGTTTTCTTGTCTGGCTGCTGGCTTCTGTCTCGGCGCTGCTGCTCTTCCTGTTGCACCACATTGAGTTCAGCTGGAAACTTCTGAAGCTGCTGCAGCACATTGTCATTGTGTTTTTACTAATGCTGTGTTGGTGTTTGGATGTTTAGAGTGACTGTTGAGCCTGTGGGCTGCAGTAGACAATGTATTTTTAAG
Organism: Etheostoma spectabile; assembly: GCF_008692095.1. Classification (NCBI taxonomy): domain Eukaryota; kingdom Metazoa; phylum Chordata; class Actinopteri; order Perciformes; family Percidae; genus Etheostoma; species Etheostoma spectabile. The sequence goes on along the minus strand of NC_045737.1, from coordinate 15,323,808 downwards.
ACAAAGAGTTGGACAACAGACAGTTTTTTTCCCTAATTTCAACACTTGGATTATGTTTGACAATGTCTGTCCTTTTGTTATAAATCATAAATACTCTTTCAAAAGAAGTATCAGGTATACAAATATGGCTGGCATGAGAAAATGTAGTTTTGTTGAGAATCATACGGTTGTTTAAATATAGTATAAATATAGTATAAACAATACCCTCAACACTCCCGTAAAAGTAGATCTCTCTTTTTTTTTACGCTCAACACTGTCACCAGTGTCTGGTTGGTCTTTACCAGGTTAAAGTTTACTTCAGTGTGTTTTCCAATGTACTTTTGTAGTAAATATAAGAAGTGAAAGACAGTGTGGTTGAGCCGATAAATGGCACCGCCCTGTCGCATTTTAATTAACCACAAACTGCTGGCACTGTAGTACCCACATCCTTAATTTAAGTAAAAATGCTAATTCTAATGTATGTCCGACTAAATGAAAACCGGTTGCACCACACACAAACTAGTTCTTACATAGATATAAATTGTTACTAAAAATTAAACACACTAACTGCCAGGTGTATGTAACTAACTGAAATCTTCACTAACACCCCTAGAGAGGGCCACCCATAGACAGTATAAGAAATGGACAGTGTGATGCTGTTGTTTTCAACAGAAACCATCGAAGTCTACTAGAAGCACTTGTCCGGTGATGGCTGAGCGTTACTGCGCAGCCTCAAACTGAGCTTGAAGACGTAGAGCAACCTGTCTGAAAGTTGGAAGTCTTCTGGTAGCTGTGCAAAGAGAAATCTGTCATTCCGAATCTTGCAGAGACGGAGAGCGTAGGTATATGTTAGGAGATAACATAGGCACAGGCAAATTATTGCTAACCAAAAGGCTAGTTAAGATGAGTAATTAAACCTAAACAGCTAATGTAAGTCAAAACTTTCTGCGAGGTTATTCTGTAGTGTTTGGTAATTCGTCCATTATGCGACAGTAAGTTGCGTGGTTATGACACAATCGTTATCCTATTTTTGCAAAAATGTCTGCTACGGAGCCATAACGTGAGATTCAAGGTAATGGAGCCTTTTATACATTGTCGCGTTTCTTTAGAAATAAACAACGGACAAATAGAATTTTTAAACGCTTCAGATGTAGAGCTATTCACTGTCAAAGTGGCGCCAAAAGGAATGGGAGTCAATGGGATGCTAACGGCGGGTGATGGTCTGTTAGCATCAAATTGGCTCCATAGGAGGTACCATTTGTCGATGCTCTCTTCTAACGGGGTAATGCAAAGTGTTTAACAGATGACTAGTTTGAGACTTATTCATACAGGAAATAAAAATGTAATAATAAAACATTTTAAAACATGTTCAATACAATTGTATTTTAAGTGCAGTACTTATGTTTCATCACTGTCTGCAGGGCAGGTGAACTGTGATCGGAGCGGAATGTGTTTAAAATCAAATCAAATTCAACTGTATTTCCATGGTGCCTTTTGAGCAAGACTGCAACAGACAAAAATATAAATAAAAACAAAAACAAGATACAACATGACAGTAACAAACTATTGAAAAAGAGAAGTAAGAGGAGTATTCTATAAACGAACCTATCTGACCTCCAACTCAGTGTCCACTTAAAGATAACACTACACAACACTTAATATTTCCTTTGACAGCTGAGCCTTTTAGTTTTTACTCGCTTTGAAACCATTGACAAAAGCACATAAGGATTAATAATGATAATTCAATAGACAAGATTAATAAAAGAAAGTGACATAAAAGGCAGCATGGAGACAGCAGTGTGTAAAAATAAGAGGTGGAGATGGCGAAAACTTGCTTAAAACTTCTATTTGTTATATTAGTAACGCGTATCTTGAGCTCTTTTGAGGAGTCTCCAGGTTAAAAAGAATTTTTGAAAAAAAATTAAATATGCACATTTTTTATGTCTGTACAAGCATGAATGTCCTATTTGATCAGCTGGAATCCAATTATCGCCTTACCAAAGTCCAGAAAGCAGTAGTGTAAAGTAAATGGAACAGGTCTGCATTCTGGTGTGTATGTTGGCGTTTTACATCTGCAGAGATGTTTTTGTTAACCTGAGGTCCTCATTGTGTCTTGGCTGCATTGTCTCATCGGCTGTTCTAGTCTTTCTAGTCTGTCCTGCATATGAACTGATATGGTATGCATGTGCGTGTAGAGCAGAATCTCCTGCAGGCTTTCTGAATTCACCTCAGTCAATGAAAACTTTATTTTTTTCTTCCTTTTTTTTTTTTTTTCTCCGGTCAAACCAGGATCCTCCTGTGTGAGCTGAATTTTTTTTCTTGCCTTATTTTTTTTGTCTTGTTTTTCTGTTTTGTTTGCGTGTTTGGAACTTTTTTTCCATATTTCTAGTTTATTACAAGTTGAATAATATTTTAGGAGTCTTTGTTTTTTTTTGGTTATGAAACAATAATAATGAATAGTTTATGGTCATTGTCCTCACCAAAATTATCGCTGTGATCCAGCTGTGTTTTTCTACAAGTACTGTACTACAATTTTGAGGTACTTTACTCGAGCATTTCTACTTCACAAAATTTCAGAGGGAAATATTGTACTTTTTGCTTCACTATGTTTAATTGACTGGTTTAGTTGTTTTGCAGATTCCGATTATTAATACAAATTTTAAATCAACTAATATATGATGGTGGGATTAAATTTCACAGCAGTGTATAAAATAATTCAAATTAGCTCCACCTTTAGCAGCGGCAACATTAACGTGATAAACCCATTAATGCATCAGTTTTTATTATTCAATATTATTCTGAAATGGGCCATTCTGAATAGTGTGTACGTACGCTTTTGATACTTTTAAGTATATGTTGGTTACTTTAACAATTTGAATGCATGAATTTACAACAGAGTATTCTTTCACTGTAGTATGACTACTTAAGTAAAAGATCTGAATACTTTGCAGAGGTGTGGGAACAAGATCACTAAAAAAAAGGTGCTGCAGGGAAGAAACAAACACGAGCAGTCAGATGATCTGACAGATTGTATACAAACTTTGAGGTTAGCCAAACATATGTGTAAAGGAATATGAAGGCCAACTCAAAGTTATGACTCAATCTGTCTGTTGCAGTCATCAGTTAGACTGACTTACTGAACTAACTATAGATGTGTGCACACAGCTTTCCAGACATGGGGTTGTTACCAATATTTTAGACGCTCTCACACTCCAAACTATGTGGTTTGTGCTCACAGTTGGCAAACAATAGATACAGTGATGTATAATAATACATAAACTATGAATAATCAAATTGCTTGTGATCAAGTCAAACATGTTATGTGGCTTTACATTAACAAGGGTTTTGTCATAATATTAAGTTACATCACCGCATATTGGTAGTCAACAACGTGCGATTGTAATCGCATAATAGATTTATGATTGTTCAAGCAAATGAGCTGTGTTTATATTGGAAATGCAATCAAGATCATGAGCTCTAAAAATAGGAAGTTTGGGACTTGTGTCTCATCACGTCTCCTCTTTTCCCTTTGGCCTGCAGGTTTGATTTTCTCCTGTGGTGTCTGTGTGGGGCGTGCCACACACCCACTCCTCAACAACGACGGCTTTTGCTTGCATCTTCCAGTGTTTCTTCTGTCAGCAAGTTCAGCAGAGCTGCAACTCTTCCAGTGCCAGTCCTGACACCAGCGAGGAGCCCTGCCCCATTGACATGGTGAAGATGACCAAGTCAAAGACCTTCCAGGCTTACTTGCCGAGCTGCCACCGCACCTACAGCTGCATCCACTGCCGGGCACACCTGGCCAACCACGACGAGCTCATCTCAAAGGTACAGCAGCTTCAGTCCTCCCTGTCCTTCACTTAAGCCACCCTGCAGCATTTCACATGACATTCAACGGATCTGTTTATATTTATAAACACGAAGAAGGCTTTAGGACGCTTTGCAGTTGTGTCACAAATCTCCCAGCAGCAATATTTGGTGCCTTCATGAATGTCTATTGCAGAAAAATAATATGTTACTATAAAAAAATACCTGAAATGCACTCATAAACTGTGAGTGTAGACACATTAAATAATGATAAGTAGTTTTGCCTAATTCTGTCCTAACAAATGGAATATTTAGGACAAATTAATCACTAGTGCGAGTGCCATAGTGATACGATTTAAAGTTTAGGAAGCTTGTTAACTTTTTTAAGCAAGGCTTTGTAGAAGAATAGAATGCCGTGACGCTCCCTTCTCAGAGCCAAGGAAGTCAGCCTACATTTTGATAAAGGAGACACTGGTGGGTACTATATCCATCACCAGATATAAATCTTAGGGCAGAGTGATAAACTGCATCAAGTCACATAATCCAACTTCTAGCACTTGATTCTCAAGGTCTCTTTACATATGCAGCAGACATGGAGCAACATCCATATAAAGTATTGTTTAAGCTCTGTTTTTGGTCTCCACCAGCTGCTAAATGTTCCACTACGTTCACCAGCAAGTTGTACAGTACAGCAAGTTTGTCATTTGGTGCTGGGTGGCTGGAGCACAGTGGTTTTATCAAAGCTTGTTTCTTACAAATAGCTGACTGGGGCCGCTGGAAAGGAGTTTGATGAGGCTGAACCTTGTCAAAAATGCAAAACCAAAAACATTAGCTAAAACAGGCCAAAAAGCTAAGTAGAGCTACACGGTTGGCAGATATGTCCCTATGGGTCAGCTTATCCTTTTACATATAGGCATTTGATTCAATGTTAATATAAAAGATATTGATCAATGCCGCTTTAAAATAAGCTGTACCCATCAGGAGCAGACTGAGAAACATAAGCAACACTATAGCGCCTGAGTTCACACGTTAGTACAAGTTCTGCTGCTCTGATATTTCTTTGGAAAACCGCATCCAGTTTTTAATTATTCATATCAAATACTGATAAGTTCTGCAGACTTGTTTAGATATTGGCTTGGATAATGGCTATCTCAGTTTTCTTAATCATCTTTTGGATGACATTATGAGCCCTGATGATAAAGGTTGACAGAGTCCGTTCAATAGTTTGGAAATGAATAAATCTGTGCTCGGCTGAACTGTGAATTCTCAGCAATGATTGAGTGTTGTCCCCTGGTATTAGTTGTGGCATATGTCACTTTGGGTCTGACAGCAATGTCATTCTATGTGATGCTCACCAACCTTAATGGATCTCCAAAGCTTGTGTACCTGTCTCCTCTTGCATCTGTATTTTATTTCTGCCAATAAATTCTCAGAGGCTTTGAGGACAGCCGCTGCTGGTGTTTGGTTTTTGTGGCCAATCTTTTAAAGCGTTACTGCCTCGGCTTTTTACGTTTCTGTTGCTGAAACTGAATGCGTTGCTGCTGTGGCTGACTGACACCTCAGAGGTTTACTTTAAAAATATGAGATGAAAAATCATTTGCACCACTGCCCACATGTTTTCTGTTTAGAAATGGACTGAACTGTTTTGATTTTTGTTTAATTGTCTCGTTGCTGTCATAAAGCTCAAAGTGGTCATCAGGGCCTCGACTGATTATTTTTATTATCTATTAAACTAAGGATTATATTGAACTGATTACTTTGATATATCTGAAAATGTCTGAATATGAAGACACGTGCCTATGGCAGGTTCTCAGAGCCCAATGTGTTGTCTTCAAAGTGCTTAATTTGTCTGAACCAGAGTTGGAAAACCCAAAGGGATTTATATTATAATGATATGAGATAGAGAAAAAAACTGCTTGCACTCACATAAGAGAGGTTAAATCTTTGTATTTTATCTTGTCTTATCCTATCTTATTCTATCCTATATCTTTGTATTTTTTTTGGCAAATTACTTAAAAATATAAAACCTTTATTAAACTTCTTGATTCATTTTATGTAAATCAACCAAATATTCTTAGTAAGAGAAATCGTAGAAGTCTGTTACTTTAAAAGTTCAAAAAAGACAGATTGGATGCAAATTAGCCAACAGTTTTGAGTCAAAATACTATCTGTATTTCAACTTGTAATTTGATGCATATACCAGTAGTCATTAGATGTGTACGATCTTGTGCGGCCTAATCTTAACGTTTTGGAAAATGATTTTCATCCACACCTTCTGCTGAACATGAAAGCTTTAAACTTTTAAAACAAGTTTGTGCTCTTCTGCTTTTATAGAAATAAGATGTGCCGGTTGTCTAATGCAGAGTTCCTGTCAGACTGTTGTTAGAGAAACTCATCTCTGTGAGACTGTCACCTAAAGTGAATCCAAATGACAGTTTTATTATTATAAGTGTCAGTAAGATGTCTGGTAGTACGGGTCTGAATTTCAAGGAGCTCTTCTCAAACTAATATTCAAGGAAAATGACTTAAAGACGCACTAGAGCAGATATATTAATTTTATTATTGTGAACAAACCTTTACATTTAGCTCCGAGTTAAAAGCTATTTTCAAAAATAATTCAGTCCTAACATTCAGAAAGTCTCAAGTGCAGTGTGATTGCGTGAAGACTTGTTTCAGTGTTTGAGAACATTGAAGTGCATTGGTTGATGGAAACAGATTGTTTTATTAGACCTCAAGTCACAGTACTTCTGTTTCTTTTGCTGTGGACAAACTACGTACTGCTGCCACTCAAAAAGTTATAAGACTCCACTGTGCATTTGTATTGATAGAAATAAAAGTTCAATTGATATGAAAGGAGCCCTTTTTATCATCAGATTTTCTCAATCCAATTAAATCCTCTTGAAGCTTTTGTCCTACTTTGAACTGTGCGATACAAATTTGCACCCTGATCACCGCTATTAAGATGGCACCTTATTAAAGTTATTAAATTTTCAGATGTTCCACCAAGTAAAAGCTCATTAGATCTACAGTTGGACGTCAGTTTTCATTATTCTTGTTCAGCCTCATCATTGACATTTTTCTAAAAATCCCTGTAACCCCCAACGGTCCCGCAGATATGTAAAGGATCCTTTATCATCACACACTTCCTCCAGTATGATGCTCCTGTGGAGCTCTTATCAAACATCCACACCACCAGTTTTGGTCCTGAAAAAACTTATTTTTAACTTCCAGTCAAATTCCTCCATCATTAAAGGTTAATAGGTCTGTGCCCGCCTGCACATAAATTCACCCACATCCTGTCTTCAGTAGTTATCAATCCTAGCAGACAAAAACAAACGACAACAAAAAACTCATTTTATAGTCAGACCACAGTAGGATGTTTGAGATACAGCCCATTTTCCTAAAATGAAATTGTCCTGTTGGTTCTGGTCATTTATCTGCCCACGGAGAGCGACAAATCTGAACCTGAGTGAAATGCAAACGTCTGAGAGTTGCAGCCTCTGATTTTTTTTGCTTTTAGGCATACAAGGATCAATTTGTTGCAGGATTTCTGGGTATTGGAAGTCCACATTGTCCAAACAGCTGCTGACATTTTGAGCCACAAACAGACTCAGTGCTGGTGAGCAAAGAGTGAGTTGAGTTTACAAATGATCAGATGAACCGGAGTTGCAGCGACTGAAGCAATGACCTTTATGTGTTATAATAGGATGGTGACAGTGTGCTCCCCATGCGCTAAGCTGATTATTCAAATGGCAAAGATGATCAATCTGCACACTCACTGTCTCCTGCAGCTCGGAGACTTGAAAGCTCGCAGCTTGTTACTGGAAGAGGAAGATGAGCTTGGTATACAGCTCTATCACCAGACTGTCTTTTGGCAGAATCGAAGGCCTCACTATAGTAATTTTGGAGTTTATCACACTGTAAATCACACTGAGCTTTAGGCTAAAGAGAGCGACTGTCCTCAGTTACCTGCCCCTCACTTAACCTGTCTAGAGCCATGTCAGACATGTGGATTAAGTGTTACACAGCAAAGATTGTGTGCCGAGGCAGAATCATGTGTTTTATGATGAATCACTGAAACTTTATAGGCACCTGTCGGTGAAGTGCGGCTGAAAGAAAATATTAAAAATGAATAATGTTTAGCAAAGGAAAGTAATGCGCATATCCTTCCGTTTAAACACAAGAATAATGCAGAAGAAAGATGTGAGATACAGAAGACTCAGGTGTAGGAAATATCTGGGCAGAAGAGACAGTTCAAAGGGGCTGCATTACAACCCCCTGCAACAGTCCTCTATTCCATTTAATTACAGCTGTAAATTAGGCTCAGACCAGATACCAGATCAACACTTGTCTTTATATTGAAGACAATCAAAGCCCTCTTTGTGAAGACCAGACACAAGACAGCATTAACAAGGAACCTTGGTGGTGGAAAGTGGTCCTGTTGATATGACTCCTCGCAACAAGAGGTCTGCAGACCGCCATTTCAATCCCATGTTTCACAACCAAATAAATGAAATATTTCCATACTTTCAAGATGACATTAAATGGTAGAAAAGTGTCCAACACTTTTAGACCGACGCTTGTGTGTCTGAACTCCTGTACAGCCACTCACTTCATCCTCGGACTCTCCCCCCTGGGCAATCAAACCCCCTCCTTCTAAAGGGACTCCTCTGTTTCCTAGTTTCAAACACAGCCCCTTTAAAGAAACACGCACTTTCTAAAATACTCTAGTGGATTACTTCATTAATCCTCTTAACTGTTTAAATGTGTACATCTGTATTCTTAAATACATAAAAACGTTTGCTCTCATTTGTTTCCAAATTCTATGAGCTGTAGGCTAAAATTATCTCACTTGAGTGGAATACGTCATGTTTGGACTTGTTCTTATCTTTTGTGCACCAGAATTTAAGGGTGGACCAGGGGAAGCTGATACTGAAAGGTATGTAAGCCAACCAAAGGTCTAAGTTTCTGCCAGTCCAGCAGTGTTGTAGAGCAATTTTTGAAGGTCTCAGTCTCTAATTGGAATCAGCTGCTTTTTAACTTGTTCTCGTCTCGGATAAGAAGGGCTCAGGATTTTATTTCAAGACCACAACTGCAGGGATTTTGCTACATTGCCTGTGCATTGTCTGATTTATGCCCATGTGTTAAAATTTGCTAATGCAACCAATAACTTGACTCATGTCTAATTTGACATTTGTTGCTGTAAACCCCCATCTCCCTGCCCTCTTTACACACACTCCCTAGAAAGTGAATGCTGGAGACAGGAGAGGAAGCTCTGGCTGTCTACCACAAGTCTGGTCTTGGTCTTGACTCAGTCTCGCCCTGCCTTGGTTTCAGGCTTGACTCGGTCTCAAACCCACAAAGTCTCGGTCTCGATACACTCTGGTCTTGGTGATGTCTTGGTCACGGTTTAGGTGGTGTTGACTCACAATGAGGAGAAACAAGAAAAACAGAAGACAAGAAAACAAATACAAAGTAACATCAGTTGTAAAATAATACAGAATTAGAATATATATGCATAGAAAAAAAGAACTATACAAAATTACACACTAGTATGTATATTCACACCATCTTCAACGCAACATGGAACACACGCTGGATTATTACAACAGCAACAATATATTTTTTTTTAAATACTGTGACAATTTAATACAATATTTCAGTCACTATTGACGGTAGCTTGGCGGTTTAAAAATGGCTTGTTTGTGCAGGCTGTCCCGTGACGGTTCTCTGTGACCAATCAGTGGTCTGCAGTGTTTTTAACTCCACCTTCCAGTATCGGCTCCGCTTGCTTGGAACCTTAACTGAGGTGGTACCAAAAAAAATACCAGGTACTTTCAACAACTTTTGCAAATGTAAAACCAAAAAAGGGCGAGTTGAGTAGAGCTGTGCCGTGCAGTACCATGCAGTGGATACGCGATATTAGATGCTCCAAATGTCTGGTTGAAGCGCAGAAAAGTCATTTGTGGTTTTGCATAGAAATTAATAAAAGAAGCTTGTCGTAACCTTTGTTGGCCATTTCCTTCGAGTTCCTGATCAATTACATTTTAAAATTCTCTCGTCTCCTCGTCTGTCCACTTACATCTGTTTTTGTTGACACTGGCCATGTGTGCAAACAGAGCGGAAATACTGGGCGGAAATTAACTAAAACTTCCTCCTCTTCGTTTTATGGCGGGTTGCAACCATAAAATGACCT
>NC_045737.1:15311086-15313819 GCF_008692095.1 Etheostoma spectabile | reverse complement strand
CGCAATTCATTATTTATTTGACAAATAGCGTTTCCATCAGCGTTTATCGCATAAGCCGTATATCGATCAAGATAAAATCCGATAAGACCAAACTTATGTCCTTTGAGTCAATATTCATGAAATTCCATAGAATTTTACTGTTTCCATAAGGCATTTTGTATTCATTATCACTTAATTCGGATAAAAACGTGTGGATGGAAACATAGGTATTGTTGCAAGGCGGAAAACCTACAAAGTCATTGGTTCCAGCTTCTCAAACGTGAAGATTTGCTGTTTTTTGTTGGCTTCTATGATAGAACATAAAAAGTCCACTTAGCTTTCCTCCCCCACTTCACTTTTGATTTACTTGAATTCTTCAACTGCACATTTGGCCTCTCCAGTGTGACTTACTATGAGCCCTGACTGCTGCTTTCTAAGTGGCAAATAATTAGATAAGAGCAAGATATTTATGTGCTCAGGCGTCAGTGCTGCTGAGGTTACTGTGGGAGCGGCTGCCAATGTTTAACTGTTAAGTTTGTGTGTTTGTTTTCACTCCACATTGTCCTCACAGATGATACTGGAGCAGGAATGCTGGAGAACCAGTAGCACCAGAGAGTTTTAACTGGATGCAAATAAATTAGATTTATTACAGCCTAGTAGTCATCATGTCATGACCTTCCTTCTCAGCGCTACGTAGGGGGATCTGGCTAGTCCACACAGAATTCCGAGATGGGAGAGAAACATGCTCTGGTTTATTGGCATGTCTTTAAACCAATCACAATTATCATGGAAAGCAATATCGGAAGTGGAACAATGTGGATATAGTCCAAGATTGGCGAGACACTGTATTCAGTATTTCCGTTAAGATGAGACTCAGCTGCAAATAATGTAAGAAGAAGATACCTTACTTTAAAATATTAAAAAACAAAACAAAAAAGAAAAACAGTCCATTGCTGAAACCTTTTATTGTATTACTAATGCATTTTTATGAAAGGAATTGTGCAAAATAAAAGCAAACGTAAGTGCAACAAGTGACTTTCACAGGGATGGCATTAAAACTAAGTGTCTATATTGTGTAATCACTTGGTATTTGTCTTTAATACCATTTGAGATCCAGCCTTCAGTGTCACGCTCTTATTTAACTCCACAGCCAGTTTGGAAATGCCTGCTGTAGTGAAACCGTCTCTGCATGTTTTTACCTCATGTTTTGTTTGTAATCTGCTCTGTTGGCCTTCAAGGAAGTTTTGGCAAATGTCTCACCTTGGTGCAATGTTGGCTTTCCCTCTTTGTGCCTCAGTCATGCAGGTGTTTGACCTGTAAAATGCTGTGTTTTTTTAAAACTCCAGTTTACCAGACATAAGCACATCAGTTTGGACAGATTTTTCACATGCTGTTCATGTTTTGGAAATATCCATCAATCCACTTTGTTGGTTGGACTTTTTAGTTGAACACACTTGTGCAGCTTGAGGTCAGAAAGTCAATTTCAAGTCAATTTTAGTTATATAGCCCAATATCACAGATCACAATTTTGCCTCGGGGCTTTACAATCTGCACAGCATACAACACCCTCTGTCTTTTTTGACCCTTTGATTCAGATAAAGAAAAAACTCCCCAAGCAAACACCTTTTAACAGGGAAAAAAAATATAAAGTCTATGGCAAAAGAACAGAGTAACCTAAGGCAGAACAACTGAGGAGGGATCTCTCTCTCTCTCTCTAAGGCAGGCTGATGCACAATGGATTTTGTGTGTACAGAATAGACAAACTTAATAAAATCACCGAGTACAAAGATTAACTTTTTTCTCCAGGAAAAATCAGTTTCCCAGGAGTCATGGGATTGTTAACAAGAAGAGTGGTAATAACATTACAGGAAAACACTGTCTGTGTCGGAATATGTACAAAAGTGGATGGAATTATGTCTCTATTCATATGCATGGTTTATTCTTGAACCATGGTTGTAAATGAATTAAAGTAAAGTTACTGTCAAAACATTCGCCATAAATTACATTAAATTATATGCAGAACTAGAGCTAAAGTAATTTGAATTTTTCAACAACAAGTATGTTATCTGACTAATTGTTATGTCAGTAGCTAAATTTCCATCCACTTGTCAATCGAATTCTCTGAAGTTCGGTTAAAAAAACTCATGCGAATAAAATTGGTGAAAGTGTGTTTCCATCCAACGGCTTTAAAGCGATTAAAAACCTTTGCGTAATGACGTCGCATTCTGTTTTGCAATAAAATTGGTATAATGAATTGATTTTTAGACATTTCAAGGTGGTTCCATTCACAACATTCAAGCAAACATTTGCAAACAAAGTTTTTCTAGACAAAATGGATCGCGCTGTCTACCAACAAATGATCAATATTTCACTTGCTGTAGTGCTCATGTGCCAGCTGACATATCAAGCTATATTAAGAAAACAACGACGCTATCAACACATCGCTATGATGATGTAGATGCAACTTACCTTTTATTGTCCCTCCCACACCGCTGTGAGACAACTCTTTTTTTTTTGAGTCATGTCTCGCTGTTTGAGCGCCTTCCATTTACTCCGCAGGACGTCCAATGGCTTGTCGTAACCTTTGTCGGCCATTTCCTTTGCGAGTTCCTGATAAATTATATTCAAAAAGCATCTTGTCTCCTCGTCCGTCCACTTACATCGGTCTTTGTTGACACTGGCCATGTGTGCAAACAGAGCGCAAATACTGGGCGGAAATTAACTAAAACTTCTTCTTCGTTTTGTGGCGGGTTG
>NC_045737.1:15310169-15311076 GCF_008692095.1 Etheostoma spectabile | reverse complement strand
ACCATAAAATGACCTCAAACTTAATCGCAATTCATTATTTATTCGTCAAATAATGTTTCCATCAGCGTTTATCGCATAAGCCGAATATCGATCAAGATAAAATCTGATAAGATAAGTATGTCCTTTTGAATTTATATTCATGAAATTCCATAGAATTTAAGTTTCCATAAGGCATTTTCTTATTCGATATCACTTTTTCAGATAAAAACGTGTGAATGGAAACATAGCTATTGTTGCAAGACAGAAAACCTACAAACGCATTGGTTCCTGCTTCTCAAACGTGAAGATTTTGTGGTTTTTCTCGGTTTCTAAGATAGAAAACTGAAAGTATTCATCTCTTGGACTGTTGCTTGGACAAAACAATCAATATCAATACATACAAAAAATTTATTTGAGTATTTTTCTGTATTTCCCTACAATTTATATGTCAAACAATCAACTGAGGAAATAATTTGCAGATACATTGAAAATGAAATAATCTTTCAGTGACATACGATGCTCAGTATTAAAAATTCAAAGACCACTGCAGTGAAGAGTGAACTAGGTTGTTTCCTCGTTTATTGGGACAATGTGACTCTTGATAAATGACCTAACTAGTCCAATCAATCCACTTTAATAATAAGTGGATTTAATTAAGGGATCTTCCTAAGACTTCTTTTCTCCCGGAGGTTTTACACGGTAAACGTGTTGCTTTGATGGTGGCACAGTAACACATCATACGTCTATATCCGTCTCACAACATCTAAACAAGTTGTTAGTTTAATGGACAAATATAACGCAACACTTTGAATCGGTACTTTATAAATCTCTAAAAAACAAGGCAGATAACATGATCTGTCCGTCAACTTTCTGTTGTGTTCATTTTAGTGCTGTCAAACGATTCAAATATTTAATCACGATTAATCGC
>NC_045737.1:15297751-15310159 GCF_008692095.1 Etheostoma spectabile | reverse complement strand
CATAGTTAACTCGCAATTAATCGCACGTTAATCACGGTGTAGCTAGATGCGGTGTGGTGTTGTAGTTTTTTTAACGTTACTAGTAGTTGCAACAGCATTGGGGGGGGGGAAAAACTACAACGTTTGCTAGGCCAAAAAGAACATTAATCTTTTAACGCCGTTAAAACGGGTTTGCGTTAATGCCGTTAATAATGCACTGACCGCACTAGTTTATATATTTTTTATTCTGGGGGGCATTTTTAGGCCTTTATTTGACAGGACAGCATGAAAGGGAGAGAGGAGGGAATGACATGCATCAACGGGCCGCGGGTCGGAGTCGAACCCGGGCCCGTTGCATCGAGGAGTAAACCTCTATATATGGGCGCCCGCTCTACCAACTGGTGCCCCTTCATGTTGCGTTTTGAACTCAGACATTGCTGTTTTGATGCAAGTACACATACAGTTCTCAGTTGTAGTTCCCAATGTACAAATGCTAAGTAAGCTTAATAAATACAACATACAACAAACACTAAAAATGACACAGAAGGTGATCAAAAAATCAAAATAAGTCATGCAGTGCCGTACATACAGTACGATCTTTAAATACATAAAGGTTCACCCCGTTTTATGGTGTGATGCTCTTATTTAAACCCACAGAATGAACAGTAATCAGCTTAATTTTGTAATTGTATTTCTCTGAGAATGTGAAAAAAGATTTAGACCTTTTAAAACTGTTAAAGATATATGAATTAAAAAAAAAAAAAACTTTTAAAAACATTTCAGAAATCTGTCACTTCCTAAAACTTTACATAATTATTTCATGCAAATTAACAATTGCAAATAATTTGTAAATCAAGAATAACTTCATTATTATTCATGATTTTTACCTGTCGGAAGAGTTTGGTCTGATTGTCTGGCTGTAATTCATAATAATGGACTCAGATTGAGTAAATGTTTTAGCATTTTTATTTCTAGTTTTGCACACATTTTCCACATCATGATATGATATCGATTGCGACCATACTGCTCACAGAGTTATTAATAAGCTCTCTATTCTCTGCCACAGCTCGTTAGCATTTGTGTGTTTAGTAGTCCAAGGAGGCATCACCAGTCCTCAGCATCAGCCCTCCTAAGCCGATTATGTTACTTAGGAGAAGATGACACCGTAGTCTGCTGTTTTCCACTTCACACTGCCAAGGGCCACGCGCCCTGCCCATGTTTGATTTTTATCTCATGTGAAATATGTAAAGTGCAGCTCCAGTACCGCGTTTCTTATTAACTTTTTTTCATTGTGCACGGAGTAGAAAAAGGGCAAACTAGTTACCCCGGCCATGCTAACAACAAAGGGGAAGTGCCGGAGGAGCTCTGCAGGTTCTGGCAGAGTTCTCCCCTCAATTGCAGTTTGATTGCTGGAAATCTCCTGAGCCAGGTATAAAAACTGTTTCTCCTCCCCGAGCATATGCGCAGAGTCTTCGAGGCATGCCAGCCGGTGAGGAAAAGATTGCAGATGGAGCAGCCCAAAAGAGAGGATTAACCTGAGCATATGGGCCAGAAGGAAGTAAGGCAGGCACAATATCCCCTCCTGCCCTCAACCATTGAACTAAATATGGGAAGAATTGTTTGGTTCACTCCTGCTTCTACTAGCTGAGGAACATTTCTTAACTTAGCTTCATTGTGTACCCAGCTGAGTTGGAAATAATTATTCACGCGTTTTATTTCCTTCTGTCTTGACGATTGCAGTTCTCTTTTCACCTGCCTTAGCAAGTCTTCCAAAATGCTGCTGCTGCCAAGCTTTTGACCAAGTTCTCCATAAGGTCTCATGTTACTCCCATCAGGATTTCTTTACACTGGCTTCTTATCAAATTTAGAATCCATTTTAAGGTCCTTGTGATCACTTTTAGTGTGATCGCATTAAAGAGCTTCTGCAGTCCTACATCAGCAGCAGGTCTCAGGGTTTGTAGTCCATATGGCGATTTCAATGAAATTGCAACTAATAGTGCAGCCCACTGTCAGTTCATATTTTTTATCAGATAAGGGTTACATCCTACAGCACATAGGAGCCCCATCCTGAAGTCGGATAGCAGTGTGAGCGGCGGTTTGAGAGCAGAGGCCTTTAGTGTGAACGTGCTCCTCCAGCGGGATGACGCAGCCTGAACACTGAGGAGGAGGCTAAGTGTTATATTCAGCGTGTTGGCTTCATCCCACTTATCAGGCTGATGGAAGCCACTCTAATGGATTGATCACACTTTTCTTTTCTCGCCATTAACACACCCACTTCGTTTTTTATTTTTATATTTCCTTTTTTCTCTCTTTCAACTGGACGTTTCCCAAGACTCGTTTTCATATGACTGACGGAACCTGTGACACAACTGTATATTTCTTGCTGTTCCCCCTCTCTCTTTTTTAAAATCCTAATTAAAGCAAGTGTATTGAAGGTCAGCAAGGTTATTACACTATAAGCCATATTAGCAGACGGGCTCCGGGGATATTGGTCCGTTCACTGCTTTAGTCCAAAGTGAAATATCTAGTATATATAGTATTTGATACCAGCAGGTCAAAATGAAACTTGACACAATATTTGGGTATATGTCCTTTTGGCCTTATCTGTACATTGTGCTAATGTTAGCATGCAAAAATTCTATATTAAATTAAGATGGTAAACAGGGCCTGTCAGTCGGAGAGAATTTTTGTTGTTGTTGCCCTAACCCAGTCAGAAGCAACTGCCGTATCAGTCCTGCTTACATCACTTCAGTTGACACACAGAAGTTTGGGTGGTGGCAGTAAGGAGCAAATGACAATTCTCCCGACAAGTTATTTCAAAAGTCGACTTACAATAACCTGAACAGCTGTTTTGATCTCATTTACGCTTCTGGACAGTATTTTAGATTAAGTCTATTGCAGAAACATCATGTAAAACTCTAAATATGACTGGATGTTATAGAGCTTTTTGGGTGTAACAGGAAGCATTAAGTTGGAGTTCAACCCTCACCTACTACAGTCGAGCATCTGTTGAGACAGATGGTAAAAGTCGACCTCAGCAGGTTTGTTAATAGCTTTGAGTTAATCTTTATTTCACACAAGGGCCAAAATAGAAATGCCACTTTGTGAATTTTGGTGGCATCAGTGCAGTTCAAGCACTTTGCCTCTCAGGGTTGGATTTTTATTTAGTGTGTTTGGCTGAAGGAGCGGATTTCTCTGTGCGAGGTATTGTTCCCTTTAGTCCCGCGTGGTCAAGAGGATTCAGGGATTTTGAGATTTGCTTCGTAGAGTTTATATCTTGGGAACAAGCGCGTTTAAAACAAATGCAATTGCAGCAGCTTAAGGAGAACGAGCTCCGTAACAGCACACTCCCATAGGCTCATGTTTTATTAAACGGCAAGAAAAAAAAACAACCTGTGGGAGTACTTCCACCCTGCATCTGATTCTCTCCGCACTTACATTTTCAAAACAATCCTTGCAGGATCCTGTTGGGCTCGTCTAATAGGATTGTAGGGAGCCTGGAGGGGTTTAGTGCAGCCCCAAAAGCTGTCTGGCTGCTGTCTGCATTCAAAAAAAACATGATCCAAATGTTTTTCTTTTTCTACAGATCTTGTTGGATTTTGCTGTTAGATTCTTAACGGGCTATGTGACAAGCATCCTCCTGCTCCTGATGTTTTTTGTAGTCCAGTGATCTTAAGTACAGTGAAGCTCCCAGCAGCTCGGGTAGAGAGACAAAAAAAACAAAAACGCTGCCAAAGTAAAAATAGACTGTTGGATGCAGATAAGGGCAGCAAGAGACTGAGCCATCCCGTTTTGCCAGTGGTTAAGTTGATGGCCGAAGCACAGATATGACACCCAGCTCTTGTCACATGGAGTAACCTCCTCCCTCCCCTAACTGGACTATAAACACTGTGGAGAGGACTTGTTGTTGACTTCACAGGGACCGACCTAGTTCCGTCTCGCAGCTAAAGGTTGCATGTCTTGTGGCTACACTGTATGTGTGTGCAGACTTCACCTCAAACACAAACAATGAGCTGGAGGATGTAACAGTGAGACATCAACACCTACAGCCATCAGAGAAGGGGGGCAAATAATAGAATAATACTCCTTTCTTTCTTACATAGGTTGTTCTTGAATCAGTTCCAAGACAAACTCCTGTTATCAGCAAACAAATGGTTTCAGTTTTGACAAATGCATCAACACTCAGGCAGCTGAAAATCGTCCCTTGGGCCTCGGTGGTGCTGGTGGTGGTGGTGGTGGTGGTGGCTGCGGTCAGCGGAGTATGAGGCAGCTGGAGCTCCTATTAGGCGGTATTAGCTCAGCGCCCTCAACCACAAACTTATCTGCCGCACTCATTTGCAATGGAAAAAGCAAAGCCGATTGGGGCCTGCCTGCCGGCCGAGGATGACGGGGCCAGAGGAGAGAAGCCCTGCAGGCTCTGTCATCACCCACTGTGATGGCTTTACTGCTCGGTGTTTACATGACTATACAGTAACGTGTGTTGTTTTTTAACACACCTATTTGTTTATCATTTCCTGCTTTTCCAAACTAAACCTGAAGAATCACTAAAACAGGTTTCTTATTTAGACCAGCAAATATTTTACAGTAGTGAACTTTATATTTATTTACTCAGGTTTAACTGACAGTTTATATAAACTCTTCTGTTAAACAAAAACCTGTTGTTTTGATATTCTATTAATCTATTTTGTTGTATTTCCCCATAGCTTTTGTGGGGTTTTATTTTTTTGTGTGTACAATATTGCAATATCACATTTTGTCAAGATCGTGCAACCCTGGTTCAAATCTCGGACAAATGCTCCGGGGCCAGGCGATTTACGGTCTTGAGAACAAACATAAGAGTATTTGTTAAAAAGAAAACTCCACATGGGACCTTTTAACATAACTTACTCCTCAATGCAATTGAGCTAACATTTACTCATTTGGGGAATTTTTAAATCATTAGTCAGGGCTCAGTACTGTAATTAGCTGTATGTGTGTATACAGTTGACCTAATCTCTAATTAAACTGTATCTTGGCTGTGTATTTATTTACATATCATGCATAAAGCTCAGATTCTCATCACTGTTCAGGCATTAAAGTCTCTTCTTCTTATATCCGCTGTTGTTCCGCAAAGACACTAAATATCTGTAACAATGTCAACAACGAAGCGTGATGTCTTGCAGAAAGGAAAAAATTCGGACTTTTAGTAGACTTTTATTTTGATTTATATTATCTCATCGATTGTAGCAAGTAACTTTATTTAAAACACAACATTGGGCACATTGGGTAGCTCACCTGGTAGAGCGTGCGCTCATATACAGAGGTTTAGTCCTCGACACAGCAGCTGCGGGTTTGGTTCCAATTTGCGGCCATTTGCTGCATGTCATTCCCCCTCTCTCTCCTCTTTCATGTCTAAGCTGTCCTGTCAAAAATAAAGGCCTACAATGCCAAAAAAGTCATCTTTAAAACCCATAAATCCCTTATTCCAGCAACATGCAAAGCACCAACGGCGTTTTACATGATTTTCTTGTAAATATTTAGCAGACAATGAAGTGCAAAATGTTCATGATTTCTGCACTATAACCATTAATAACAGGGAAATGAGAGGAATCCTACTTCACCTCTCAAGAAACAACATCTCTCTCTCTCTCGTTATTAAAGTTGACGTGGTGATAATAGACTCGCTCAGACTTTTATTTCTTACCTCCAGCCAAACTTGTGTGTGGGAACCTTGACAAGGTGGAAGAAAAAGTACGCACAGCACTAACTGGGAGAAAAGCACCCCCTGGGCATCAGTTGCTGACATTCTTGCACTCAGCGGTTGGGTGCAGCTCTGTATCGTCTACTTACTTGATTTTTTTTCTCTCTCTCACTTTCTCATTTCAGTCATTTCAAGGCAGTCAAGGAAGAGCCTATCTGTTTAATTCAGTGTAAGTATGAGACACACACCTCCAATTCACCTCTTTTCTTTCTCCCAGAGCGGAAAACTTTGCTTTGTTGCTCTTTTTGTACATTTGATTTATTCAGTTTGTTATTTACAAGTAAACTGGGGCTTGTAAAAGTTACATAGACTCACGAGTAGCTCATTATTTGTTCCGTGTTCTCACTGGGTGCCTTTTGTTTGAGATTAAAACAGAGTTCAATTGTCCCTTCTTTACCTAAACGTACTGCTTTGCTTTCACACTTGTCTACTCTTGTTTTCTGTGCAGCTGTATTCCGTTGCTGCCACGATGACTGCACACGTATGTCCAAATAATGTTTTAACGCACATGCACAAAATTTAGTACAATGTACTGTACAGGCAGGTGGAGCCACAAGCAAAAAGCCAAAAGCCACATAAAAAGTTCAAAACAATGGGTATGCAGGTGAAGTTCACATTCACTACTGCAGAATTTACTACTGACTTTATTCCCAGTAGTCATGTTCGATTATTTGTTTCAACAAACGCATTACACCATGTCAAATTCACTGTGCAGATGCTTTAGTCAAAACCTCCCCCTACAACCATACAAACAAACACCCACTCTTGAGGTTTGGTGTCTTGCTCAAGGACACTTGGAGAAAATTGGGGAATAAACTACATGAAATAGAATTAATAGTTAAAGCTCCACTTTTTTAATCCCCTCATCGGAAAGAAACCTTGCATGCCATCAATGTTCGTCTTTGTCCATTGTCCACAGACGTTTTAGCAGTGCACTACTGCCACCAATGTGGTTAGGACTGCGTGCACATACATTTTGGGTGTAAGGATTGGTGTCTGATTGTACACAAACTGCACCACACTGTGCTTAAAACCTATAATGGTCCAACTACAATAGGTTAGGTGGAGTTGGGAGGGATATCTTGGTCTGTACATGGGTTCAGAAAGTAAAGTTCATATTATCAAAATCTTTGGCAAAACACTTTTTATGCGTGTACTTAATTGCCAGAGTGAAAGCAGACGGAACTGCATTGTCTTTAAGCATCACTGGGACTTAAACCAGTCGGATTCCAGTGTCTGCCAACTACACCCATTAAGCACTGATTGATGCTTATTTGCAGGACAAAAACAGTTAAATATTTAGGTTAAAACTGGGCTGAAGTCTATGTTCCATGTAAATGTTTCAACCACAGTCAAATGACTAAATTTGAATGTGAACCAGGTCCTAACGACATGTTTTGACGTAGTCATTGATATGCTGTTGAAAGAATGATTATCTATGTAACCTCGCCGTTAAAACATGTTGATGTCTGTCCTGGCTGCAGGAGCTGCTGGTTGACATCCATCTCTTTAAACCCATGAGCCACTTTTAGTGGTTTATTTCTTGCTTAGTTGGTTTTTGGGCCTTGGCTTTCAGTCTTCATGAACCAAACAGAAATCCCCCCCCCTCCCCTCCCCTCCACCCCCAAATTTTCAGCTGTCACGTTGCAACTGCTTTGTGCCACCCGACTCTGAATTACATTGTTCCTACTGGCCAAATTAATTAAATTACAGTCTTAATAAATCATTCACATCAGGCCCTGAAATCCAGTGAAAGATGTGTATGGTGCTTTGCAGGTAACAAGACATTTAGCCCCAAGTCAGATACAGTACATTTGGTGGGAAAATTAAAGTTTTGCAGACATTTAGCTTGGTTACATATACTGATTGTTTGTCTCCGGCATTTCCTTTAATTAAAAGCTAATCAGCAGCACGGTGTTTACTGGGAGGGGAGTGGTTCAACGTCTAGTTAGAAAGAAAGTACAAATATACAGAAAAAACAATAGATTTTCCCTTCCACATAAGCATTTATTTAAGGTCCCTACTGAAGGGCAGTTTTAAAGTACTGGCACTGTAGTATTTCCATTTTGGGAGGCTTTACACATTCCTCCAGAACACTTCTCTATAGATATGGTAGATAAGCTCAGAAAAAGTCACTGTTGTCAGGTTAAAAAATAATCTTTTTTGGGACTAAGCAATGTAGCTTTTTTGGCAATGTACTGTTGACATTTTAAAATAAGTTCAGGGTATTCAATTTAATTGTTTTTAGTGTAAGAAAATACCCAAAATTGGTGAAATCTCAAGTATAAAAAAAGCTAATGTCTCATATATGGAGAAATAGTTTAGATAGAATTAGAATAGAATATTTTCACCCACTTGTATTTCAAGTTTAGATCATTTTATTTCATTTTAATCTTAAATTTGTGATAATGAATACGTTGCACCGGGTACACTCTGACAGGGACTGTTCTTGTCAGTGAGTACTTTCATTTTGAATACTTGAGTACTGTTTTTACTAGTAAAAAAAAAAAAAAATGGAGCTCTTCTTCTGCTATCCTGACCTTTCTCTACTCGCTGTCTTCCCTGCAGGGTGAATGTCGGCTGCGGGCCAGCTGAGGAGCGGGTACTCCTCACAGGTTTACATGCTGTGGCTGACATCTACTGTGAAAACTGTAAAACCACCCTGGGTTGGAAATATGTAAGTCTCCTTAAACTCTCACCTGAGGTCTTTACCTTTCCCGTCCGAGTGTTCCTTAATGCACCACTTACGCCTGCTGCTGTGTTGTTGTGCAACTGTGTGGTTTCTTGGCTTGCAACGGGACAAATGATGCTATTACAGGTCAAAAGAACAAGGTTGCTCTCATTAAAGCATTGCTTGTTAAAGCCATGGTGACACTCAGAGATCAGAGATTGAGTGCTCTGTGGTCTCCTAGCATGTAAGATAATTACAGTGCCGAAAGGTTGGCTGCAGACAGCCAGACTGGTACCTCTGAGAGTCTACAGTGATTAAATGTCAGGGCATTTTGAAGAGGCTTGTGCCGGTAATTGTCTGAAAAGACCGTAGAAGGGTGTAAAATAACTAAACAAAGTATAAGGCAGGGACTCGCTTAAAGCCTCTCCTTCAGTGGCAAAAACAATTAGAGATTCTCAGAAAGGCACCGCAAGCAAAGCAAAGCAGAGCGGAGCTGGTTTACAAGTCAAAGCAGGCTGCGCCGATAATGAAAGACACAGACCCACGGCATCGGCATCCTGATTCTCATGAAGCTCCGCAGGACTGAGACGCATGCCGGAAATGATCCAGCACTTCAGGAGATGTGTTGTCAGACAGAAAGTTAATTTAAAAGAGGTGGTTCAGTCACCGGACAAAAGTCTCTATCATATTTTTCTCTCAAAATCAAATTCACTGCTGAGTTATTGCAAACTTTATTATATGTTTGCCTCTGCAGTATTGTAAATGCGTTTTTTAAGCTTCGCCATAATTCCCTTACAAGCAGCTAAAACACCTTGTATGTTTCTTTGGCATTAATGGTTTAGTCCAAAAACAATCTATTTTTTAAGATTATTTTTTGGGGCATTTTTAGGCCTTTTATTTGACAGATGAAGACATGAAAGTGGGGGGGGGGATGACACGCAGCAAAAGGCCACAGGTCAGAGTTGAACCCACGGCCACTGCATCAAGGATTAAACCCTCTATATATGGGCGCCCGCTCTACCAACTGAGCTATCTCGGTGCCCGACAAAAACAATCTAACTCAAGGTTCACTTACTGGCTTTTGTTCACGGGTTTTCACCCACATCTTTCTCAGTGGATTGAGTTTACTCAGTTGTCATGAATATGGTTGTTTTTGTATATTATATCATTAGATTAAATTATTACTCATGCATTATTTTAAACACAGTTGTATTTGTTGAGTTGTAGCTCCTTTTTAACTATATTTTAGTAACTATTATAGTATCCGACTGCAACTAATGATGATTTTTATTATGGATTAATGTGCTGATTATTTTCTCCATTAATCGATTACATTGATTGTTTTTTAAAAATTCAGAAAATACTAACAAATGCCATCAGAATAACCCAGAGCACAAGGTAACACCTTTGCTGTTTTCAGTGTCCTGCTTCCAGCGTTTATCTGTTTTATATCCTATTAAATTGAATATCTTTGGGTTTTGGACTTTGAGAAACTGGGATGGACGTTTTTCACTTTCTTTTAACTAACTTCTGACATTTCATAGACCAAACGCATAATCTAAAAATAAATGGCAGATAATTGATAATTAAAGTAATTGTTGGTTGCAGGCCTTTTTATCAACTCGTCCTTTCAGCTGTATAAACTGTTAAGGAGTTTAATTTATAACAAAACATCCTGTTTTGTAAGCTCTTTATATGTTTTCTATGCAAAAATCTTTATTTGTAAAGTAACTAAAGCCGTCAGATTAATGTAGTTAAGTAGAAGTATAAAGCGGCATAAGAAGGAAAGACTCAAGTAAAGTAAAAGTACCTCAAATTTGTACTTAAGTGTAAAAAATAAATGTACTTAGCTATATATGTTTGTGTGTGTATGTATGTATGTATGTATGTATGTATGTATATATATATATATATATGTATGTATGTATGTATATATATATCTATATTATTATTTTTTTTTTTTACAGGAACACGCATTTGAGAGCAGTCAAAAGTACAAAGAGGGAAAGTTCATCATCGAGCTGGCTCACATGATCAAGGACAACGGATGGGAGTGATGCTCCTCTTTTCTTTTTCTGACCATGGAATGCTCTTTATTGAACTGCGTGGAGCGACGACCATCGACCACCCTGCCCCCCCCCTCCCAAACCCCTTTAAAAAAAAAAACTTCTCCATCCCGCCTCCTTCACGTGCACACCCACCCACCTGGTCATCGTGAAACAGAACAGAACAAATGACATACAAAAAAAAAAAAAGAAAGACGACGAGGAAGCGGAGCAACTGTTGAAAAATCACGTCACAGGAGTCCTGTCGTTACTTTAAAGATTGTGTGTTCTCCTTCGCATCGCCGGAGCTTTTTGGGCTTGACCCCCGCCCGCTCACTCTCACCTCCCTCCCCACCACCGAACCACGCTTATTAACAAGTGATTGTGGTGATATGGCGACCACTACGCGAAAGGAGAGAGACTTCACTGAGGCGACAAGGCTTTGGTTTTTTCTTTATTTCGCCCACCAAGCGAGACAGACAATGATTATTTTTAAGGTTATTTGCTATAGTTTTAGTTAGGTAAGGTTTTGGTTTGATGGCATATGGATGTTACTGGTTAGCATTTTATTTCCCTGTCAGGTATGTCATGTTTTTTTTATTTACATTTTGTTTTTTTGGGCTTGTTGTATCTCTGCCTATAGCTGAGCATGCTTTTCTTTGCTAATGTCCAAATGAGCAATCAGGGACTGGTGAGGAGCGGAGGGGAAAGGGAGTTTATTGTAGTTTAAAATATGTAGCAGAATCTTGCTTTTTAAAAAAAAAAAAAGTTGCAAAGGATGGGATTGTAGTAGTGTGGGATTTTATTCCTGATATTTCTTTTTTTTTTTAAATCTTTTTTTCTTTCTTGTGAATTTTCTTAATTACCCCCAACCCCCCTTCCCTCCCCGGTACTTTTCAGGACCCAAAAAGCATTGAAAGCAGCACCTACTATTTGTTTGACATAAATGGATATACATACATATATATATAAATATATAGATATATAAATATGTTTAGTGTTTGGCTAAGTGCGATTGTGGCTGGTCCCGTTTTGCAGCAAGTGAAAACAACTTGAAAAGGAGCAGAAATAGTTTCTAGTTTGGGGAACCTGACATCAGTGGCCACATGTCATAAAGCATTAGGGCAGACTGTATTATTCCATTGTCTAGTGATGGCACACTAAGAGACACTACCACATAATAATATATATATACACACATACTATGATTACATATCCATAAATACTATGAAAATGTTCGTAGTACGTAAATATTGAAAAATGGATTCTAAATATGTAAACTGTCATGCACGTGTATATATGCATATGACTGTGTGTGTGTATATATACATTGTGCGTGTGTGTGTGTTCACGCATTACACCGTGACATAACTTGAACGATGCTACTTTGTTTGCACTTTGCAGAGGCCTTCGGTTCATTTCAGTTTAGAGGCAAAACGTTTGTTCAATTTCGTCTGTTTAAAAAAAAAAATTGCCTTCTCACAGATGAATGACAGAATGTTGGAGACGGAATTTTTTTGTTTGACCTGGACGGTTAAAGGGTTTGTTCATCGTCTCTATTAGAATCTTCTTGATGATCTGGTTTCATTCAAATTATATAGCAAATCTCTGCTTTTCCTCTCAATTCTTTGCTTGAGAAAAGTGTAGTTTCCGATTCTTTGCTGCTATTGTCTTGCCATATCCTTCCCGCTCTTGTAGGTCTTTTGCACTTTACATGCTTATCCGTCTCTCTCTCTCTCACAAAGCATATGAATTGTCTCTTTGTAATTTGCCTCTAAGCCGCGTGAATCTTGTGCCTCTTCAAAACATGAACAGCCTCCCCTCATATTTTGTGTTGTGCAGCGCATAACTCCGAAAACCTTTTTGTGTGAACTGATGCCTGTCTTCCCCTTCTTCTGGTTTAAAACGGCCCTCAAAAATAACATTCTCTACCAAAATCCTCATAGAGCTCTTCCCTATTTTTTTTTTTTTTT
>NC_045737.1:15275300-15297741 GCF_008692095.1 Etheostoma spectabile | reverse complement strand
TTTTTTTTTTTTTTTTTGGGGGGGACAACAGAGACTTGGTATACATACAAACTTATATTTTCTACGTTAAGATTTAGAGGTGCAAAAAAACGGATAGACATTCAGTATATTTCTCACCGTAAAGCATAGAGGAGGAGGTTTAGAACATGCGGGATAGAGATTTAAAAATAAACAGTGATTGATTACTTTGCCGGCAAGGTCAGTCAGATCACACAACTTTTTATCCTAAAAACGATGACAATGCAAACCCTTAATAGTTAGCAGTGATAACTACTTGAAAATATAAAGACATAAACAGCTGAGATGTTGGCCCGTGTTACAGTTTTTGTACATAAAGTTACATATTTAAGGTTTTATACGTATTTCTACTGGGTTAGTCCTTTTACTTCCCCAACTTGAAGCACTTTTGTTCACTGTGTGTGTGTGTGTGTGTGTGTGTGTGTGTGTGTGTGGATATGAGTGTGGGTGTGGGCGTGGGCGCATTAGCCCACATGCATGCCTGCACTCAAAAGTGAATGTGTAGTTTATTTTCCTCGGAGAGTTTATTTCTCTTTTGTTTTTCCTCTTTCTTTTGGTTTGGAAGTGTTATTATTTGTCCTGTTGTTTTTTTCTTTCGCAGCTGTTTGGTTTCTCTCCCGGTGATCTGTGAGGTCAACAGCCAGGTTAGTTTGGTTGAAAGTGATTTATCCCTGTTTTGTTGGTTTTTCTGTTAGCTTGTTTATTTAGCTTGTGCGGTGGGAGCCCGTTAGAGGGCTGATGTTACGGTCTCTGCTGAGCCATGTAGACAACGAGGGCGAGCTGGAATCTCCCACCATGTCGCAGGGAGAGCCTTTATCAAGACCCTTTCGCCACCACAGTCAGCGTACAGAGGGATGGAACGCACCCTCTGGCAGCCATATTGGAGGTCCTTCTCCTTTTGGCAACGATGGCTGTGACTATCTGATTGTATTTCTTGAGAACGTATTCATGTTTGTGCTGGTTTTAACTGAAAATGGAACGGTTTCTTCCCTGATCTGTTTGATTTATTGTTTTGACAATGCTACCTAAGCTTAGCCACTACATCCCAGTTCTGGGGCTGCACCCTTTGAAGTTTGCATTTTAAATCTCTTAACAGGTCAAACAAGGCCTGGTCTATTTTAAACACTTCCAATGCAGCATTCTGTGTCACACCAAATCCAGCACAGACGTTGTTTAGGAGCACCTGCTTTGACTAACACCCAGTGATTCAACCGCACAACTGGCTGCAGTGGGGCAGGTGTGTACTCCAGGGGTGTGTCAGTACACCGTGACATCACTGTTGGGTGTGGTTACAGGTGCAACAGAGCGTGTTTTGGACTACAACCATTAGGGGTGCTGGGTGTGAAACTTTCCACCAGAGAGGGCATTGAAACCAAACTTTTGAGCCTGGTGTTATCTTACTCTTTATTGGTGTATTCAAGCGATCTTCGTCAATTTGTAAAGTCGGGAAATACAGCGTGACCTCATTGATATTTGTGTTCCTGTGGTCAACAGTTCTGAACTGAGTTTACTACTACTATACACCACTTTGTGTGTTGTGAAAAACAGCAGAAATAATCTCACCACAAATGTTTTTCCGAGAACTCGACTGTGTTGTCCTTTAAGTGCTCAGAGCAATGGAAATGTGAACATCTATCTATCATAACTGGGCCGCTCCATCTGCTGAACAACTACCAAATATACCTTGTGGTGTGAATGTTTTGTCAATTTTCAATCGACTTTAGGAGTGGACAAGGAGCACCTGAATGCATCATTGTTTTTATAAACATTACGCTGCTCTAGCCTTCTGGAGCCCAGTTCCTCAGGAGAACACTTTCAAGTAGTGATGGCCAAATGAAGCTTGGTGAACCAGTGTCTTTATTTTTTTAACCTACTAGATGGCACTCTTGGTTTTAAGAGAAAGGCCTAAGGCATTGCAATTCAACGTGTTAACACTTTGTTGAACCGAGAGCGCCATCTAGTGGGCTCTGAAAAACAAACGCTGGTTCAGGAAGCTTCATTTGGCCATCGCTACTTTCAAGGGGTTCATCCATCCTAATTTGTGATGCAGCAGCTGTTATCTTGTCTGCCAGCATTTACTGGTTGAAATGATGTTCACATCTGGCTAAAAATGTCAAAATCCAGCCATGTGTTTGGTTTTGACTTTCAAACTCATAGAGCAAACAGAATGGTACTGGTGACTACATTTGGAAGCAAAAAGAAAACGTACCTTACCAGACCTTCATGTCTGCTTAACTTTTTACTGAATGGACCGACATTAGTCCAACTTGTGAGCTGTTACATGCACAAAGCCAGTTCCACCAAAGGACCTCCAAGTTGATGCCAGCAGTGGTTGCTTGCAGAGCCTCTATACTCCCCCTTGGATTAGTCAGTCTTAAGTTGAAGCAACAAATAGCAGTTGCCAGTGTCACCGGCGGTGTATACCAAATAAGAACCAGGTTCTATTGAATGATCAGTGTCATGTATCAGTGGGCAAGAAGGAAGCCAGGGATCAAGTGTCTCCTGCAGATTCAACTGCTCTACCAAATTTAAAGAGGAGAAATCCTGTTATGTATGACATTCTGTAGAAGTCTGGAATTTCTGAATTTAAAAGCGTCAAAGCAGCCTAAATAAAAAAAATCAAGACATTTGCTGTTGGAAACTGTTTACTTTTAATTATTTTAGTTTTATTGAGATACTGGCTACCTACTTTTTGAGCTCTGTAACTTTCTAAAAACATAACAGAAAGGATGTTGATCAAAGGCAAGATGGGTATAGAGGGGAAAAGAATATACAAGTTCTTTTCTTAGGACTGTTAAACTACAGTTTAAGGTCTAAAGCATGTTGTATTTATAATGGCTATATGTCGTGCCTGTTTTATTTTTTTTTCTCCTAAATTTAAAAATAAATATATGCTTTTTATTTGACTACATTGCTTTGCATT
The DNA here is from genome assembly GCF_008692095.1 of Etheostoma spectabile. Classification (NCBI taxonomy): domain Eukaryota; kingdom Metazoa; phylum Chordata; class Actinopteri; order Perciformes; family Percidae; genus Etheostoma; species Etheostoma spectabile. Next base: position 15,294,800 of record NC_045737.1, on the reverse strand, counting down.
CTGTCTTAGTAAAGCCATGTCACACATCTGTTTTCACTCTAATTGTAAACTATCAGATATCACAATAAATTTTCAATGGCATCAAGTTGTGGATTGTTTGAAGTCGTCATTCATTTATAGGATAAAACTAATAATAGGAATTATTTCATTGAGGCGCTGCCTTGCAAAGAAAGGTGAACATCTTTATACCTTTTAGACATACTTAATGTTCAGAGGAATTTTATTTTTGAAATACTTACATGACACTTTTTTGCATGTGATGCATATAAAGAGATATAGAATTCAATTTTATTTATAGTATCAAATCATAAGAGTTATCTCAAGACACTTTACATATAGAGTAGGCTAGACTTACACTTAGCTTTATAGACCACACTCTATAATTCATAAAGACCCAACCATTCCAGTAATTCCCTTAAGAGGGGGGAGGGCGTAGCAGGGCACACAGGGCAGGACCCCTGCTACAACTGCAACCAGGATTTAGGAATAGAGTCTGAAGATAGGTACACACACAACAAGTGATCAGTTCCATTACGTCTTTACAATTAACAGCAAAATGTTGTGTATGTATATATATAAATATAAATCACAAACTATTTTTATTTTTGCACATGTTTTTACATGAGTAATTTTGTATATTATGCAACCATTCTTCACACTTCCAAATTGTTCATATATGTTGTAATTCCTATCATCTTAAGTGTTCGGTATGTCTTTGAATACAGTATCTAGTATACATTTTGACTTTTTTTCTGATTCAGAAGATTTTGCTGTGGTCTACAAGCAAAATGTGAAAACCTTAAAAAAACAAAAACATTTGCCTTGGGATTCACTTAATTTGCATGAATACACAAAAACAAACTCCAAAAAAGTAGGCACAAGTTATATATATTTTTATATAAAACATGCGGAAAGCCACAAGATCATCACACATGATGAAAACAAAGCAGCATGTTGTAGCAACACAGAGCTGAGTAAAAGGAAGTTGTCTGTGGCGCCTGTGATATGCGTGAAAAGATGATGAAATTAACTTTGCCAGTTTAGCAGAGAGGCCGAACTCATGATTAAATATTACAGGCATGGAAGAAAATATGTCGGGAAATGCCCTTTGCATGTAAAACAATCACTGGAGCATGAAATTCACTGGTCGCACTACTGATGTGTGAGTCTCAGACAGTCAGGCCGGTAGACTGTCAAATAATTTGATTAAAACAGACCTGCAGAGTTTGGTGCCTCTTTCTTTCTTTTTCACTGACCTAGAAGTCTGCCGTAGTCTGCAGCCAAACTTCCTCTTCACAAGATTTGACAGCCCAAAAAAATCACTTTAGTAAGCATCTGCCTATAACCTAGACAAAGCTGTTGAAAAAAAGGGAACTCATTAGCTTTCATTGTGTGTTTTCAACTGTGTTTCTGCATTCCTCTGATACACTTCAATTTTCCCTAAACCATGTATTTGCCAGTAAGCAATTTGCAAGATTATTATTAAACTCTGAGAAGATACCCTTTCTACTGTTTGAAATGTATACTCATCTTTGCTCTCTGCATAAGAAGAGAGAACAATAATTTCATGGTATTTGTCCATAAAGCTCACAAGGCTGTAGGTCATGTGCTTGTTTACAATTAAAAACTGGTGGAACTAAACACATGTACTCAAGTACTGTTCTTAAGTACAACTTTACTTATTTCATTATTTCCATTGTTCCATTCACTACATTTGGGAAGCCAGTATTGTACTTTCTACTCCACTCCATAACATTAGTTACGTTGCAGATTCAGATTATTAATAAATAACAATGAATTAACAATTAACAATTTATGATGTATTATTATGGATTGAGTAGTTGAAATGTAATTCACCTTTACCAGTTGCAATATTCACCAGCCATACACAGACTGTAAATGGAAACAGCACTCAACCATTTACCTTGGTATCATGAAGATTTATCAGCTGGTGTTATTTTTTCTGGATCTATAATTGTTTTTATTAATCATCTTTTGTTTGTGTCCTTCCTATAAATGTTTTTTTCTCTTGGTTGGTATGTTGGTTATGTTTCTTGAAATGACACCCACCCCCAAAATCAAACAGAGCACTTTGTCTTTGATAAACTGATCTTAAGAGCCTTCATACGTCCCCCACTGTCCCTAACATGGTGAGTTATGACGTATTGATCTGCAGTGGGAAAGTTTATAAACCATGTTTCTTTAAAACGAGTGAAAATACTATAAAGTGCATTAAAGTACTACAGTACAGTCTAAAGAAACTAATTTGATGGCATTATAATGTCTGTAATGCAACTAAACCAGGACTGGAACAAGATACTTAACACAAGATTGATCCAACCTCAGAAAATTGTTAAACTTTATATTTTAATCTTAGTTGAAAGAGTGTGAAGCCCCCCCCCCCCCCCCCCCCCCCCCCCCCCCCCCCCAATTTCCTGGGAGCTTCTCAGTTGATTCTCACTCTGTTTAACCTGCAGTTGCTGCAAATGAGCTGGGGGTTAGCACGGTCAAACATTATTAAAATAAACTGGTTTTACTCCATTAGATAAATATTCCATTAGCTTTTGCAAGATGGAATTTCAAAGGTCTTCTTGCCAATCAAAAAAACATAAACCTCTCTAATTAGCCCTGTTTACTTTGTTACGCTTTCGGATTTTGCTCTTAAATCTTCTCGTCCATGTTTACCTGGTTGGTTTCATTGTTACCTTAAGCTTGTTTATCTCTACATCCTCAGTCTGCTTTAGTTCTTGCTTCCTTTAATAGTAGACCAGCTTCACACCTGCCCACTCCACCAGCCTGAGGTCACTGAGTGAAACAGAAAAATAAATGTGTTGCATCAGCAGATATAACTACCTTTAGGGAGGACTGGTCTATATCCACGACATTCCACAGCCGGAATTGCTCTGTTAACGCCGGAAATTCCACTGGATTTCATTCTTTTTGGTTACTTTTCGTTTTCACTGTGTTGGAATTTTAATCTCCGGTGGATTTCTGAGGACTCTGGTTAACTGCTCCTCAGATCTCTGCAGGGTAAATCCAGATAGCTAGCTAGACTATCTGTCCAATCTGAGTTTTCTCTCACACGATTAAAACAACCTTTGAATGTAAATGTTCCACCAAAACAAATTCCTTCCTGAGGTCATTTTGCAGCGGCACTGTGGCTCTGCCCGGTGCTTAGCCATGGCGATTGTGATTGGTTAAAAGAAATGCCAGTAAGCCAGAGCGTGTTTTTCTCCCATCCTGGAAGGCTGTGTGGACTAGTCAGATCCTCCTCCGCAGCGCTGTGGAGGAAGGTATGGCAAAGCGAGACTAAGGAAGGACTGAGCCTTTAAAAGGTGTCAGTGTAGCTATGCTCTGCAGCTTTTCTCATTTCATTCTCTGATTTCTGGTCCCGTGGCTGCAAACATGTTCAACCGCTCTGGACCTAAGTGTGATGATGATGAAACATTAACTTTACATTAACATAACTGTTAATTAATTTGAAGCTCTGTGATCATCAGAAGAAGTCATTTTGCTGAAAGATTATGAGACCTGCTGCAGCAGAGTTAATTACACATGGATCATTTGATACAGTGTAGACAACGACTGAAGTTGCTATGGCAGTACATACTCTGCACAATGCGTCCTATCCGTCTCCTTACTTGTGATTCTGATGCCCACACAGCCTCGTGCTTTGATGTCCTTGAGGTGCCTGGCTTGCCTTCAAGCACAAGGCAGCCTGTCTGTAATGTATCTCACATTCCCTGGCTTGTTCTTAAAGCTGCAACATGCAACATTTTCACATGAATACAATACATCAAAAGCATAATTGGTTTCTTATCCGTCTGAATATGACCCCTGTGTGCGTACTGTCCATGTAAATCGTAGTTTGTCTGAATTGGGCAAAGCGGTAAGGAAGAAAGAACAGTAAAGTTTAACAGACTAGATCAATTCAACAACATTATTTTCTTTCATTTGCATTAGTTACTTAAGCTTTATGTTAAAATGCTCATTAAAGCTATAGTGCATAGTTTTATGCCCCCATAAGGAATTCTAAGTGATGACAACAACACTGTCGGTGCATCCACATGACGCGCTGACCACGCATCACCCCCACCTCTCCTCCACAGAGTCGTTAGTAGCGTTTGACCCCTCAAATCAAGGACACAAAGGACTTAAAAAACACAATAGACTCTTCAGAAGAGGTAATTATCTTGCAACTTTCATGTCCTTTTGTCTCCAAACCTGAATGCTGCTGTTCTTTCTCCCTGGTGACGTAGACCTCATCACTCCAACTGCAGCAAGCAAAAGTCTCCATTTTGTAATCGTAGCCATACTGAGAAACACAGAGAGGTTGTGGAGCTGATAGTCTTAGTAGGCTTTGTATCAACTCATGTGGCAATGGCCCAAATGTAACAATCCTTAATGTAAATCAGTCGCGTACTATAGCTTAAACGCAGGAACCTCTTTCTGATTAATGCATAATCATTGCTAATGCCAAGTAATTGGTTCATAGAACAGTTTTTTTGTTTTACATACTGAATACATATCCAAAAAATCTCCTGTCACTGGTAAAAATAAAACACATTTACAACTCTTTAATTTACTTCTTTGAAAGATAAATACAAATCCTACTGTAGAAAATCATTGGCTGGTTTGTTTTTTTATCAAAAACGTACAACAAAATATATTTGTATGAATTCAAGACTTTAACATAATTTAAAGTTGCAAACTAGTTTTCATACATAACTGTATGAAAACACATGCTCTAAACATTGTTCTTATAATAAAAATGGATGAAGTTACTATGTCTAATGTAAAAGGTGTTGCTCAGAGCCAAAGAGCATTTTTGTGTCTTTCAGCTCATTGTTTTGGGGTTACAGCTCACTTCGTTATTGTTTTGGTTCACTCTCTTCTTTTCTTATCGTAGCAGGCAGCTTTTTTTCCAGCAATAACATTTTTTTTTACCTTTATTTATCCAGGTAAGTCAATTGACCACAAATTTGCAACAACAACCTGTCACCTACACACAGTTACATATTCATACCTGGAAGCTGCCCAGTACAACCCCAGTCTGCTGTCTCCACAGGAGCGGTTGGGGTTAAGGGCCTTGCTCAAGGGCACCTTATTGGTGGTAATAAGGGAGAGACAAGCATTGCTCTTACACTTTCCCCAACCCATATTTTATCCTGTTGGTCTGCCAACAACCTCCCTGTCACAAGCTCTCTTCTTTAACCTGCAGGCCACCTCTGCCACTTTTTTTGCAGTAATAATATTCAAATTTTCACAAGGAGGCAGCATGAAGATTTTTTTAAAGGTTTTTTTTAAAGTAAAAAAACAAAACGTGTCCTGAGGCAGTCAGGAAGGCAAAAAGGAGCATCCAACACAAAATTTAAAAAACACTTAGAAAACTGAAGACTTGAAAAAACAAAACCACAAGGATGGATACACGCAGGAAATGACAAGGGACAGGTGTCAGCCGGGTTGATGAACAGGTGGACAACATCAGGACAGAGCAGACAATCACAAATGCGGGAAAATGCACAAGGCAGGAAGTAAAACAAGACATGACAAAGGAGAAACAACATTACAAAATAAAACAGGAAACTAAGGCATCAAAAACATACACAAGGATAGAACCGGGAAACCAAAACAAAACACAGAAGAACCATGAACAAGGAATGAGAAAATAGCAAAAACAGGAAACAGTGAACAAACAGGGAATGTGCGGGAATTGGTTTGTTGTTGGTGTTGTTGTGATGGCTGCAGATAGACAGGATGTAGTGGTGTTGGCTGTTTATGTCGGAGCGTGTTATTCTCATGCTCATAGTCCTCATGTCTCCTGAACTACTTCTCTGTGATGCTTGGTCAACACAGTTCAAGCAGTTCAAGGGGAGGGGGGGGGCTAATAAATAGGAGACAGGAAGGATAAACAGTAAGTGTTTGGGTGTGAGGGGAAACCAGAAGAGTGAGAGTGACATTTTGGAAGACACTATTGTACTTTTTTTCCCACTACATTTATTTAAAATCCAGATTGTTGACCAAAAATCTAATTGACTAATAAATGATGATGCATGATTAAGGCATAAGATACACGGCAGTATATTAAGTGTTAAAATAAGATGCCCCTTCACCAGCTGCAGCATTAGTAATGCTTACGCATTAATGCATAACAATTATAATCCAGTGATATACATTTTTCTGAAATGGGCCATTCTGCATAATGAGAACGTTTGGTAGCATTAACAATGGAAATACTTAACTAACTCAAAATTGTAATTAAGTAAAGTAAGTAAATAAATGTACTTTCTGAACCTGTGGTTCCTATTACAATATCAGCTACAGTTACTACATTTGAAAGAAATTCTACTTATGAGAGAAATAACTTTTGATTATGTTTATATAATACTTTGACTTACAGTATGTAGGATTTTAAATGCAGTACTTTGACTCGTAAAAGTGTCTTTTTAGTGTATTTTTGGTAATTCTACTTAAGTAAAAGGTCTGAACAATCCTTCCTACACTTACTATAGATACTGTAGTTACATAGTTACTGATACAGTCATAACCACAACAGTGCTCAATTACCTATTTTATATATATAAACTACAATTTGTCACAACGGTGCTCGGGGGGTTGTTGTTGGCTGCGGGAGGCGAGGAAGGCGGGGACAAAGGCTAAGGAATCTACCCCAGATCAACACTGGCAAGCCTCCATCACACACAAAATAGATACAAATACACACGGAACTGCTGCATTTTGATTTTTACAAAAGCCTGGCTGAACACACTTCTCAATAGCAGCTAACAGCTAGCAGCTAACAACTAGCTAGCTCTAGCCAGCTAACCAGGCAAGCAAGCTAACCACCAGCAAGAACAAGACACGGTAGGTGAATTAAAACAACGTCTGACTTGAAAACGCATCTTGCTGTTACGTAAGGGCCCTGTTCATGTTGTTCAGACATAGTAATTGCATTGTGTGTCTGTTAAGAGGCACAAAGTCACTCTAAAACTTGCCCCGTTTTAGCTCAGTGGAAGCTTTTACACATAGCTGCAGCTACTCACTGTTGCCTGCATCGATTCAGGTCAATGGTTTTTAAATCAAAAGTACTCGCATATTTATGGCGATCAAGATTAACACCAAAATTTGGCCGGATTTCTCCTTTAAGGAAACATGAGAGACAGAGAAAATCCACCAGTGAAAAAAAAAATCTTCGTGTGATATTAGCTCTCAAAGGATGTCAAGCCAATGACCCCCTTTGACTTGTTGCTCCCTCCACTTCATTATCTCCTGTGTCATTTTGTTTTTTCTACCTCGTCCGTCCCTCCTGTGCTCGCGCCCCCCTTCAGCTGTAAATGGTTGCCCTGGGTTGCAAGCCTCGCAGCAGGCTCTCATGACTGGAAGCTTTAATGCAGCTGCTATTTCAATCCCTCTGATGTCATCTGAAGGAGGGGCTGGGCCCTCATCCCCGGAGCGGTGAGTCAGAGCCAGAGGGAGGGAGGGAGGGAGGACGAGAGGCGATTCAGTGAGGAAGAGGTATACAGCACCCAAACATCAATGAAGGTACAGTGTTGTTACCTGGGAAATTGCAAAAGTGTACAAGGTGAGGAAAACAGCAACACGAGTGACAACCATGGTGTAACTGGGCTGATAATGGCCATCTATGATCAGTCAGTTTTGTTGACCAAGGTTCCTCCTACAGCTACATAAAACAGTAAAGCTGCATTAAAGTGTTACTTTCTTTTACATTTTATTTGTTAATCTATGTTTAGTAATAGTTTGTCAAATTTAAAATAGGCTATTATCTGAAACAAAGCAAAATTGTTTCTAATTTGTTGTAAAGCAATTTCTTTTTTGGTTTTGTTTTTCTGACATTTTTAAACTGTTTCTGGCATTGTGGTTTTTTTTTATTGTGTATTTGTGATTGTATATGTCTAAAATTTAGTTTTCTTTCTGGCATTTCATGTATATCAATCCTATATTTTAACAAATAAAGCTTCTTCACCCTATTAAAGCAGCAAGTAGAAAGCAAAACAATGGCAAGATTTGAAGTGGAGTGAGACCTCTTCCTGTAGCTCTCCTATCTTTGTCACATGGTCAACGCATGCATAGAACAGCCAATAGGAGCGTTCTCTCTTTTTGAATCGACCTGTGATTGACCAAAGTCTCCATCACAGCTAGATTTTCTAAAGCCTGAAAACAGAGCCAAGAGGAGGTGCAGATGTCTAGTTTTCTCTCAGACCACTTAAATTACAATATGCATAAAGATTAATATTCTATAATCTATAATAATCTTTGATTCCAAAAATAAAGTTTCTACTACAGCTTTAATTTACGATTTTTATTACGATTTTCTTTTCATCCTAACATTTTAAAATCATTTTTGCAATATTTGGGATATATTTTTTAATCTAGCATTTGTTTAATATGTTGTTGTGTATAATTATATAGCAAAGCTTGTCCGTGAATATAATTTTGGCAAAAACTTGTGGGATTTAGGGCAAAATTGTTCAAATATCAGCAACAAAATTGGCCCACTTTTTTTTTGTTGGCTACAGAACACAAAAAACCTGTACTGGCTCTTATAAGCCATCACTGGTAAAAGCTTTTTACAGACCACATCATAAAAACATAAACTGTAGTTCTCTGTTTTGCAGGGAATCAAATTTAATTTCCAGGCATTTCTGCTGAACGGAACAAACATCTTTGTCTCCAAAATATGGTGTTATCGTCCAAGGCAGAAAAACAGACAGAGGAACTGACTGAGACGTTGTTTTTTCTCCTGTCTCCCTCAGTGATGTCATCCCATTCAGACTCCTACAAAAAATTGTGGCATACTCTCAGCATCCACTGTCGTCATGGCTACAGCACTGCATCTGCCACACTTCCCGCAGCTGAACCAACAGGCGCCACACAGGCAGCCGTTGGTCAGTGTGTCAGACTGACTGGCGCTTTGTCCAATGAGAGAGCAGGCGAGTGATGTCATTGAAAGGATGGGACTGAAGCAGAGATGTGTATCTAAACGCGGAGTGTCAGAGATCTTCTGCTGACGCACCAACGTCAACACAAGGAAGGCAGTCACAATCGTTATCTCTTTGATAGAAACAGGTTAGGGCGGATGTCAGATGTTTTACTGATATCTGGAGCTGCTGCCAATTCTTTTTAGAACCAATATAACCAATTAACTCTAGACTCATCCTGATTGGGAGCATTTCAGGGTGGGGTTTGGCATAGGGCCGAAAACTGGCTAAAGATATTACAGGACTGGGCTGGCCAAAGCTTTTCTGAGGCTCTGAGCAGCTTGCACAGCACTATACTTGATGACAAAATCACTAAAAGGAAATAAAAAGGTACCTGGTGATTCTTAATAATACTGTGTATGGGTGAAGTGTTTTGTTTACAAATAATGCAAAATTAAAACATAATCTTTCCAAAATGGATATAAACTAAAAGCTGTGAAAAAAGGGGATGTGAAAAATGTCTCCTCTTGTCTTTTACAAGGTATTTTAGTGTCTTTAAGCTAATGGTTTGAGGATTTCCGGCCCAGAACTTTATTGTATGGTTCCCTCTGACACCAGTCTAGCAGTAGATGGCCGACAGACAGTTAGCGACTGGCTGCAGAATATAGTGGAGCACATAGCAGCTAAAGTGAGACAAATATTTTTTGCAGAGTTGGTGGAGACCAAACCAGAGCTAAAAGGAGATTTTTTTTTAATTAATTTTTTTACAAATTTAAGAAACAGTGACAAACAATACACTGCGACGAAGAATGCGTCCAAGGGCCAAAAAAAAGAAAAAAAGAATTTGAGGATGAGGATGAATGAGGATGAAGATACATTTCTTGATTTTGTTAAAGTGCCCTATAATCCCCTAATGTAATATAATATAATGTAATGCCTTATAATTTGGTTAAGTTCTCTGAAAAGCATTTTATATTTTTTTGTCATAATTTGAATCACTGAAATAAGAATTAGGCGTCTGGATAGTGATTGTATAGTGGTGGAGCAAGGTCGCAGGAGTCAGACCCTATCTGGTGTAGGTCTAAGTGGGGAAAAGGTGTTTTGTGCTTTAAGTGAACATAACCTTTTAAAAAAAAACATGAAGTTGCTTTCTTCTTTCTCTTTATTTTCTCGACTATTTTTACTGCAGCTGCCCAATTTACCCTCAGTAATCACGATCATTTCATTTGATCTCCTTGTGTCTGATGCGTGGAAAGCTCTAGTGAATTCTGTTAGAAGCATTCAGAAGCCATTTTGATGACTCCCTGCCGCCACACAAAGCAAAGCCAGTAAAATAACATATTTGGAAAAGCAGCATTGTTGATTTCAAACCCTTTCATGTTGTCCCCGGAAAGCCATCAAATTACTTGGATCGTCCCTGTCACGCACAAAATCAGCAGCTGGCTCTGTTGCTCAGCAACACAGACCGAGCATCAACATTGTTTTGCTCTGTAATAAAAGTGAAGTGGAATTCACAAGAAAGCATGCTGGAACGAACGAGAGAACTTAAACACAAATTCTAACTGCAGTTACAGATCATTTAGGAGACGAGTCCCCAAGTGAGGCTGATTATGATCCAGTGCCATCTCTAAAACAGCTTGGTCCATCGCCGAAATGGAATGTGAAATGGGAAGACAGGCTATTTGCATTTAAAAAAATATATAGAATTTGGCCTAAAACTTATTTTTCAGATGTAACAGCTTGTGACAATATACTTTTATCTCTTTCCTGATTTGCACATTCAAACAGTTGTATCACTTGATGTAAAACAACATATTAGCAGAAATAATACAGCTGTCACATGTTGTTTTGTATCACTAAAGGATGTTCAGTTATAAGCATTGTATTGCTGTTAACTGCTTGTGAATGTGAGATTTGACACTAACACATAATCCACAAAAGTATCAGTATAGGAGCTTTTCTGAAAGGGAAGAGTTTCTGTGACTCACGTTAACATCTCTCTCTGGACTGTGTAACATCATAAATGGTTTAGATCAAAAAGCTACAGCTGGGATTGTAGCTCAAATGAACCCTTTGCCCTCTGCTGTGGTGCAGAGAGGAAGGGAGTGTTGAGAGCCACGGATTACCTCCTTTTGCAGGATGGGTGATTCATTTCCCTTTTTTGAAAAGTAACAAGTGATCTATATGCTTTCAGAAGAGTTTCAATGAATAGGTTGCTGCATGTAAAATGGAGGGCTGCCCTCCGAAATAAAAGCAGACAGACAGGCCTTGGTTATAATTTTGAAAAGGAGAGATATAAAAAGGCATCTACTGGTGTTGACAGCAGGTCCCTCAGGGGCTGGTTAAAGACTGAAGGTTGGATGTTTGTTTGGGCTTTGGAGGGAAAATCTCTATGAAGGCCAGGCATTTTTTGGGCAAAAACACAGCTGAGAGAAATTATGTTAGTTCTTGTTAAAGCCACTGTTTGAAACTGGCAGTAAAACTCCAAATGAAAATAGTGAATAGGTGGGGTCTAATCAAAGGATGTCCAACACAATTTAACACATGCAGCATTGTTAGGGCAAAGTATCAAAATGGTATACTGAAAAGTGTACAGTCTTCGGGGATATCACTAAATTGTCCGTTGTTGTCTGATTTATGTGTTAACATCATTACTGTGATTGGATGTAAAACTTCCTGCTTCAAATTCAACCAATAACGTCTCATTCTCATTTCTGGTTCCACGCCCCCCTAACAAACACTCCCAATTTAAGTAAATTTAGGTGACAGGAGAATAAGCTCTGGCTGTTTGGGTGATTCTCCAAATCCTCTGTAATATTTTATTCATTACATTTATTATATTTTATTAAAGAGTTTATTTGCAAAGCAACATCTAAACGAAAACAAGCAGCAGTATGCAATCGGCAGATTGTCCTACTGCTGATAGTTAAGTTGTTGTTGAAATTGGTATTTTTTTTTTTTATCACATTTGGTGCAATTGTACAACTCAGTCTATGTGGGGTGATTTGTAAGACTCACAATACTACAACTTCCTTCAAACCTACATATATTCATTTGCTGAGTACCGTTTTGCCGTCAAATTATGCCAGAACATCAGTCTTGAGCCAATGTGCAATGCATAAATTAGATGTCGGAAAATAGATTTTTTCCCACAATACATTTGGGATTATCTAGTGTAATAAGTAGTTAAAAGTTAAATAACATTTACTTTTTGAACACTGCTAATGAGGGCTCAGTAATGCAAGGCTTTAGTCTGCAGATACCCAAAAACTCAGGTTCACCATGTTGTACACTCCTCTTAGTGTCAGATGAGATAAAACATGCTGGATCATATCACCTCTGGCACCGGCTAGACAGTTAGCTTCAGTTTCAGTTTAGTTTCAGTTAGCAGTGACTGAATTTATACCTCACAAAACTATCTAAATATATATTACAAGATCACAATGGAAAAACTTCCTTAAAAAATCCCACTTTGGTCTTTAAGGGGAGACACTACAGGAGAGTACACATAAATCAACACAAAACTTCCCCAGTTCATTATTTACATTAAGAATTTTTTTTGTTTTGTTTTACAAGTTTTCTGAAATATTATGTTTAAATATACAAATTAGGCCATAACTTATTAAATATGGGCTAGTTTGCATACATTTCCAGAACAGAAACCTGAACAATGAATGAAGCCAAGTTCAAAATTCTTGTTGTCAATTTAGAGTCCATGGTTTTTCTCTTTTTATAACTTCACAAATGACAAAATACTGTCAACAGCCATAAAAGAACATCAATTTTGTCCCAAATGTCAGGAATAAAGGATTATGTAAATCAGGTTGTGAAGATATACTGTATGCACAAAGATATTTTGTAAAAACCTTCAGAATATAGATAGGAACAACACTGGAAAGTTCAGTGAAAATTTCTGGCTCAGTCAAAATATGATTGTTATTATTTTTTATTAATTTATTGCTGAGTTTATGAAATGTTTTCTTTCCTCGTTCATGTTCCTCTTTTTCGTAAAAAGTAAATTTGAAAATGATTTTGGGTATGAGGGTTCATAATTGGTCAGCTGGTAGATTTCACAATCACATACGGGGGTGGGATAAAAAAAATCTTTGTACTTATACCCACTCCATTTTGGATATGTAAACAGATTGTCAAGTGTTTATTATTATTAATTTAATGTCTTATTTGTTGACATTGATTTGTTTTTTTATTTCTTGTCTGCTGTTCTGTTCTTTACATGTTCAAAATAAAATCAATCAAAAAAACTAATTTTGAGAAACAGCCTTTAAAGATACGGTATGTATTGTAAAATTCCATAAATAAATAAAGTAAATTTAGGAGAAATGGGTAAAATAAAAAATGTAAATGTGTATGTTGGAAGTGCGTCTTTTCACCAGTCTGAAAGAAGGCAGGTTTTGGAAGGGAAATAGCCCAAATTCTTTAAATTGACAAGTACATGAAAAAACGTAGTGTCTCGCCTTGAGACGAACAAAAATGTGGCAGTGGGGCTTCTTGCTGGTGTCCAAACAGTGCAGGACAGAGGAACTCAAAGCATTACACAGATGGTTGAGAAAACTCGAAAAAGAAGAAAGTTTCTAAAAAAAGCTAGATGACCACGAGTTAAGAATTAAAAAAGGTTGTTTTTTTAAATTTGGCTCTAAACAACAAATTCCCTGTAATTAATCTCCAATTTTTACCCACTGTCATGATGGAGGACCCTTGGCAAGAAAAGGGGGGGTAAACAAAATGAATAAATATATAATTAATATCATACAGTCCAACACAAGATAAAATATTACCACAAACCCTCTTAAAACAAACTACAGGTATACCTGATGAACTGGTAACTGTATTAGCACCCATGTGAGTGCATTACGTGAGCAACTTACTGTCTAAAGTTACTGATTGCTTGTCACACACCGGTCTCAAGTCACCCATCTAATGCGGCAAGAACCACAGACCTCAATTATTCATTAAATCATTGACTTACGCCCTGCTGGAATTCATATTATGCTGCTGTGCTGACTGGACAGTTGAGAAACAACTGAGAATGACGTCCCCATCACACCATGGCTCAGCTTTAGAACTCCATGTGTGAAAAGGACCGTGTCGCTCTGGAACTTGAGTTTTGGAGGGTATTGACTTTATTTTCCACCTCCTGTATATACAAAGCTTTGGCTCGCTCAGGCAGCAGAAACACACTAAAGGACACTCAAGGGTGTATTCATTCAGGTAAAAGCCCAAAGCTTGGCAACTGCTGCCAAGACCACAGCTAAATAATGAGGCCTGAGTGGAGCAGCATTAGGGCGATAACCAAGCATCCAATAAATTATGTGTTATGTGACACAAGGGTGCTATCACCAATACAACCGTTTCTCCTACGCTACACGGATCCTAAAAGGAATGATCCCACACAGCTTCATGCAATTACGGGCCTGTCTGAGACCATGAAAGCGTTTACATTTGCTGCTCAGGAAACCTGGCCAAACATTTCGGTAATAGATAGAAAAGAGATGTGTTTTTTGAAAATGTACTTCATGTCTATGGTGGCCATTTTATATTTTGTATGGTACTCTGGGCTTGTTAAACTCAACATGGCATCCCATATACAGTAGTTCAATGTGTTTTTTGATGATTTCTCTCTTCCAGCATATGTATGTATAGATAGATAGATAGAGAAAACAAAACAATCCAATGCAACATTAAACAAAGAACCAGAGAATTACCAGACCACCAGTGTCGAAATAAAGTGACCAAGCTCAAGATTCCTCTTTATTGTGAGGGCCACTTTCAATTTGTCACAATAACTAACCTTTTCTGTGGAGCACTGTGCTCAATGATTATGGAAACGTGACAAGCAAACCCATTAAAAAACACTTGGGAGTCGAGCCAAAGTAAAAAATTGGCTCAGTGCTGAAACGCCTGCATGTCGTCATTCTTCACCAGAAAATAAACACAGTCTAGTGTTGGGAGTTAATCACATGTCCTGAGTATACCATCCTGGACCAAACATTGATCAATATATTTTCGTCCTGGACAGTTTAATCAGAGGGTTTGAGCCAACATATTGATTAGACTATTTTAGATGATCAAGATGATATTAAATACATTTTACACAGTTTAAGATATCTTCATATTGCTGCGTCCTTGCAGCAAAACTGTCACTACATTGTAGTTATTTAAGCCATGTTTACTTTAGTTTGACCATTATCACAGGTTTATAAAGATAATTGTCATTAAAAAAAAAACTATTTTGCTGTTACAATATGATTCCAATACTAAATAGACCACATTTAAAAGTAGACAAAATGTTTGTTGTTGCAATAACGCATCAACACTAAGCAGACCAAACACTTTAAAAAAGCCTAAGAGTTACAAAATAAAACCGAAGTTTAAAATTGCAATTATCTAAGGTTTCATTCAAAGCTGGAAACTAATACTAGAATATGAAAAACCCACTGGGTCTTTGAAGGAAGATGTATAAAATGAGATTACCAAGCTCTCTTTGTAAAAAGTAACTTTAATCGTTTCACGAGATGCCAACACTGCTGAGCGACAATAGACACATGTATGTAGAAATGGAATTAAATTTTGTTCACGCTCAACCAGAACAGTAAAAGAAATTGAGACTGGTAAATGCCGAATGAGTCGGTGCTACCAGGAGCTGAAGTCTCCGAAGCTGGCCTTGCCTTTGGACTTCTTGGGCACCGCTCCGCTGGTGGATGGCCCGCTTTCATCTTTAGCAGCCGGACGTTTTCTGAGGGAGAAGAACATAATATCACAGCCAGCTGTTTAACCTTCACAGAACTCCTTTCTCTTTGGAAATCATGTAGATTATGCCTTTGTTTAATACAGTACACATGTCTGTCAGATGTCCTCTTCAGGGAAAGATGCTATTTCTGATGCTATTTTTTCTTTGATCAGACATAAAACAGGATTATTGATTAAACTGCATATTATTAAGTGTGTCATTTTCATCCTGTATTTCTCTATTGATCAGAATCATCCGGGAAATGCCACATCTTATACACATTTATGATTCTTACGGCTAACCTGTTTCTGGCACACACTTTTATTCGGTATTTACACTCTGTGAGAGTCTTACTCTACTGCAACAATGCTGCAGAAAAATTTCCCAAGGGCTAAATAAAGATTTATGTTATCTTGAATGCACAACTGAACAAGCATTTTCCCACTGACAAAACTGTAAAAAGACCCTTAATGACTGGAGAAAATAGATGGACTGTTATCTGGGAGCATTAATACTGACACGCTCTGTGAACGTAATGTGATGACAGGAGAAGTATACAGTGGGTTACAAAGTTAACGCAACGTTATACAAAGTTAAAGTTCTGAAGATAAAACGCAAAGAGAGAAAAATTACAAGCATAATTATCTCCTAATGCACACTTAGGCCAAAGTGCAACATTTTCAGTTCAGTTAATGCACCTCCATTTTTCATGACAGTAATTTCCATATCCCCAAAAGTGCTGTAAAGTTAGACATTGTGTAAAGTGTGTAAGATTAAACTTATTTCACCTTTCTGAACACACTAACTAAAACAAAACAAAAATAAAACCCCTAGGACCCTAAGGAATTTAATATTGCAAAGTGACAAGAAGCTAATTTCTTTCTCTTCATCATATATTATATTTGACAGATTATTTTGAACAGTTAACTGCAAGTACAAGTGCAAATTGTTCCAAATACTGTGCCAACACCGCCCAAAACAAGTGTTGTCAGACATGAACGGAAAAAAAAAAAATAGAAAAACTAAAATGAAATATGTTGTAATATCACATAAAAACAACACTATATACCTGAACTCAGCAATATATGGTCTCAATAATAAACCCGAATTACCCCCATGGGGAAAATGGGTAATCTTCTACATAATTGGCAATTTTGCACACTATGTTTCTGCTTGTCTTGTGTCGTTTTTTTAATCATGTTTAATCATCCACTCATTAATATCCAGTTCTTCAAGACACTTACACAGAGACCATGAGAAAATAAAAATAGAATGGTTGTGTGAACTCCTAATTAACTTTTTAGTCCAAAATCTGCCTGGAAAGTGGAACATACACTCACCGGCCACTTTATTAGGTACCCCATGGCTACTAGTACGGGTTGACCCCCTTTTGCCTTCAGAACTGCTCAATTCTTCGTGGCATAGATTCAAAAGGTGCTGAAAGCATTCCTCAGGGAGTTTGGTCCATATTGACATGATGGCACAAACAGTTGCCGCAGATTGTCGGCTGCAATCATGATGCGAATCTCCCGTTCACAACTCCCAAAGATGCTCTATTGGATTGAGATCTGGTGACTGTGGAGGCCTTTGAGTACAGCGAACTCATTGTCATGTTCAAGAAACCAGTCTGTGATGATTCCAGCTTTATGACATGGCGCATTATCTGCTGAAAGTAGCCATCAGAAGTTGGGTACATTATGGTCATAAAGGGATGGACATGGTCAGCAACATACTCAGGTAGGCGTGGGCGTTGCAACGATGCTCAATTGGTACCAAGGGGCCCAAGAGTGCCAAGAAAATATTCCCCACACCAGACACCACCACCACCAGCCTGAACCGTTGATACAGGCAGGATGGATCCATGCTTTCCTGTTGTAGACGCCAAATTCTGACCTACCATCCGACTGTCGCAGCAGAAATCGACTCATCAGACCAGGCAACGTTTTTCCAATCTTCTATTGTCCAATTTCAATGAGCTTGTGCAAATTGTAGTCTCAGTTTCCGTTCTTAGCTGAAAGAGTGGCACCCGATGTGGTCTTCTGCTGCTGTAGCCCATCTGCCTCAAGTTCGACGTACTGTGCGTTCAGAGATGCTCTTCCCACCTTGGTTGTAACGGGTGGTTATTTGAGTCACTGTTGCCCTTCTTCAGCTCGAACCAGTCTGGCCATTCTCTCTGACCTCTGGCATCAACAAGGCATTTCCGCCCACGAAACTGCCGCTCACTGGATGTTTTTTTCTTTTTCGGACCATTCTCTGTAAACCTAGAGATGGTGTGCGTGAAAATCCCAGTAGATTAGCAGTTTCTGAATACTCAGACCACCCTTCTGGCATCAACAATCATGCCACGTTCAAAGTCACTCAAATCACCTTTCTTCCCCATACTGATGCTCGGTTTGAACTGCAGGAGATTCTCTTGACCATGTCTACATGCCTTAATGCACTGAGTTGCCGCATGTGATTGACTGCTTGAAATTAAGTGTTAACGAGCAGTTGGACAGGTGTACCTAATAAAGTGGCCGGTGAGTGTATATCCTTCTAGTGTTTTGTGTGTGTGTGTGTGTGTGTGTGTGTGTGTCTACTACAGCTGAAGCAGTGTGTGGTTTTGTGAATAGTAAATCAGTATGCGTGTGTGTGCGTCTTTGTGTCCTTACGTTGTTGCAGGGTTGATGTATTTCCCCACGCCTGCTTTGAAGGTCTGGGGCGCCTGCTCCTCCTTAGCTTTTTTCCGGACGATGCTGGTCTGCTGCCTCTCCTCCTCCTCCCTATGCAGCTCCTTTTCTCGCTCTGCTGCAATCTGAAAAACACAAAATCACATAAATCCCAACAACTAGAGCCCAGATCAGAGAAGACACAGGCTAACGCTCACACCCCAGGACTACATGCTCAGTAATTGTTTCTTCCATGCTGACATTGTGCAATGAGGATCATATTTACAACAAAAGAAAAAACCCTTTAACACCGACAGTAGATCTGACGTGGTTCCAGAGTTTGATGTATAATGGTTTTACACACATAAAATACAGCCACATTTCTTGTTGTGTTTGCTCTGTACTGTCAGCTAAGATGTTTCTATACAATTTCTTTAATATCTTTAATATCACTTGCTGTAATAGGCCATTGTGGGCAATGTTGAAAATCAATCGAGCTTCAAGGCAATATTGGACTTCTAATGGAGGATTTTTGTATCAATTTGATAAAGTTGCTTTGATTCATTTCATTTAAATGTTTCTAAAGCAAAAAAAACAACAAAAACAAGTTTTTTTACTTTATGTTACTTGGCGTGCAGAATGATGTTTGTGCAGAGTTTTACACTATTTAGATTTTAATGTGCCGCCGTGCAGAACAACAACAATTAAAATGTGTCTCTGTTGGCATTGCACTGTAAGTACACACACTCATTATTGGTAGACATCCAACACTCCACAGATAGGGCTTCCCTGTGTGATTGAAACTGGTACATCCTAAAATCAGTATTGTTATTGTTCAAACAGACGGAGAGCTACATTACAAACCTTGGCGTCAGCTTCTTCGTACGGGTCCACAAACACAGTAGCACTTATGAGCTTGATCTCCGACTGTGAAACAGACAAACAGAAGAAATAAGGATCCAACAAGCACATGGCTCACTCAAAAGGAAAACTAAATATTATGTTTTCTCATGCTAGTCACCATCAAATGATCTGTAAATATTATGTTCTTCTATCAAAAACCAGGCTCTTGTGGCCGGTTTTCTCAGATGGTAGAGCAGGCACACATTCAGTATGTATGTATGTATGTATGTATGTATGTATGTATGTATGTATGTATGTATGT
>NC_045737.1:15269755-15275290 GCF_008692095.1 Etheostoma spectabile | reverse complement strand
TGTGTGTGTGTGTGTGTGTGTGTGTGCCTGCGTGTGTGTGAGGTTTATTCCTCGACGCAGAAGGTCCAGTGTTTGAGTCTGACCTGTGACGGTTTCCTGCATATCTTCCCCCCCCCCCTCTATCTCTCTCACACCTTTCATATCTGACCTGCCCTACCAATTAAAAGCGGAAATGCCCCCCCCCAAAGAAAGCTCTCAAATATCTACCACCTGCTTACATGTTTAAAACAAATCCATTTAAATGACAAACTTTTGGAGAATTTTTTTTGTGAGGAAAATTAGATTTTGACATCAATGTAAACTTTGAAAAAACATTGTTTCTGCATTTGTTATGTTTTACAGCTTATTTGTAATTTAGAATAAAAGAAGACTCACTCCTGCTTTGCTCTGCAAAGACGGCATGATCCATGTAAGGGTCGAAATGCGGTCAGGGCACTAAAACTGAGTCTTACACTCATCAGCTGCTTTTAATGCTAGTGATCTAATGACCCTGATTCTACAGTTACACTCTGTAATTTACTCTGGACAGGGGTATCGGCTACATTTCAACATTGTAAAATGAGACGTAATTTGAAGCAAACAAAAACCTGTGGAAGGATATTTCTACACTTGTACATTTCAGAGTAAAATACAATTAAGTTGAAGCCCATGTAGACCTTAAACATCCCTAATTCCTACCTTTGGTTTGTCTGATTTGGGATCACTTTCCACATTCTCCATGGCTGTGAGTGCCTCAAATCCACCAACAACCCTGCAAAAATAAATAAATAAATAAAACTCCATGACATCAATCCTTCATGACAGGTCCTCTATAATAAAAAGTAACTACTAGAGGCAACAGTTGACTAAACTAATTACTAATTCAGACACTTTTTTTTACCAATCAAAATGACAAATATCCCACGTATCCTGTAAAGACTGATGTGTTCAATATGACAAGAGGGCTGTAGGGTGGTTTCGAGGAGTAAGATTAAACAAAGTTAAAATTCCTGTGACACCATCCATCCTGCTGAAGTGCCCTTGAGACCTACACCAAAATCCCTCTCATTTGAAGGGCAGCTGAACTGAAGTTGACTCTGGACTTGACCAGTAGAGGATGATGTGGGAATTCAACTTTTACTTCCTGTTTGAACTAGCAATAGTACGGACAAGAGAATGCGTGTGTCGCTAAAAAAAAAACGTACAGGTGAGAAGATACGATACAAAAATACAATCTAGGGAAGGTAGGTTTGAAGGTTTTATGAGATGCCACACTACACACACTAGAGATATTTCCTCTTTTAGTTGCTAAATGCTCCACTATGTCCACCAGCTAGTCTCTAACTGTGTGTCTGCTGCTGAGCAGGTAGTGTGGGTTTTTATTAGAGCTGCACAATTAATTGCCATTTTAGCGAAAACGCAATATGGACTTGTCAAAATTACAGAAGGGGCACAATATTTGTTGGAGGCAAAATATGCATCAAACCATTCTCAATTAAGTATTGTGGTGCTGCAAAGACGTCCTGGCCTACACATCATATCTTACAGAGTAAAGAAAAAAAAAAGTATTGTTTGGTACAGATTCTTGCAATAATCATTTTAATTTCAATATCTTTAAATGAAAATGAGAATAATGACAAAAACTATCAATCCCTCCAGTATCATAAATCATATCGCAATTGCAGTCAATTATTATTATTATATTATTATCAGTCAAAAATATTCACAAACAGGCACCTCGAGTAGTTGGGGGTTCGGTGTCTTGCTCAATAGCACCTTGGCAGTGCCCAGGCAAGGCACCCAAATATAAGATGACAAATAAAAAAAATAAAAAAACAGAACCAAGTATTAAACAAACCTGCATACTAACATCTCAACCTGTAATAGTATAGTAGGTATATCATTTAGCGCCTGTGGAATTTGAGCAGACCTCGGTATATTTCTCAAACAATAGTGAACAAGAGTTGCTGCTAAAAGCTAATGTTTATAGTCTTTGTTATCAGCACACTGGCCTTATGGCGTAAACAAAGCAGAGCAAAAACAACTGCTGAAGATATAGGGTCTGTCAAATGCTGAAGGCCAAGAGGCCAATCTGTCAGCAACTCCCCTGCTGCAGAGCACTTTAAGAAGTTGCTCTCTCTTTGCTCTTTTAACTGCAAGGTCTTTATCCAGCTGCTCCTGTTACCATGTGTGGAGTGAGAAGATCCACAAACAGTACAGCCAATAGCTAGCAGGGGGTGCTTCTCAGGCCACGTGCTATACATTCCACATGTTAAGAAGAACAGAGGAACCCCACACTTGAGGACTCACGGACCATACAATATCAGACAAAACTATCGGGGTGCCAACGATCACTCGATAAATCTGGTTTGAACTACTTATTTTGTTCCCATCTCAAATCTCTTTCTCACATTTACTTTAAGCTAGATGATCTGGCAATTTGCATTGTCATATAAGACGTTCAAGCAGTTTCCAGATCATTATTAGAGATATTCTTTTAATAGCATTTCTAGTTAGATCAAAAGCAGCAATACTTCCCCCCAAAAACAGATACCAAATTTCTTCACATTTTCCAGAAAGCTGCCTACCATAGGTTTAAACTGATCAGACTACCTCAACAAACTGATCAGACTACCTCAACAATCAGACAAAAAGAGTCTAGTCTGATTTGGATTTCAGAAAAACCTTTCTCAGTAAAAGAATCTACATTATGTATAGATCAGGTGAAGTGGACAGACACCGCCAGTCCCATTAAATGTGCAAAGAATACCGTCTGGGAAGGATAAAAGCTGGCCGCGGAGGTTAAAGCAGAATCTTTTTAAGTGTATTGACCATGTTAAGAATCAGTCAGCTAAAAGCAGTCTGAATATTTTTAGACAAAAGCAGCTAGGGCTTTCTCCAAAAAGACAACCACTTCAGATCATGCTCAGCGCGCGCACACACAGAGAGAGAGAGAGAGAGAGAGAGAGAGAGAGAGAGAGAGAGAGAGAGGAGAGAGACGAGTAGAGAACGAGAGAGAGAGAGAGAGAGAGAGAGGAGGAGAGAGAGGAGAGAGGAGAGAGAGAGAGAGGAGGAGAAGAGAGGGAGAGAAGAAGAGAGAGAGAATATTGGAGGGTTAGAGATACAGAGAGTGAGGAGAAGTAAGAGGACAAAAAAGATAAGAAAATGAGGGGAAAAATAACTAAAAACAACATGTGGAGCTAACCCCACTCTTTGTGTAAATGGCACTAGATTAGACAAGTGTCTGTCAGGATTGTCCCCTTTCAAAGCCATCTGCCTCAGCTGCTAAATTACAAATTACAAAACACTGTCACTAAGCCCCAGTGGAGTGAGTCAATTTAAAATCAAAACACAAACAGACACACATCGTTTACCTTCCAAATATTGTATGCTTCCTGTCGAGGTAGGTGCATGACCGGAACGTGATGAAGCTGAGAGGAAACAGAACAAAAAAAAATTACATAATATGTTGGGTAGAGTAAAGGAATATGTGAAAACTAATGGAACAAACAAGAAATCAAAAAAAAAAATCAGCTTGCTTTATTGCCCAGTCTGTTTACATAACTGCTTTAGTTCACACACACACACCACACACACACAACACACACACACACACACACACCACACAACACACACACACAACACACCACACACCCACACCAACACACAACACACACCACAAACACCACAACACACACACCACACCACACACACCACACAACACCAGCACAAACACACACACACACACACACACACACACACACACACACACAAAATGGGGTTTTATAGTATTTAACAATTTAAACTTCTCCTATGAAGACATTTTATATTACTTTTACTGTGTCGTTATGTTGTCCTTCATTATTCATTAATACCAGACTCCCAGAGGGGTTAAACTTGTTGACAACTACATCAATAACAACTATTTCACATAAATAGTGAAAGAACAAAAATTTGCTTAAAAAGCAAATTTTACCGTATGCATAGAACTAAGTCAATAATCAAATTTAGTACTGATGATGTTTCAACACTTCCTTTACTAAACTTGTTGCCAAAGATGACTATGTTACCTACTAAATAAGTTGATGCTATAACATATAGCATGTTTTTAGGCATCCAATAGATGTGATGCAGGATTTTTTTGATGAGTTATTTGCCTGTAGGGCCTCAACAAATAAAATAAAAAAAAACATAATTCTCTGCTGACTGACTTTCTAGTACAAAACAATTTTTTTAAAGTTTGGACTTTAAAAAAAAAAGAAAGAAAAGAAATTCTTACAACTGAGATTTGTTGGTGTTTGGACCAGAGTTTGCCATGCTGAGAATCCCCCGGCCGGCATGAGACAAGTTGGGCCGAAACTCATCCTTGAAAGGTTTTCCCCAGAAGGATTCTCCTCCTGGGAAGGAAGAAAGAGAGTGAGTGAAGGAAAGAGGCAAAAAAAAGAGAGAGTGAGCAATTTTATATTATTGTACTACTATTATTATCATACATATACATTTCAGCAAACTCTTTGCAGGAAAGTTTTTGTTGCTGTTAAGTTTTAGCACTTCACTTCCCTCCAGTCAGCTGAACAGTGAGTGTGGTAACGTGTAATTCGCAGTTAAAGACGTAATGCGTTTCTGTCGGTGAAGCTTGAATCTTACTACAAACTAAAGACCTTTTGCACAGAAGTCATTCTGACATGTCATAAGCAGAGAGAGCATAGTTAATAACATTGAGGATGGCTGCGTTCCATTTTGGTGTGCTTCTGTTTCAGGGCCCTGGTGTTATGCATGCTGGCTTACTGGGACACTTAAAATGGAACTGAGCCATGGTAATGGTTTCAGTTACACTTGTGCTACGACAAGTCACAATGTCTATCGGGGTGTCCCAATACAGTCAGCTCATATTTCAGAAGGACATACAATATAGGGTTTACAGCTTGACACATTTGCCACATTTTTTTAAAGTTAAAAAAATATGGTGTTTCCCTAATTATTCTTTCTTGGGCAAAAACAGTGTATTCAAGTTAAACAATTTATCAGTCTTATAAAACAGATCTGATTATCTAGATAAATAACTGCATTTGTTTTTATTAAAAAAGGCACCATGTGAGACTACAGTTTAAGGTTTTAAAGAGCACATCCCTGCTGTTAATATCACAAACACAGGGAAGCGTGGGTTCACGAGAGATGAAATACATTCCGGTTGACTGCCAGGAGGCAGTAAAGCTAAAGTGTGATGCACGCAAGCCATTCAACAAGAAAACGGCAACTAACACATAAAACGAGATGCAGAGGATGATGTCAGCTAGATGCAACAGTAAAGATTGTCCATGTCTATCAAATGAAGGGAGTTTTTTTTCCCCCCACTGATCAACAGTTAACTCGCTAATAAAACGGAGCAAAACATGGGGGGAAGGAGACTGCAGGCTGATGTTAACAATGCAGGTTTCATTAACTTAACTTTGGAAATGTTTAGCAAGGAAGGACATTTATTTAAACGGTCCCATGACATGGTGCTTTTTGGATGCTTTTATATAGGCTTTAGTGGTCCCCTAATACCATATCTGAAGT
>NC_045737.1:15266069-15269745 GCF_008692095.1 Etheostoma spectabile | reverse complement strand
AAAATTCAGCCTTGGTGCAGAATTAAAGCCATTAGAGCCAGTCCCACAATGAGCTTTCCTTAGGATGTGCGGCATACTAGCCGCACCTGAGGTGCCGTACGGCAATGTGATGTCAAAATGACGTAGATCTCGCTGGCGCAACACTTTATTTTTTTTTCCCCCAATGGTGCACAACAAAGTGAGAACAGGAAGCCTGAACAAGCTCGAGGGTAACCAAATGCCGGGACTCTCTTTTTGTAAACTTACTGGGTTAAGAGGAGTTATTTTATCGCAAATGAAAGGCTTGATCTGCTAATTAGGTCATCAAATCAAATTGAAGCCCTGACGACAAAGCTGCTGCCAGTTCTGCTGTTGTTTACCTTTTTATTCTTCTTCTAGTCTGTAGAAATATCAAAGTCGGCAGCCTTTCCTCATTAGCACCACCTCTGTTCAAGAGAAGACTGCAACTAGTGTAGCAACCACCATGCGGGAGTATAAATAGTTAGGGTGTTCATGGCCCATTTGCGCGTGCCAGTTCGGCTGTGGCTACTGAAAAAAGCCATTTCTGTGTCTATAGCTTTAAATGCTATTGGCCTGCAAACAATGCCTTGCTTGTTTGCAAGCCATGATGTGTCTCTCTCTCTTTCCCATGGGTGGGCCAAATTCTCTGGGCAGGCAAAGGCGAGAAGGGGGGGGGGGGGGGGGGGGGGGGACCTTTCCCCTTATGACATCAAAAGGAGCAAGATTCCAGATCAGCCCATCTGAGCTTTCATTTTCTCAAAGGCAGAGCAGGATACCCCGGGCTACTGGGGGACCATAGACAGGCTGGGGCAATTCACATCAATGTTAAAAACCTCAAAGTGACATTTTCATGCCATTGGACCTTTAACATGGCCTCAATGAGTTTTGGTAGGAAACAAAGTGGATGTCCAAATAAGTGAGGTCATTTACAAGAAAGCTCCACAGAGCACTTTAAATGTATGAACAAAAACATCCTTGTTCAGAAGAAAGGAGACTTTAAACTTGGTTTGACAAACACTTCTCACTTGAAATCAACTCAAACAGCTTTGGAGAAATTGATGTGGATGATGCTGCTGGTAGGACAAGGCCTTTTGCCCGTTAGAGAAAGTCATTATGTGGGCACTTTTAAGCAGAAGTCCGCTGACCTTTCACACGGTCACTTAATTGCTTCATCTGGGATTTAATGTACAGTACGTTAAACAGAAATGAGTACACTTTTGGGAGTAAAACTAATACGATTGAGTTCATATAGTGTTTAATTTTCAGTTCCATTGCACAAGGTTAGATTTTTTATATTGCAAAATATAAATCAAACCCATTAAAATTATTTAGTTTGTATGAAAACAACGCAAATTACTGGCTCTACCAGGACCATGTATTCAAATTACTGCCCTAAAATTAGGCACTGTGTATTTTCATGAGACATGAGTTTGCCCTTGCACATGGAGCCATGTTGAGAGCCTTCCGCTGTGAATCATTAATTAGACTGACTTAATCATTAAGAATCATCAAGATGAGTATACAGGAATACGCACTGCAGGAGCTTATTGGCTCCAGGCAGCAAGAGAGGATTTATAGGCCCGAGGTGTGTTTCACTGTCCTGCCAGCTGGTGTAGGTGTGCAGTGCATGAAACTGTGTGTACATTAGTACAGTATGTGCTGTATGTGCATGCTCATGCTGAAGTGTAAATGCAAACCAACCTATCAACCCTTCAGAGGCTTTCTGCAGCTGTCAACTTCCCTGGTGGTATTTCTGCACAATTTATCAATTTATCATTGCTGACATTTTAAAGTACGACTGTATCACAAATGAAGGTGGGGAGGGGAGGAGAGGATTAAAAGGGGAAATTAATTCACACCTAAGAGTTAACCAATAAATTAAACTGGATTCCATCTGATATTAAAGCTATAGGGCGTAGTTTATGTCTCCCCCATGAGGAATTCTAAGTAATGACAAAAATTCTGTCGGTGCATCCACATGATACAAGCCTTCCGTGACCGTGCTTCACCCGTCCCCTCTTCCACACAGTTTCTACATAGCCAAGGAGGACACGGAGGATTAAAAAAAAACATGATGAACTCTTCAGAAGAGGTAATTATCTTCACTCAAGTTTCTTCAAAATATGTGAGCATGTGCCTCTCTCGTTTTGTATGTTGAATGTGTCTTGGGATTTCTTTTCAAACTCAATGTTTAATACATTTTTCTCACTACCAAACCATCTGGTTTTAAAGCGTTTGAGATAAATGAGACTCCTCTGAACTTGTGGAAAGTGGTAACGCTACAGTGAGCAGTCTGCCTGCATGTGTAAGAGGATTCACTCAAACTGTGTGGGCAATTTCTGTAGGTTCATTATCATGTTTTGCCATCTCTATCCCCTGCTAAAAAAAACCCCACTCAAATCACTGATCGTCCATCGCTTTTTTTCCTCTAGTGCTCCTGCATCTGGTGTTCAACTTTATCACTAAATGTGGACAGACAAATTACCTCTTCAAACAGCAGAATATCAAAGAAAATGTGTCACTCTGCTTTGATCTGCACAAGTTGAAACGATATTTCAAACATACATGAAAACATGAAAATGGGTGACATGAGCCCAAAGCTTCATGGCAGCTGCATTAGTAGAGTTTTTTGTTCTTGATGGTGCACACAATGACATGCTAGTAACTGCACCACTACGGCATGTTACAGGACTGTGCCACTATGGAGAAAGCCGTCTTTAAAAGCAGGTATTCATGAGTTGTGTGCACACGTTGTTCAGTCCAGGTGATGAGGAAAATCTTTATCCAGAGGCCAGAAATTCTGCACCTTCATAAATCTGTCATGGTGGACGACGCATTTTGTGTAGTGTTCAGACGCCCAGAGACACAAAGCACACACTGTGCTGCAAACTCTCAGCAGCACAGATCACATGAAGGCAGGAAATTAACCGTATGAGGCCTTGCAGTCAATTACACTGAGCGGCCTTTTAAAAACACAACCAAATGCTGGTTTATTGAATGTTCTCCACATCCTTACACTCAGCCTTCATCCATTTACATCATCTCTCTGTCTTTGTGTGTGTTGTCTGTACTCCTATGTGCCTTCACAGAGTATATTTAGTAACACTCTTCACTTGCATCTTGAGTTGCAAGCAGTATTTACGCAAAGCTTCCAAAAAGGAACTATTAATAATTCAACAGAGGGATGTTATGTAATTCAAAATGTGGTTAAAGTCCAGTCCTCATCTTACCTGTGCCGGTGCCAGTGGGGTCCCCTCCTTGAATCTGGAAACAAAAAGAAACTTTGTTAGGTCTGGATGGCGTCAGCAGCTAAAAGAGTTGCTCCTATTACATCCAAGGAATGTCTCATTTCTGTAAAGTGGTCTAATGAGACTTCAAATCAACCTTACAGTATTTCCTTTTGTCCCATATCCAACTTAGAAAGCATGCTCCTTGTAAGCACTACTAGGTAGTCACTGTTCATTGTTGAGGCTCAACTTTACCATTATTGTTTTAATAAACAAAGTACTGCTCTGTGCATTTCTTTGGACTTCTTGTTTAAAGATGCACTGGGAGATTTGACCACTAGTGCTGCTGATTGTCCCTGTACTGTTTGTGTGCAACAATTCATGCAAAATACTAATTTCCGACAATAGCATCTCTTTCTCTCACACACACACACACACACACACACACA
>NC_045737.1:15263719-15266059 GCF_008692095.1 Etheostoma spectabile | reverse complement strand
CACACACACACACACACACACGCACACACGCGCACACACAAGTTTTTTATTCTTGGAATGTAGCTGTAGCCACAACCAGAAGACACATTTTGTTTTAAAAGAAGCCGGAGGCAGCTAAATAAAACACAGTTGGCTAAATTAAACTCTAAAAGTGGCGGCTTTGTTCAGGACACCCCTCGTCTGTCACTAGTAATGATGACGCACTGATTAGTGACCAATCAGTAGCCTGAAGGTTTTCACGTCACCTTTTGGAATCCCCTCAGCTCGCTTGAAACCTCGACAGAGGTCATACTAAATAAAAGTACCAGTTGGCAGGTACCAGGTACTTTTTTTTCATAATAGAAAACCAAAAATGGCAAGTAGAGTCGAGGTGAGTCAATCAGGTACCATGTAATGGAAAAACGCCATTACACAACCCCACTTCAAAATACCTGAACCATCAGTTTAAGGCAAATTTACTACCTTGTAGCACAAATAGCCCGAACAGCTTATCTGGATTATTCCTTGCAATATACAGAATCTAGTTACATTGAATTCAACATTTTCAAGTGAAAACTGACTTGGAGACAACTGCAAAAATGGCGCAAAAGCGGAATGTTACAAATGCCTCCTTCAAAACGTGCATGAAAAGGTTTCATGAGATACTAAAAGAAATGCATTCAACATGTTTGTTACACTATAAGGTCATATCAAAGCCGATTAATGCCTTTATGTTCCCTGACTGCATGGATACAGCAGGTTTAAAGAAACTTAAACTACACTGTGGTACCACTACCTAGACAAACTCAACAGTTGCATCATATCAGTGTTGAACATTCCTACTCACTGTTTGAGCCTGAGGGGTAGCGGCCTTGATGGGGCTCTGACGTTTAAAAGTAAAACTGTCAATTCTTTTAAGAAGTATCATCTCAGGATGTTCTGTACACTTGCAAGGTCCCGAAAACGTGCTTCAAAAAAAAAAGGAAAGTGAAGGCCATGATTCTGTTCCCATTAACAAACTGCTTTGTTGGTATGAAATTTATCTCTCCGAGGCTACCCTCTTGTCCTTCCTTCAGCTGTGGAGGATAAATCGAAAGGCGTAACTGGCAAAGTAATTACGGATAAACAACTCGCCGCTTGCCACTGTGTGTGAAAACCACGGGACAGAATTAAAAAAGTGTCCCCTTGAGACCAGATGTCCACTCAGAGCCACTTTAATTACTGGATTGGCTGATCTAAAATACACAAAACAAGCAGCAACTGATCAGAGACCTGTATTTTAAATCAACAATCTGGTTTAGGAAGTTTCAGTTGGAAAGAAAAGCTGTGTTTACTCATCTCTGAAGCATTGACCACTAAAATATATTATAATTTCGACAAAAGATAAGGAAATACATTTTCAGAAAACACCATACATTTTTTGTATTGCACATTGCTGCAGCTCCTCTTTTCGTCCTGTGTGTTGAGCTCTTTGTTTTAGCAACAGAGTGAGGCAACTCTGTCCAATCTTTGTTGGGATTTGCACACACCAGTAAGTACTAGCTTGTCCATTGCAGAGTTTGAGGGCGTGCCACTTTAGCAGTTAGGCGAGTATTAACATGAGTGACGAACGTTTGTCACAGAAGTAAAGGCTGGAAAACACTAGATTGTTTTAGAGAATGTTTTCTCTGGAAGATGTTAAGTCCCTTTGGGTGGAATTTGGACTTTTTCACTTTGTAAACCTATAACTTGAACAAAATAAGATATACAACACAATAAAGGAAAAGAAAAAAAAAAAAGCCAAAAAGTATAATATGTGCACTTTAAGTACAATGGTGTGGTGAAGGTAAAGTAAGGGTAAAAATGTGGTCAAAATCCTTACCATGAAATTTCGGATGGACCTGTGAAAGACTGTCCCGTCATAGTAGCCTTTTTTACACAGACGGATGAAATTCTCTCCAGCTTTGGGAACCTTGAGGAAAGAGCATACAGAGATTACTGAAATCCGTGCTTGAGTTATACGAGTACTAAGTAGCATTGAGCCAAAACAAAAGTGAAGAAACAGAGTGTTGTCAGAAATCACTGCTGAGTCTTCTGTAAGCGATGTGTGCCAAAAAAATAAATAAATAAAATAAAAATCAATAATGTCTGTGATACTGTAGAGAGCTTTTGATAAACCCAGTAATATTCCTGCAGCCACACTCTGGGCCTTGTAACGTTTAGATAAACTGGATGGTGAATGTCAATACCTGTCTGAAGCCACTTTACTTCTAACAACCTGGTCTGATATAATCTATTGGTGACAGAAGGTTGTCCTTTTTGAAAAAACACAAGAAAAAAATGGACAACTTTTAACCACAACAAATATATATATATATATAT
>NC_045737.1:15254472-15263709 GCF_008692095.1 Etheostoma spectabile | reverse complement strand
ATATATATATATATATATTATGCCCAAAAAAACAAATCTGTAATAAATGCTAGATAATAAAATGGCATCTCTTCATACCTGACTAAATCTCACATTCAGTATATAGTTTACAGTAGACAACCTTTATAAAAATGAACAGAAAAACTACTGCATGTAAACACCGAAAATATACCAGCAATGTTAAGTTACCGCAAAAATATCAATTTACTACAGCCCACTGTTCAGTGCTGATTTGTAGTTCAACTTTGATTCTCTAATGTTAATCGGCTAAATAACGGAAGGGATGACACAGCCATTTAACGCCATCAC
Source organism: Etheostoma spectabile (assembly GCF_008692095.1). Taxonomy (NCBI): domain Eukaryota; kingdom Metazoa; phylum Chordata; class Actinopteri; order Perciformes; family Percidae; genus Etheostoma; species Etheostoma spectabile. Next base: position 15,263,400 of record NC_045737.1, on the reverse strand, counting down.
CTTTGTACACAGCTAGCTTTAGTGACGGGAGTCTCAGATGTCATTGGCCAGCTATAGAAACCGATAATATCTCACCTTCCAGGTAGAGCTGACAGCTTTGAAGTCACATAAACAATCCCTCAAATGTCTGAAACTCTGCGTGACCTGATAGAAAGTTGTGTTATACACACACAAGTCTGCAGTGAAGTAGAGTTCAACTGTTGCCTGAGGCGGCGTGTCTCTATACTGCTGGAAGCCAAGCTTAGCAGTCTTCTACAAAGCAAAGTTCTGTTGGAATTTTTCCTCGCTTGCTGAAGGTAAATCATTACAAAAGCACCCAATGACTGAGGCTAATTTTGACTGACTGGCACAGTGTGAAATAAGGCGGTATTTGTCCCCAAAGCGGGAGGCGTAGCTTTGACTGTGACGCCGGTCAAGTCTACTGTTATGAACGTCAACAGCATTTCACTTTTTCCCCTTGGCAACAATTGGTGGTTTCCAAGAATCACCAGATGCTCTCGTGCTCTATTTTTATTCATTGGCCTATCACTGTGTGACAGGTTTGTCTAAGCTCTACTGGTCCTATTTCCCGCTACGTCTCAATTTTGCTACTGGGGTCAACACTCTGCCTCTTTTCCCTCTATTATAAATCCCAGATTGCCAAAGCACTCTGGCACAAAGAGGCTCATTGTTTTAAACCACTAGGCATACAAAATGGATAGACTTTAACCATTTTAGACATAAAATAGATTTCTGAAATGGAAAAGAAGACCTAAAAATGTTATCCAATGACACATGAGATTATTATTAGTATTTTCTGCTGTTTGCCGCTACTGTCATCTTATCTTAATCCTTTTTTTAACCAGAAACTTTTACGTCAAAGATCTCTATCTGCTGCTGCTATGTAATGATGTGTAACGTAGCGCGTCTGCAACCAATGCTTTTATGTGTGTTTTTGTGTGCGAGTTAGAGCCTGAGAATGTTTAAAATGCAATCCAATTTAGAAACATGTTGGGTGCCTAAAACTGTCAGCAATCAGTGATGTCAGCACGGAAACAATGCTTGCTGATGCAGACAGAAATCTTTAAAAAAAAAAAAAAAAAAAAAAAAACTGATTTACATATGCTCGCAGGCTTCTCTATTTCCCAGGCACTAAAACTAAAATAGAAAAAAGGTCATGATGGACATTCAAATAATGCCATTTATCTAAAGAATGAAACAACTACTTTTTTTATTTAATTAAAAAAGTTCAGAAGGTCACTTTTATATGCTGAAACTGTCATTACATGCTGGCAGTAATACATTAGGCAGATGAACTGTAAAAAAGAAAATCATGCTTCTCTGCCTCCAACTAATGCTCCTAATGGCATTTGCAAGTTTCCACTGCACCCAAAGGAAAACAACCAATCAGAGCAGAGGAGCCTCTGAGGCTTTGCCCATGACTGCTTCTGTGTCAAACTGTAAAACCAGGCAGCACTAACCAAATATGAGGTTCTGTTAAGATTCTGGTACTCATTCGCCAATTCCTAAGAAACTTTAGTGCTCAGCTGTAAAAATGAGAAAGTTTGTGAAAAGTTAGGCCAAAACCAAGCACCGTCTATCGGCCAACCAGTCGATGCAAAAATTCTCATTTAAAGTTAAATGGTATACTAAAATGTGTTTCTGAAAACATGAATTATTATTATTTATTTATTTTAAACATATGATGTTATTCAGGTAGTGACAGATGTGACAAAAACATGTTTTTGGAAAATGACCAACTGTTATGTTATACTCATTTTTACCCAACCTTTTAACATTAAAGCATCTGAAGCATGTTGTGCAGGGAAATGACTACTCTGTGTCATAACAGATATACATATATATGCATTATGTACTACTTATATTTTATATATTTGTTGTTGACACTGTAAAGGGATTGCTTCAATCTCGTTGCACAGGTATTGCACATGTGTATGACAATAAAGGCATTCTATTCACACACACGCACGCACGCACACTTTATTTTAACACTGAATTTGTTTTACATTGTCATTTCTTTGATTTTCTTTTCAAATTCAAAGAGAATATCGGCAATTGGTGTTAGATATAGAAATGGTTTGAGAGGACTAAAACGTAAATTCTGATACCTCGTCCTATTCTAGACACAGTAGATAGGCTTCACCTTAATGGGTTAGGGTGAAGCCTATCTACTGTGTCTAGGGTAGAGGCTGCGTCATCCGATTTTGAACATCTGCCCTCTCACACTTCACCCAAGTTGGGGACAACAAGAGCAGGAGCGACCGACCAAAACATCCAAAGCTGGGCGAGAAAATAGGCACTTTACAGAGAGCTGCGCTCTGGATTTGGGTGACTGAGAGTGTAAGTGACAGTGAAGCGGCACTCATTAATTCATAAACAGCAGGCCACAAATAGAGCTGCAATCTTGTGTGGAAACCACTGGGGAGGAGGAGGATGGGGCGCAGAGGACAGGTTGTCCAACCACTGCCACTTTCACCTCATTATTCTGACTCGACAGCTCAGAAGCCAATGAAAACCAAGCGCATGGTTACCAGGGCAGAAATGCATTCCTGGAACTCGTGCTGTCTCTCTGGAGCCCCACACCTGACTTTAAAAAAGGAGGAACACAAGAACACATTTTTGCCGTGATGTAAACTTGGCAACCTGGGGGACAGACTCTGCAAGACGCTGATTTCAGTGTTTTGGATGTGTCACCCTAAATACAATTTAACCACCAGCTTGCTTGGGCCAAACCTGCTTTGCAAAAAACATTTGAAAACCTTATACCAGCAAATTAAGCTGTCAATCTCACTGTCAAAAACACTAAGCCTCATTTATAAAACTATATATTTTACTGATCAGCATCATTGCTCTCAAACATTTACCTATATAAAAGATAAAAATGATATTAGCTCCTATAAAAGGCTTAAAGAAATACTTCTTTTTATATGGTTTATTTTTTCAACATCTTTCCACCCCTATAAATAGACCTAACATATGATTTCAAAGTCCCTCTTTATTTGGAATTCTATCCTTCAATGATCAGGAAATTAAAAAAAGAAACCTGTGAGGACTGTCAGCTCAGTAAAAAAGGTTGGTTTCTTTCTCTATCTGAAGTTGAGGAGATGTAGAAAATAGGGCTTTGGAAGCATTTTTTCCCAATACTAAAACAGACATTTTTCTTCTTCTAATTGTTTCGTCAGTGATTTTCTGTTTGCTTGCTGTGTGTGTGTGTGTGTGTGTGTGTGTGTGTGAGAAATATACGTGTTATTACCTTATCACAGTGCAACTCAAGGTTCAGGTCTCCCTTGTTTGTGTGTAGACGGACGTAGCCTTTCTTCTTTACGTACTGGTAACGCACAACGTCGTCTGCAATGGCATCTATAACATAAAAATACATCTTTAGCCATTTGTATGTATCTTTGTAGAACATTTGGTAATATGACAAATCAGGCAAAAAATCCCCAAGAGCCTCTGCAGAGCAGGTTGTTATTTAGAATTATGTAAGTAGTATTATTCTATGAACAATGTTTAAATCCAAATAGATTTTTTTTATTATTGTTTAGCCTGTATGTAAGACAATGTTGTTAAATTTTACAAAAACGTACCTAATATAGAAAGAAATTACAAAATCTGATATTTAAAGAAAGACATGATTACTAAACTTTAAAGCATTTCCTGTCTTCAACACTATGACCCACATTAACATTACATTGTTATTTTTAAAAGATTAATTTTTGGCATTTTAGGCCTTTAATGACAGGACAGATGAAGAAGTAAAAGGGGAGAGAGGGGGAATGACATGCAGCAAAAGGGCCGCAGGTCGGGGTCAAACCCGGACCCGCTGCATCGAGGAGTAAACCTCTATATATGGGCTCTACTAACTGAGCTATCCGGGTGTCCATTTTTTTATTTATATATTATATATAGAAAACACTTGACTTGGGTCAGAATATGCGGCCTTTATTTGTGGCGGAGGCGGGCATGCCCAGCATCATGTAAACAAACCAAACCAAAAATACTTCTAATGCGTCCCTGAAACAAACTGAGCACCCAGGAGGATAGTAAAAGGGTGTATACATGTTGCATGTTACATTTCCATTGTGAGAGGCTGCTCCATTTTTCCTTTTCAGTTTTTGCAGGTGCTTTTGCTTCTTCTTCTCCTCCGGGAAAACACGGCCGCGTTGCATTGTGGTATACGGGAGCAAAATGTAGGGTACATTGTATGTACACTCAAATTGGCTGTGCATTATGGGTATTTTATAGTGTACTAAATAGTTAGTGAAATTAACTGCAGAGAATTGAACATGACTACAAAATGGCCAGCATACTATAGTGAACTATTTCCGCGATTGGGAACGGTTTCGAACACAGCTCATGTCTCAGTTTTCTAGGCCCATATTGATAAAAAAATACGTGGCATGCCATCCCTTTTCAGAATCCTGAATTGGCCCTCCATACATTGTCCTCCTCTTCTGAAGTGTACTAAACCTACTATACAGTTACATAACAGCAAATCTCCCCAATGGAGCAGCTAAGAGGCTGACAGGAGAGGAAAACACAGTCGAACTGAGCAGCTCCCAGTTGCAGCTACAGTCAGCTGTGTGAGCAAAAAGCTGCAAAAGAGCAGGCATGGCTAGCCAGCATCTCCTGGATAGATAACTATTAAAGCAACTAAAGAAAGAAGAAGAGGTGAATGTTTCGGTCCGCTGGGAATCTGCAGAGGTTGTTTTGTGTGTGAGATGTTCACTTGCCTGCTACTTGGGTTGTTTCAGGAGTCATGGCCGTAGATGTGAAGGAGGAAGAAACAGTGCCTTTAGAGTAGTGGGCCTGGAGAAAAAGAGACAAAAATAATAAATGACATTTTAAAATAATATTACATTTTTTTATGTTCTTTTAACTCTGCTTTTAAAACACTCCTCCTCCTGTTAATGTATGTGTCTGTGATAAGGACTGTGTCGATAAGAAATGGGTAGACAGTTTTTCTTTTTTCAAATAAAAGTAGAGATAGAAAAGAGAATGGCCGCAATCAATTGATCAACTGATACGGCCTAAAAGGCAAGGCAAGTTTAGTTATATAGCACATTTCAGACACAAAGTCAATTTAAAGATACAAGACAAAAAACACAAAATAAGACTATTCAAAAAAGAGAAAAAAAGAAGAAAAGAAAAAAGTGGATTTAAGAGGCATAGATGCATAAGAATGTAACATCTTTGAATGACCTCTGGAAACTCAAATTAAAAGAACAAAGGGTTGGGGTGGATCTTACATGTTCTGAAAGTAGGGCTGGGCAATATGGAGAAAATCAAATATCACAATATTTTTGACAAAATACCTCGCAACGATATTGTAGTGTTGACTATTGTTGCTTACACAAAATCTTTACACAATGAGATTTTTGGTGAATAATCATCAGTAAAGTGGATATAATGACTAAGTGGGTAAAAGCAAATAATAGATCTATCTGGAAGTTTAATCCAGATCTGCAGTGCATAGAAACTGAATGCTACCTCTGCATGTTTGGTTCAGACTCTGGAGACATGGAGTAAAACTGTCCCAGGTGATCTTTGAGCTCCGGATGGCTTGTAACAGAGTACAGTACTGTGTAGGTCAATAATAACATTTTGAAATCAATTATTTGATTCATAGAAAGCCATTGCAAAGCACTGAGAAAATGTTATTTGTATGTTTCACTATTTTTTTTAAACATTTTAACATTTACTGGACTAATCTAGAGTGGCTGAATGAATGAATTGATAAATCAATGATGAAAATATACATCACTTGCAGACTTTATTTGTACATTTATTCCTGTTTTCAATATTCCTCTGGAGATCAGGACCAGCTAAACGCACCTAGCAGGTTCTCTGCTCAGAGGCACTTCAACAGGGCAGACACAATCTTGGCTGTTTCACACATTTATGGTAAGTGGTGCATTAAGGGCAAACTACTTTAATGACAGCCTCTGCAGCTTCTGCAGCTTGGAGATTTATACAATTTCATAATTAAGGGGCATTTGAGATGCTTTTATGTTCTTTGAGCTTAAATTATAGTAGAATAGCCGAAAAGTAATATACATCTTCCTAAAATACCACAATGCAGTGAGATTGGGGAATAGTCAGAATAACTACTAGAATAACAACTCGGGGAGATGAAAGCGGAGATGGGAAAATGGATATAAAAAAAACTCAAGTCTGCTCTACGGTCCTGGGCGCGCATTCTTCTGCTCTAGTTCTTGTGACGGCGCATGAAAGCCCAGACTTTACCTTGTGTGCTCCGTCTGACCTATATTCCCTGTTCTCTCAAATGCTGCCAGAGCATCACCTCGACTGTGAACTGGAGACGGAAAGCAACCGAGAAAAAACTCTAGCATTAAAAAAAAAAAAACGAGACAAGGAGCAGCATCAAAAGAGAGGCCATTAAGAAAAGAGCCACGAATGCCATTCAAATTGAGTTCAGCCGCCTTTGTTGTTCACGAGTCACGACACAGCCACGACGGTATCGTAGCCGCGGTTGACCTTTGTTGTTACACTTCTGTGTTTGTTTCCTCTACAGTTATACCTGACTTTTAATGATAAGCATGTGGGAAGGTTACAGTAAGTATTCAGAAGGTATTTTTAAATAAAAGGACTTAAACCAGCTGGATATTTAAAGAGGCCTTCGTTTATTCAATTTCTCTCGCAGACTAATGTTTCCGACCTTGCCATGTTCTAATGAACAATGTCTTTTTGCCTAAAGTCCTTTAATTAAACAATATAATTCTTCTTCCTTATAGCACTGTAAACATTCTTTGTTCTCGGTCTGGATGCAGTTGTTTTTCTTGTTGCTTACATTACTGTCAATGTATTACTGTGTGTTTGGCTCCCTCGTGTGTACAATGTTAAAGGTACATGTCTTCACCAAATGATTGTTGTATTAAAATGCTGCAGCAGCACAACTGAAGAAAGATATTATTCATTAAAAAAGGATTCTAAAAATGCATTGCATTTAATATCATTTGGACATTGTTGAATAAGAAAAGTTAATCCACAACTGGAAATGTTTGTACATCTGACATTTTGTAGTTCCACCGTAAATTTTGCCTCTTTCAATAAAACAAATCTTTACAAAAATGATGTTGGATGCTAAACTTTTAAGCCAACACGCATAAAGGTTCTAAAAGAGCTACGCGTTAAATTATAACCGCTCATAAACATGCACGCCAACCGCTCCTACTCCAGACAAAAGACCAACTAACATGGCTGAGAGCTGCAGAAAAAAAAAATAGTAAGTGCAGCTCAAGGTGGTATTGTTTTTTGTTGCTCTCATCCATGAGGTCAGAGGTCTGAACCTGGTCCTCCAGTCAAAGGGAACTGATGGATTTGGACTAATCAATCGATTAAAGCTACAAGGAGACTAATGACAATACACAAAGAAGGATTTCTTCGAGAAATTACACATTCATTTAATAGCTAAGTATACAAGTTGATAAATAGCCACTGTGACGGCCCCTATCCAATCTGCCGGCCTGTCATGATCTGCTCCTTTTTGTTTTCAGGTGCTGAGAGTGGTGAGTTTGGAGGGTCGTCTGTACCTGGCCAACTGGGCGTGGCCTACAGAAGGCATAAAGGCCGGCCCTTCTGGGAGTCTCACTCTATCTCAGCTGGTCCTACTGGAGCGTCCACTTTTTTGTTCTTTGTTTGGTTTGTTGCACCTTACAACACACTTCATTCATTCACTTCTCCATGCATGGCAAACACGACTGATGTTCTATACTTACACACCCCACTATTACATTTATGTTGGGTTAAGTTATGTTTTTAGTGTATTTAGTTGAATAAACTACTTTTTGGTTACATTATCTGTGTGAGACACACAATATTTTTACCTAAATGTCTGAATATGACTCCGATGTTTTCATATCACATGTCCTCTGATCATGTGATATGATGACAAGAGATAAGCGCCATGGGTCACAATAATCAAATACACATGAGGAAGGCCAAAATTAAGTACTTTTTCGGAGCATTTACGTGCTGTGCGGACTTTAACTTATTTGTGTATTTAAAACTTCCATTACCAGGAGGATTTTTAGATATTAAAGGCTTGTTTTGTTATGGTCTCTCAAGTAAGGGGATAATACAGAACAGAATAAAGCATGAGATCAGAAAATATGACACTAACTTAACTTTCCCTTTCTATTTCATTTAATATTCCTCTCTCCCTCTCTTGCATCATAGTGGTTTTGCTTACAGCGTTAAATTTGTCCGTCTTCTTGGCCTCTGGTTCCTTCATTGTGGCAGCCAGGATCTGATCCCCCTTGTAGTCTTTGTAGAGCTCAGCTAAGGTCTCCCTGGTCTCGAGATTGGTGGTTTTCAGGTGGTACGCTGGGTCCAGCTTGGCCTTTTCCTCATCTGAACCGAGCCACGGAAAGTAGAGCAAGTGGAAGGAAATGATTTAACCAACGCACTTTCACATTCCATGAAGATTTAACTCCAAAGTTACCCTTGATTCAGGATTAAAAGTAAATTCGCCACAATTTCCCATAACAAATAGCAGAGGTGGAAAGTAACAGTATACATTTACTCACGTTACTGTATTTATGTAGTTTTGTTTTGTATTTTGTAAGTAGTTTTTGAAATAGGTAACTTAAAATGTACTTGATTACGTTTTGAGTGAAGCATTGTATTTCACTACATTACAAATCCCATCCATTACGGAGTAAAAAAACAACAACTGACTAACGAAAACAAAAAGGAAGAAGAAAAACAATTCACGCCCGGAACCACTACAGTCACGAATCACTCAGCATCTAGGCTGCCTACCAGGCATCAAGTCTTTCTGTAGGAGATCGACATGGATCAGACGGGCGACTTTTACTTAAAAGGTCCCATGGCATGACAATTTCCCTTTATGCGTTTTTTTTTAACATTAATATGAGTTCCCCCAGTCTGCCTATCGTCCCCCAG
>NC_045737.1:15253104-15254462 GCF_008692095.1 Etheostoma spectabile | reverse complement strand
GAAATGGTGATAGGTGTAAACCAAGCCCTGGGTATCCTGCTCTGAGTTTAAAAAAATGAAAGCTCAGATGGACCCTTCATGAGGTCATAAGGGCCAATGTTACATCCCCTTTCTCTGCTTTGCCCACCCATGAGAGAGAGACATCATTGGTCAAGGCCACACCCCCAGCCTCCACCTTGCCCCCTCTTCTCTTCAAAAGCTACAGACTCAGAAATGGCACATACTAAAAGAATGCTCATTGTTGGACTGGCTCTAGTGGCTGAAATTCTGCACCAAGGCTGAATTTGGGGAAAGAGACATCATATATGGTATTAGGGGACCACTAAGGTCTATATAAAGCATCAAAAGAGCACCATGTCATGGGATCTTTAAAGTACATTTTAAATAAACTACTTACCGTATTACTTTTACTTGAATGATTTTTCAGATAGGTAATTTCACTTGTACTTCAGTAACAGTTCATCAAACCATTGATACTTTTACATGGTTACACCATTTTAGTACTTTTTCCACCTCTGCCAAATAGTTACTAAACAAAAAACTGATTACCCACCAGGATCCAAAACCTTCAGGTTGTTTTTTACGTGGAAGAAGTCAGAAACATTGAATTTATCCAGGTTTGTGGGGTCCTACAAAGACAAAACAAAAACCCAATTAAACAAGATTTTTTTTCCTTGAAATAATGCGTTTTCAACTTTGCAAACCAAAACAAAGCAAAAACCCACCTGAAGTACTATGATGTCCTTTCTGGTGAATTCTTCGTCTGTCAGCAGATCTTTAAAATTTTTGGTCTTAATGTTGAGTTGCTCAACAGCCTGGGTAGAAACAGAAATCTTTAAGAAAACAAAAGCCTCTATTTGCACACACTTGAGGTCAGCTATGTAATGAAAGGGAAAACATTATTATTTTATGTTAATTTGATGTGTTCTTCATTGTCATTCAAACCGCTTGACAAAGAGATTCATTGATGCTTGTTTTCTATTAAGGGGCTTTCAAAATCTGAGACTATGAGCCTCCACTCAGACAAAACTTGAAATAGACACCCCCTCCCTGTGTCATCCTCAATTAGCTGAGAGAAACATTTGTTATACACAGGTCAGTGTGATGTAAGGCAGCATCTCGTGAGCCCATGTGGGCTGAGGATTTGCACAGTATTGCATGGAAATCTAAATCCATTACAGCTGTGTGTGTGGGTGTGTGTAATTTTAGACATGGATCTGTTTTACAAAAAGGTATTTGTGTGAGGACCAATGTAGGGAAAGTGTGTGAGTTCACCAACCTCATAAGAAAACACATTGCCGGTGACCTTGTTGGCCACGAAGTGAGAATTATTTGTGAAGACGTTGTACAGAACAGGG
>NC_045737.1:15251499-15253094 GCF_008692095.1 Etheostoma spectabile | reverse complement strand
TTCCTAGAAAAAAAAAAAAAAAAAGACAATCAGAAACAAGCAGAGCGCCAGAGTCGCTTTGAATCTGAACTGGCTGAGAACTTATCTCCTCCAGAAGTCAAGAAATACCTCATTTAATGCGCTCCCTGACAAATTATATCACCTCTCCCACATATTCCTCCTCTACTTGCGTCCTTATCTAATCAAAACAAATTACCCTTTGAAACAGTCTAAGTCTAATTTTCTTTTTTTGAGCCACGCTTATACACAACAGGGAAGTAAGATAAGAGTGGCTTTGACCTTTTTATTCCAAAACTACTGGCTGACTGTGGTTATGAGAATCAGGAATATAAAGCCCTTTTGACAAAATCAACTTATTTTCCCCCTAGTTTCTATGTGAATCCTAAAAGGTTAAAGCACATTTAACATATGCATATTTACCATCGTTATTCTTGGCAAAGTTGAGTTTGATGAGGGACTTTGCTTCCAGTTTCTGTACAGAAGACAAAGACAAGAAAACAGAAAAACATATTGGTCAAAAGGTTTCCCCTTTTCCTTCCATTAAATTTGCACAGACGTCCTCTTTGTGGACTTCTCTACTTTTGGAATCTTTTGAACTGTGAACCAGAGCTCATGTTTTTAAAACTCTGACATTCTTCAGTTTTCTTATATTTAACTATTCAACAGGAAGACAAGTTCTTCACCTGAACAACTCCAAACCAGTCTTGTATTAAAGTACTTCAAAGCAATACTTGAATAAAAGTACAAGTATGTTACCAGCAAATGACTTTGGTAGCAGTTAAAGTCACCTTTTAGAATATTACTTGAGTAAAAATCTTAAGTATCTGATATTTTGGGCACCCGGATGGCTCAGTTGGTAGAGCAGGCGCCCATATATAGAGGTTTACATCTCAACATAGCAGCCGTCGGTTTGACTCCGAACTGCGGCCCTTTGCGACATGTCATTCTCCCCCTCTCCCCTTTTATTTCTTCAGCTGTCCTGTCATAAAAGATCTAAAAATGCCCAAAATAGAAATCTTTAAAAAAAAAGAATCTGCTATTTACTTTACTTAAGTATCAAAAGTAATTTTCATATAATATACTTAAGTATTGCATTTTGAACTTGTATTAAATATTCTAGTAGTAGTAGTAGTAGTGTTGGTGCCTACCTGCCAAAGAACAGCTGATTAAAAAATAGAAAGTAACTAAATCTGATAAGATGCATTTCTTCTCTTTGTATGAGATTATGTTGTACATGGTACCTAACATATGAAAGTACTAAACTAAAACTCAAATATGCAGGTTCATATTTAAACCACCAAGCCTTAACAAGATGGCAGTAGATAAAAGGGGAGTAGCAGTCTACTAAACTGAACATGCTGTATGATGTCTGCTGTTTACTCACCTCTCCAGAGATCGGATTAGTACCAAACTTCTTGATCCATGGGACAATGCTCCTGAAACACAAGGCAGAAAAGAAGTGTTCTTTACTTAAAGTTTCATATTATGCTCATTTTCAGGTTCAAAATCGTATTTAGAGGTTGTAACAGAATAGGTTTACAACACCATATTTTGAATGTACTCCACATTGCTGCAGCTCCTCTTTTCACCCTGTG
>NC_045737.1:15250773-15251489 GCF_008692095.1 Etheostoma spectabile | reverse complement strand
TCTGTTTTAGCTACAGAGTGAGACATCTGACTTCTGTTCCATCTTTCTTGGAAGTTGCACATGCGCAGTAGCTAGGTAAGGACTACTAACCATTAAGAAGCAGAGTATAAGGACATGCCACGCTAGCAGCTAGGCGAGCTTTATAATGTGTATTACAAAGTGACGCAAGTTTGTTGCGGAAGTAAAGGCTGGACTACAATAGAGCGGTTTGGATTGGTTTGTGAACAAGGTTTTCTGTTGAAGATGGTAAGTCCCTTCGTGGAAGACTTTGGTCTTTTTCACTTTGTAAACCTATAACGTGCACGAAAAAAGATATAGAACACAATGGAAAAAAAGGGAAAAAGCCAAAAAGCATATTATGAGCACTTTATGGTCAAACTAGAAGCAATCGACGTGATGTACAAAATGTTTTAAACAATAAACACCATTCATTCTCATCTTATTTTTGGCCTTTAAAAATCTGCTTTCTAGGATTTCTAAAAGTTCCATGTAAGAACAGTTGCACAGATATCTGAACTAGTGTTAAGTAGACTGACAAATCACGCAACAGACGGACCCATCAAAGTTCTTCTTAAAAACCCTCTAGTACCAAGTCAACGCGAGCACTAAGATAGTTGATAACTGACTTCCCAGGTTTGTTTTGTAGCCTGCTTAGCTATTATATAAACACCCAATGAAAGCTGTCAGTCAAAAGGTCGCTTATAGTCATAGTAATG
>NC_045737.1:15233214-15250763 GCF_008692095.1 Etheostoma spectabile | reverse complement strand
AAAATGTTCTTAAAAAAAAAAAAAAAGCATCATCTACTTACAGCAGGTCAAAAACGACTCCCTCCTCAGTACAAACAGGATACTCAAACGGCTGCAGGGACAAGCTGAAATGTTTCAGAGAAAACACAATATGTCAAAATGGAACAAATGGTATAGAATGTACACCAATGTATTGCTCAGCAAAATACCATGTCCAGCCGGATTTTCGTAGATTTTCGTGCAAAGATTTTCAACATCTATGCGATATATTGCAGTCACGTATCCTCTACTACTGGTGGAACAGAGTTGGAGACTGAGGAGCTGTATAAACAAAAGGCTAGGGCCGGTGTCTCTCTGTCTACCAAGGTCCCAAAATTAGATAATGTCTACAGGGAAAACATAGTTGAATAAACGCATACAACTAAGTATAGGTTCCCTGGCTAGAGATGGTAAACAAGTCTCTTCCTACCTGCAGTGGTCAAATGGAAGCCGTCTGAAGTTTGCCTGTGGGATTTCTGAAAAGTAAAAACATCAAATGGCATTCATTTCCATACAGTACATCCACTTGATTTAGGAAGTAAGACATTTTCAAAAACACTTACACACTTTAATTTGAAGGCAGTAATGGGTGGAATTGTGGATATTACAATAGTTTAACTAGCCTCTATCAAATTCAGCGCAGTAGGAAACACTGAGTTGCAAGTATATTAGTTGCACCTACTGTTTGTTTGTTTGTTTGTTTTGTTTTTAAAACACTCCCCTCTGTTAGGAGGCTGCGGTCCATCATAACAAAAACATCACGTATTAAAAGGTCCCATGGTATGAAAATTTCACTTTGAGGTTTTTGAACATTAATATGAAATCCCCCAGCCTCCATATGGTCCCAAAGTGGCTAGAAATGGTGATAGGTGTAAACCGAGCCCGGGGTATCCTGCTCTGCCTTTGAGAAAAGGTCAGATGGGCCGATCTGGAATCTTGCCCCTTATGGAGGTCATTCTCCTCCTCCAAAGCTACAGACTTAGAAATGGCACATAAGGAATGCTCATTGTTGGACTGGCTCTAGCGGCTGTAATTCTGCATCAAGGCTGAATATTGGGAAAGATACTTACGATATTGTATTAGGGGACCAATTTTAGGGGGTACACTTTTACACATGCCCTAATCAATATTTTTGCACACGCTGCACTAAACCGTACAGCCTACCTTCTTTCCCTTTCTAAAACGGTTATAATGTAATGCACATATTTGTGTTTTTAATTGTAATATATATTCCTTATGCACATAATACACCAAGGCAAATTCCAAACAGGTGAAAACGTATTTTGGTAATAAATATGATTTGGATTCAAATTCTGTAGCTAAAACTAATACACGTACTCTGAAAAGGGGCATTCTGCAAAATGATTACTTTTACTCTTGGTATATTTGATGCTAAAACTTTTGTACTTATACTTAAGTAAGATTTTGAATGCAGAAATTTGACTAGCTAGTTACAGAGTATGTGTGCACTGTACTGTAGTATTACTACTCTTAAGTAAAAGATCTGAATATATAAAGACAACACAACAACTTCGTAACTATATCTGTTAGCGTTAGAGTTAATGGAACAAATTAAATATGAAATAAAACTCACCTGATCGCTTCCCTCCATAAAAGTGTGTGTACTCTGAACATGTAATGTACCTGTAACGCGGATAAAACACATATAAATAAGAGGAAATACAATGAAGCAACCTTTAATAAAGATAAACCTAAATTAAAGCTAGAAATGAGCTGCTTTTTCTAGCTAGCTTGATAGCAAATTAGCTAGCTAGCTAGGCTAACAACAACAGTGTTGCGATGCAACGTCAACGTTATTATTCAGGATAACTCTCACACTTACATTTTGTCTTTTTGGTGCTGCCGCTTCCCCATTTTGAGTTTTTGTGTGGATCTGAAAGACTATTTTGGTTAAACAAAAACGACAGACTTTAACGTCAACAGCACAACACCTTCGCCCCTTCGTGACTTCCTGTTTACGTTCTACGTCGTTGTTGTCGTTAACCGGATACGAGTTATAACAACGGCACTCTGTCGCCCCTGCTGGATGAAGGGCTGCATTTTTACACGCATCATCATTTTTGCGACAGAAGAGTTTATATATTAAAAACATTTTTTTTTTTTTAATTTCATTTTGTGAAAATCTCACCACATGGGTAGGATATGGTCTCAAAAAATATGAAAAAGCAAGTCTCCTTTACAACCGATCCACAGCACACTGTAAAGTTCGTGCTAAATTAAAATGCCTTCATTTTACATGGCAACATGTATTTGAAAAAGACCAATGCGTGGCAATCAACATAAGTCTTTATGACCTTGGTAAAATTAAAGTTTTTGATATTTGTTTGAGAACATATTTCCCCCAAGCAAGATGAAAAAAGCATGTCGCCAAAAGAGAAAAAAATATGATCCATTGTAGCAACACTGCCTGCATACCTGAGTTACAATTGGCATTCTTTTCTACCATCTTCCATTAGGTGCATAGTAATCCTGTCATAGATAGATTTAAATTCTATGGTTGCCGTCTTTTTTTCTACTCTATTACTCTGCTTTAAGTTTGTGCCACGCAACTAACTGGACAAACATGACAAACAAAATAGAATAAAGCAGAATGAATACAATGACAAATTTATTTTGATATGACATTTAATTAATTTAAAGTAATCTCAGAATCATGGCTAATCATTCAATTAATAATTAACAAGCGAAAGGAGCAAACAAAATTCATTAGAGGCATGATCCCTGGCCAGATGGTTAGTAATGTGTTGTAACGTGTAGCAGAAGGTACATTCAGATTGCCTGGTGCACACCTCTTCTGAAGCACAGACACGTCATTCAGGTACTATCAACCACTTTCCCCCCCAAAACATAAACAAAGAATAAGTCAAAGGTGGATCCATCATACTGAGAGCAGGAATTAAACTTCTAACAAAACCCTTTGTAGATAAAGGATACTTTGCAGTTATGGTGGTTGTATAGAAAAAATAATACAGAGCAGCAACATTGCTTGCATACCTGAGTTACAACTGTACAACTGGCTTTCACGTCTCCCATCACTCATAGCACTTCAACAGCTTATGACGGAAACACATCATTCAAAAGAACAAAGATTACAAACTTGTTGTTGCAAAATGAACTCAACAGCAAGTGAATGTTCTCGTTCTTGGCACTTTATCTGTCAGGCAGAGCCAAACTTTGATGGCATTCATGAAACAAAGATTGGGTTAAAAGACAGACAAACACACATCTTTATTAATGACAAAAAACAACAGTTGAACAGTAAGGAAGTAGAGCATATACTGACAAATATGCTTTAACAGAGGGGTTAAAGAGCCAGTCAGTAAAGTGGATCGTAGTTGTTTGCTTGCAAAGTGCAATAACATGTGGATTTCTATTCTCTAAGAGAGCAACAACAACAAAAAAGGTTCACAATGTTGTTCCCTTTGAGAACAAATGAAGTCCATATAAATGGTAACTTGTGGCCGGCGTTTGCTCAGTACTGTCCTAAAAAATTAAATTAGTGTTTTTTTTTTTCTCCCAATGTGAAATGTCTGCAGGTTCATAAAACAGTCTGTGTTCTTTGGTGAAAAAAAGAAAAATCACCGCAAATCCATCATGGATACAGTGTCATTGGTGATGTTGACGTGTCCCGCGTGCTGAAAAGGAGAAACAGATGGGAGTTAGAGTCATAAAAAACAAGCAACAATGCTGTACTGCTTGTACAAAATATATGCATTCTTTTCCCACATTAATTTTGACTTTCATTAGAAAATAAATGAAATCCCTTTAATTTTTAAGAACCTACCGAAGAAACAGACTGGTTATATTTAGAAAGACAGAAAAACACATGTTATAGATGGTAGACACCACTAGAGTGAGAAAAGATGATCATGATGAAGATGAAAAAATGGTGTAGGATGTTATAAAAAGTCTTAGATAAATTCAGTAATAGATACAATTTCAGAGAAAGTAATGGTATAATACGTCGTAAAAAGTCAGCATAGTATGTCTTAAAAAATTCATTAAAGTCATAGTAAATTATGTCATAAAAATTCAAAAAACATTGTATAGTACATCAGAAAAGTCATTGTATAGTATGGTTATATATATATTGTTTGGAATTTATGAGATCAGACTCATTGAAACAAGATAAGAGGTCTGCCTTTGCCAACAACTATCACACTTGTTCCCAGTGCAGTTTTCCTTGTCTCACTGGATCAGACAAATTGTGCACCACTATAAAGAAAGTTATACTTATTAGACTCTAGTAAAATAACTAAATAAGCCAATTTGAAACAGAAACCATTACATTTGTTATTCCCCACAAAACATATTTCAATAAGAGCTAAAACTGCAGGTAGAGGTGTACTCACTGTAAATAGAGGGGGCTCTTTGCTGTGAGGATGAAAGCCTTTCTGTTTACATGTAGAGATCTCATCTGTTCCTCGATCCGTCAATTTGAAATAGCCGATTCTGGGACAAACACAAATCACAAGTCATGTTAGCATAAGACTTAAGAAAAATACACTGTTGACATGGTGACATGACACACACACGTAAAGGCTGTTTTATGCTTCTTCGTCGAATGGACGGTGTACCCCTGCAGACTACCCTCTGCGTCTACGCCGGACCCAACGCCATAGCCTACACTTCTCAAAAAATGTTACACGTTGCTGGGACGCACGTCTCCCGGCCATGTCCCCCGACACATTTCCTGGTTCTTCTTCTCTATTATCAACATGAAATCAAGGAGAAGATTAACCTTTCTCACCTTGGTCAGAACGGACAGGGGAGACACTTTTTTTTCTCTCACTGTGACTCTAGAGTCAATACTCGCTCCGAAGCTAATTGCCGCCACTTTCACTTCTCCCTCCACCACACACTCCCCCAGCACACACACATGCCGGCTTGACGCACAAACCAGCAGCACAAGTATAAACACCAGGCCACTTACGTAGGCTACGGCGAAAGCTCTGTGTGGAGCCTCAACAGAAGTATAAAAATGGCTTTAACCATGGTGTTGCAGCATCAGACGCAACTTTGCCTGGAGCCGCTATGTCAGGAGTAAGCATAGACCGTCTATATACACTCACCGGCCACTTTATTAGGTACCCCATGCTAGTAACGGGTTGGACCCCCTTGTGCCTTCAGAACTGCCTCATTCTTCGTGGCATAGATTCAACAAGGTGCTGGAGCATTCCTCAGGGAGTTTGGTCCATATGACATGATGGCATCACACAGTTGCCGCAGATTTGTCGGCTGCCCATCCATGATGGAATCTCGCTTCCACCACATCCCAAAGAAGCCTATTGGATGAGATCTGGTGACTGTGGAGGCCATTTGAGTACAGCGAACTCATTGTCATGTTCAAGAAACCAGTCTGTGATGATTCCAGCTTTTGACATGGCGCATTATCCTGCTGAAAGTAGCCATCAGAAGTTGGGTACATTTGGTCATAAAGGATGGACATGGTCAGCAACATATATCAGGTAGGCTGTGGCGTTGCAACAGTGCTCAATTGGTACCAAGGGGCCCAAAGGTGCCAAGAAAATATTCCCCACACCATGACACCACCACCACCAGCCTGAACCGTTGATACAAGGCAGGATGGATCCATGCTTTCATGTTGTAGACGCCAAAATCTGACCTACCATCGACTGTCGCAGCAGAAATCGAGACTCATCAGACCAGGCAACGTTTTTCCAATCTTCATTGTCCAATTTCGATGAGCTGTGCAAATTGTAGTCTCAGTTTCCTGTTCTAGCTGAAAGAGTGGCACCCGATGTGGTCTTCTGCTGCTGTAGCCCATCGCCTCAAAGTTCGACGTACTGTGCGTTCAGAGATGCTCTTTTGCCCACCTTGGTTGTAACGGGTGGTTATTGAGTCACTGTTGCCCTTCTATCAGCTGAACCAGTCTGGCCATTCTCCTCTGACCTCTGGCATCAACAAGGCATTTCCGCCACAGAACTGCGCTCACTGGATGTTTTTTCTTTTTCGGACCATTCTCTGTAAACCCTAAGGATGGTTGTGCGTGAAAATCCAGTAGATTAGCAGTTTCTGAAATACTCAGACCAGCCCTTCTGGCAACAACAATCATGCCAGTTCAAAGTCACTCAAATCACCTTTCTTCCCATACTGATGCTCGGTTTGAACTGCAGGAGATTCTCTTGACCATGTCTACATGCCTAAATGCACTGAGTTGCCGCCATGTGATTGGCTGCTTAGAAATTAAGGTTTAACGAGCAGCAGTTGGACAGGTGTACCTAATAAAGTGGCCGGTGAGTGTATATATAAATATATACAGTCTATGGGAGTAAGGATTGTCTCGGATGTGCAGTAGCTGACTTGTGAACAACTTAAATGTTTATAATGTTCGAAGTTCGTTCTGTTACATATAGTCATGAGCACGGTCAAAAAACTGTGTCCCTTCTACTCCCGCCACCTCATCACAAATCCCCTACACCTTACCACCTGTAAAGGTGATCAGCCCAAATAGGCGGAGCTGAGACATCTCATCACAAATCACCTCGGACAGACAGAACTAGGCAATATCATATTAAATCATAGTTAATTATACTAACAAAATCTGACTCACTCGTTAAATTTAGGCGAGCATACGATAGCGATGGCCTCCGGCAGCATCATCTGGTAGGAGCAGTGTGTGTGGAGGTCGACGCTGGACAGGAAGGCCGTCTGTGTGGGGTGAGTCTGGGAAGCACACAGTGGACATACTTTAGTTTACCTCAACTGGTTATCAATGCACATATAAGACGTACTGTATGCTCTTCTTCTATTTATGTTGTAGACCAAAACAAGGGCACAAGTGTTATGTGTAAATATACAAGTACACAAATAAGCCAAAGTTCCGCAACTGTAAAATCAACCAACCAACCAACCAACCAACCAACCAACCAATCAATAAATCAATCAACCAATCAATGTCTAGATTGTTGATATAATAACTCTATATAATATATATAATAGCTCTGTGGTCACATAGGCCCGATGATAGTCATTGTGGAAATTAATCATAATTATAACAATTTTTAGTATAATGTGTAAAGATAATTTTGCAAAATTCTGTTGCAGCAAGTAACAAGTAAAGCATTCTTTTTTTATGTGTGAAGGGTTTTTATTTATATTTATCTCATTTCCCTGCATTAAACATTATTATTATTACATTCCAAGTTATTTTGATCGCAATATCTATCAACATCTAAAAAACTATTTATTTTAATATTGTGGTATTGAATTGAGTCACACTGATAATCACTATTTATTTCAAACGTAACATATCCTGTTCCTGTATCGCATTATTGTTTAATGACAATGTTTTAGATGCTTGAAAAGGTTTCTCCACTCCAAGTTCCACTGTAGCAGCATTAAGAAAATCTTAATTTGGTGTCATAGCAGGAATACACACTATATGTTGCATTTAAGTGTATTAAAATCCCCACATCTTTTGGATTATCATCTCTGTGCATTACACATACAGTAGTCTGTATACTTTATATTTGGACATGCCTTGGACAATATTTTGCAGTCCTGCACAGCTCTTCAAAAAAAAGACATGTTTATTTTATGGTAATATCTTCTGCATTTCTATTGTCGTTTTTATTTATTTTATTGATATAATACTATATTTTCTTGTCTGTTGCAGTACTTGCTTTAGCTTGGATTTTCTCTTACTATGTGTATTGTTATGCACCAAAACATTTTAGGCCTTTATTTGACAGCTTAACAGATGAAAAGGGAGAGAGCGGGGGAACGCCATGCAGCAAAGGGCTGCAGGATGGAGTTGAACCCAGGCCTGTTGCATCGAGGAGTAAACCTTTACATATGGACGGCCGCTCTACCGACTGAGCTAACTGGGCATCCAAAATAACAATAATTTATAATATATAATAAAATGTATAATTTGTGTTGACTTCTGGAAAGATGTTGCAATTATTGAACTTAAAAAAACAGTGGAAAAATACTACTACTACTACTATACTGTAAATAAATTAACAGTAAAAAAAAAAAAAACACATACAAGTGTGAAATTTGCCTTAATACTTTTCCTATTTTCACTTTATTTTTTCATTCAGAACACAAGAGAAAATAAGAGTGTACTTGCAAAACATAATGAGCTAAATTATTGTTTTTCTTGATTATTCTGTTTTTGGGATCATTGGGAGCCAAAATCATAATCCCAATGATATTTCGATTAATTGCAAAGCCCTATCTCTTCATGTTTCTTAAGAGGGATTTTTTCCCTTTACAGTCCAGCAGGATTAGCCTGTACTCCCTTTGTGGTTTACACAAGGCAAGAAGGTGGTTTTTTGACAGCACTGGCCAGAAGTAACCCATCTTTACTCACATGTATCCAGCCCAGGGTGATGAGATCATACTGGTCCTGTATGAGGAAGAGTTCTTCCTCATTTTCTGTGTCGCAATAGTCCGGTCCACCACTCTGCTTTGGTACGATGACGTGGGTTATGGTAAACGCGTTTCTGTTCTGGAATAAACACAAAAAACACGTCACACTATTACAATCCTTTAAATGATGCATAGTAACCGTCTGCCAAAATGCTGCCCACGGACTCGGTCTGGACACAATTAACAGAGCACTAACTGGTTTGCTGCTGGCAAAAAAACGCTTGGTCATGCTCATTAAAAAGTGATAAGCGCTTTAAGTTAAACCGACCAGCAAATGATATAATTCAAACGAAAGCCACAGCAAAACTGGAACAGTGTGAGAAGTCTCAGATTATGTTCTGCCCCTCTGGGGTGGGAACTCAGCTGACGTCTTCGTTTACAAAATCCACATTCCTTACATATTCATTGACTAATAGGTATGAATTATGGAAAACATCCTGAAACGGCAAGGTTTGGTTTTAATAATAAGCTCTTTATTAATCTCAGGTTACGGCATTCAATGATGCAAAATCTTAGTTTCACTGATGATTTAAACTCTGAATTTAAAGACACAATGAAGAAACATTTTATTATACTTTTTTTTTAATCATCTCATTTATGCTCATTTTTATGCTCCCTTAGAGACCTAATCAGAAGGAAGTTTGATACTTTTTGCATCAACACAGGTGCTGTGTTTCAGAGTCTTACCAGTTTGCCACACAGGATGCCACAAGTTTCAACAGCGCGGCTTGTGTTAGCCTCGGCTAACCTCAGAAAGCTCCGGCACAGCTCAGCGGGAACAGCCAACTGCCGAAGGGCATCCACCATTGTATCTGCAAAAACCATGTAGACGAAAAGACAAAGTTAGATTCTTCTGATGTTCTGAAACAAGGCATGGTGCAAGCAGGAAATGAAGTAGGTGAGTGGGGAAGAAAACAGCTCAGAAGTATGAATACTTTAAAGCAGGAGTAAGGCAGTATTTAAATCCTCGGAAGGCCAGCCCCTCGGGTCTGAGAAAGATTAACTCACTGTTGTTCCCTGGGCTGACCAGAAACCCGGGCTTGAGCGACCGGTCGACGATGGGCTGGCTGGAGGCAGGTGTGCTGTTGGTTGCAGGAGGGAAATTGTTTTGGTGGTTGGTGTCGCCGGACACGCCCCCTGGGCTCTGTGGGGGGGTGGGGGAGATTTTTGGGGGGCCCAGAATGCCTGGAAGGAGGGGCATGTCAGGGGAAGGCGTGGCGGGCGTTGCAAACTTCAATTGCTTGCGCTGGTGGTCCTTCTCCAACTCCTGGTAGCGGATCATGTCCTCGAACTTTTTGAACTGCTCTTGCTCCTGCTGCCTCTGCTGCATCTTGGCCACGCGCTCCCGCTCCGCATCCAGCGCTCGCTGCTTGGACTGCTCCCGCGCCAGGGCCTCCTGCTCCGCTTTCTGAGCACATAGAAAACACACATCATGGAAGTTTTGCGCTTCAGCGGGTGGTCTCTTTTGTCTCCTACAACAGCAGTTTTGTTGCAGAGAAATTCATCTGCGGTGTAATTTGATTTCAGCTTTATGTCTATAATCAATGTCACACAAAATGTGACTTTTCAAGGTTAATGTCATTGTTTCGGTCCATTTGCTCTGTTAATGAAGAAATGTGCCTTTCATTACAACCGTGGTATGCAGTTTCTGATTAATGTTTCACTCCATTTAGGGTTTGTGTCAGCACACCGTAAAAACAGTGTGCAATGCTTGCTGTATTGTAAATATATTAGATATTTTTTACATTATTTTTAATAATTTAAAAATGTGTTTCTTTGAGTGTCAAAATGCACCAACTAAAAAAATCCATTAACATACTACAAGAAACTGCTAATGGATTTATAACAGTGTGAAAGAAGTCAACAGACAGTTTACCTTTTTGACAAGATGTTGTGCATACTCTTGTTCAAATCTCTGCAAAAGAGCTTTTTTCAAAATTTCTGCTTGAGGAAAAGCAACATCCTTCAGTTTCTGGAGAAGAGAGTGAAAAAAAAGTTTGCTTAGTTATTTCCTTAAAAACAATTAAAATATGTAACAAAAAACATGTTTTTGAGGTCAGGTGTCTCAACACTTTTGCCATTGGGGGGGTTTACTGGATGAGTGGGGTAAAAATATATATTCTCTGCATTGCATATGTATTACTGTACGCAAATTAATTCCTTGCTCTTCTTTGAGAAAGTGAAACGCATTTAATCAGATAAACAGTGTAAACACTGTATGCCTACCTTTAGTGTGTCCTTTTTCTCAGGAATGTTAGCGGTCTTGTACTCTCGATGTTTGGGAAGTCTTTCTATAAAGAGACTTCGTAAAAAGTTAAAATTGTGTTATCAACTTCATCATTTTTGTTTATATACTTGCACTTCAGATGTTTTTCAAAACTATGGCCTAAAAATTGTTTTTCAGAGAAATTACACACTACATAGACTGGTTGGTTTCCTGAAAACATTGGTGGCATCATAAAATAGGGAAAGGACATGCTGAAGTCTCTCTTTTCAATTAATGTACTAAATACATTCAAACAAATAAATTCTCATTACAAGCTGATCAACAGCTCAGTCCAGCCTATCATCGTAAACACTCACGTGATATATTTATTATAAAGGACGAAGGCGCGCTCAATGTTGCCCTCCTCTGCGTAGATGTTAGCCATGCGGATCATCTCCATGCCGGAGCGGAAATAGCGGCGGGGGGGCACATCATCATCAACTTCGACTGAGCTTCCCTTCTTGGTCAGAGCGCGGACCCGCTCCTCCGGCTGCAGACTGACGTCAGTGTGGTCCGCCATCATGACAGCTCAACCTGAGACACTGAGAGGACAAGCTGTAGATAACATGCTGTGTTCAGTGGAGTCTGCAACTTAACGCTGCAGTGATAAACCTGAAGTCTGACCACTGGGTTTTATTATTAATAACCCAGTTTATAATTATCATTATATTTGATTGCTGCTGTAAAACAGTAATTTCCCAGTTTGGGATTTATAAAGTCCATCTATCTATATGTCCATTTATCTATTCAATCTTTACTTACAATACATTTCTGTAAAAAAAATAAAATACCCCAACTTAGATTTTGATTACTTCATAATTTAAGTCTGTTCATCAAAATCACAAAAAAAAGGTTCTTGTTGTTTTTTACTTTCTGACTCACTGTATCCCTGTGAGCAACGTGGATAGTTACAGTTTCAAGTACCAAGAGATCTGTCTCTTAAAATTCTGCCACCAACTAAAAGCACAACAAAAATGGCATTTCTAACCCTCAATATATATATATATATATATAATATGCAGGTTGCCCTGGGTAATCCACAGTTAGTTTTCATTGAAACAAGTTACAACAATTAATACAATCAATGCAGGATATCTTCTGAACAAAAACACAATGAAAAACCAAAAACTATCTGCATGGCAGCCCCACAATGGGGGAGAACTGGGGTTTTTTTTTTTGGTGTGATTTGGGTGTGGCAGAGGTAGCAGACCTCATGCTGTATATTTGAGTTACTGTTGATGTCAAACAGTGTGTTTGTGTTCATAACAATAGTCTAAGACATGTTTTGTTCCAGTTTTAATGCCTTTCAATTGTAATAATAAGTTTATTATGAATTCCATTCGTCAGGAAATAATAAGTGATGCTGAAATATTAGCGGTCAAACATATTTCAAATATGGCTATGACTTGTTGATGTGAAGGCTTTATAATTCATTCTTAAGTATGCATATGTATGTTTTTAGTCAACCAATTCAGTAGGTGCAAAACCACACAATATCCGGTACAAAGTAGCACAAAGAATCAGTGTTTCTCTCTTCACACCCTGTTTTGATGCCAAACCACTGCTAACAAACCACTGGCTGAGTTTATAAAGAAAAAAACAATGCCTCTGCTGGGAGGGTCCATTTGGTATGACTTGAGGTTTTTGACTCTTTATTGATCAAATGAAGACAAGTGTGAGAACGCTTCATCAGCATGCTGACTAATAGTCAGATGGCTGCCATGATGGCTTCTTGGCTAGCTGGTACAACACAGAAAAAAAGGTTTAAAAAGATTACAACTTTTCATCCTCTCTCTCTGTCAAGCAACAACCAAGGATCGCCAAATGTTTTGATTTTAAATGTTTGGAATCAACTATAGGATGAAGTGTCCCTTTATGTGTCGAGAAACGTGTCCTACTTTTTAAATTTACTATTTAATAAGCCTATTGGATCTGCTGGAAAATGCATCACCGCAAAGATAAAAAATAAAACAAGGCTGTTTTTCTGACTACATGAAAAGTTGACTTTTGGGAGATACGTGGTTCTAGCACGACAGCGATGCTAGAAACAGGATGTTGATGATACAACATGATGCATTGCTGTAGATTATACATAACAGTAATAAAAGAGTTAACAGTCATCAACAGACTTACTGTATATTTATCATCTACAGATTCTGTGTCACCCAGACAACGTCCAGCTGCAGATGCGCAACTATGGGCCCTTTTCAGCTTTTAAGTAATGACTCGAATAACATTACTTTCACCTCATTTAGAAACCTCCTGGTCTGCTGACATGCTCTGGGTGTCATGCAAATATATTTTCCCCTCCCTGAGCTCCTGATATCTAGTTAGCCCTGTCACTAAAGGGACCAATGCCTCTCAACGACGTCGCGTTATCCAAGCTAATTTAGCTAAACACCGCGAGTTTAAAACGGTTAATCCGCTAAAAGCCACTGAGAAACTTTGTCTTCATTCTTCACCTACCTGATCAAGCTGTAAACTGAAGCTCCCAGAGGCCTACATACATCTATATCAAAATACGATCAAATTACAGAGTCCTAAAACGAATTGCTTCAGTTGGGCTCCTGCGCCTACAGCGTCTGGGGCTACTCTTCCGCAATCTAAACAACTTCCGCCTGACGCATCACACGCACACGTCACCAAGGAGTCGGGAAATATCGATATGCGATAATATCGATATGTTGATAGCTTTCTCGCTTTCGGTGTGAAAGGTCCCGGGTCCCCGGATCAGCCTTTTTCTTGTTGCTCGAATTACTGTAGTATATTCCTTATGTTTATTATGCATGTCTAATCAAAACTATTGTGAGTTCATAATCTTGAAATAAGTTAAAAAAAAAACGGAACAAGTTTAAAAAAAATACTTAATACCAAAGAGAACAAAAAGAAAACTATATTTGAAGGAAAACAAACATTATCTTTTGAAACATAATCAAATAGATGTATTTCCACCATTGTGTAAATAGGATGTCCATCATTTTAAATGTTGTTCTTGTATAAAAAAGACACACAAATCAAATGAAACTTTCCTCTCTGAGCTCCATACATTACATTACTCCATTACAATTACCAATTATTGATAGCTGCTACGAGAACACAATTAAGTCACATTAAAAAAATAATTTCTTTGTATCAAAATGTAATCCCAATCTTAAGAATTCGTTTGTTGGGTAAATTTCCTTTAACATTTTGAAGTTGACCTCTTTCACCTTAGAAGTGGAAGTGGAAATGAGATTACTCTTCCTTATTTACTTAACCTGTCTCCATTTCCAAAAAAATAAATAAAATATTGTATATATTTTCTTCTTATTGGGTTAGGGTAATGCTTCTTTAATATAATATTTCTAATGGCTTTGTTGGTACATTTACAGTCACGGAAATATATTCCTATTTCGCAGAGCTGAAACGCAGGCGTTATGGAGAATGGTCTGGCAAAGCCAATGGTCTATGGATGGAACCAACTAGCTTTTTGGTCACTTCATGGGCGCCTGGCCAATCCTAGCACGCGAATGCTATTAAAGGGCGGGACTTGGTTAGAACTGCAGTTGTATCCATAATAACAATTTCTTTAACTGTCTATGTAATAACGCACGATGGTCAAACGTTATAAAACAATCAGATTTACAAAAGCTTTAAATCCATTGTTGAACGTGCACTGTAGTTTTAAATCGTCACCACACGTCAATTTTCGCGGCTCGTTGGTCTAGGGGTATGATTCTCGCTTTGGGTGCGAGAGGTCCCGGGTTCAAATCCCGGACGAGCCCATTATTTGCTCGAAGTCACTGCAATGTAGCCAGTACAATTAATGTGTGCAAAGTATTCAGTGTTGATATCTTATCAATGTTGATGCATTAAGATGAGAAATATCATACACCATAATACAAGGACAATGTGAGTCACAAATATTATACTGGTAAAACCATGGCTGTAGTGAAAGTTAAAGTTTTTTAGACTGGGTAAACCCCGCCCAGTCTGCTGGCGATTTGAATTTGCCCTGAGCTTGGCTTGGTCAGGACGAAATGAACCAAACCAAACTTTGGATATTATTTCTTTGGATATTATTTTTTTTAATCAAGAACTGTATGAATATAGCAATACTATAAGAGACCTTGTTTATGCTTCTCTGAAACAGTTTTTATGTTCACACATGGTCTTACAGTACCTGCTGTCGGCAGCATGAGGGAGACACGACCATTTTGAAAACCCAGAAGGCAACTGTCGACGTCACCACTGAATGACCCCCTACCACATCCTCCACGCGCTGCTGCTGCTGCTAAGATGTCTTGGATGTGTTTGAATGGCAGAACGAAAGCAAAACAATGTGAACATACCGGAGATATCCAGCTGCTGACATTTTATCTACTTGTGTGTGTGACATCCGCGGTGTGTCAGAGTCAAAGGGACGCTGTTGTATAGAGGAATTTACGTCAAGCCTGATTTTCTCTCCCCAACAGCATCACCAGGTAACGTTAAGCAAATTGTCACGGTTAATATTACCTGACTCTACCTTAGCTAGCTTACTGAAACCGGCTAATAATTGACCATGAACACGGTTATTTAGCTAGCTACAAATTGGAGTTTTCTTGTACAGTTGGTGAGTTTTAACGTTACTAATACCGGCAAAATGTAGCTAGCTAGCTAGCTAGCTGAACCAAGACTTGCTATAAAAGATAACCTAATGTAACGTCAGCTAACATTAGACCAAGTTAGGACTAGCTAACTGTTGCGACCCATTGACTTGTCTGTGTAATCTTTTCCATCGTTAGTTTCCATAATAATCAAAAAACAGAGTGAGGGAAAGAGTGTGTAGAAATGTGGGTGTCCAAGCAAGATTTAGAAAGAAGTATTCAGATCCTTTTACGTTCTCCCACTAACGTTACAAGTCACGTTAAGTCCTGCATTCAAAACCTTACTTAAATAAAAGTGTGTATCAGCAAAATTTAAGTACGAAAAGTAAAAGTAACGTTACAAAATGCTCCCTGTCACTGTTTTACTATAATATTTTTGATTCATAATACTGCTGCATTAATGTGCATGTTGTATTTCTGACGAGATTAAGATCGCAGCTGTAATCATGGGTTTTAAAAGAGCAAAAATAACTGAATATCATCAGCATAAAGACAAAATACGGCTAAATGATCTGCCCCAAATGCAGAATGTATAGGGTTGCATTGGACTTGGAAACTGAACCTTGTGGGAAACCACAAGACAGAGGTGTTGTACCTAAACTGTCCCACAGAGACCGAGAAACGTCTGCGATAGATGAAACCTAAACTGGGCAAACCCTGCCCGATCTGCCGATTTGATTTGGCCCTGCAGCTCAGCTGATGTTCAGTCAGACTAGATGAAACCAAGACCAATGCAGATTAAGCTTGTGCGAATATAAACCACTTTATACTTTTGTGTAGTTGAATCTACAGCAATGCAATATTCTATAAAGTCATCTAATGTTTGTAGCCTAGCTGTCCTGTGAGAATAGAATATCTTTATTGTCATTGTACAAGTACATATCTCTAAAAAGTCAACCTTTTATGAGCTCAGAAAAACAGCCCAGCTAATTCAAGAAGGTTTTTTAAAATGGTTCATTGAGCTTAAGAAGGAGGAGAATTTTCTCAACACATAAAGGAACACTTCATCCTATAGTTCCTTACAAACACTCAAAATCAACACAGTTGGAGATGAATGGTTTTTGCTTGACAGAGAGAGGATGGAAAGTTGTAATCTTTTTAAACCTTT
The DNA here is from genome assembly GCF_008692095.1 of Etheostoma spectabile. Taxonomy (NCBI): domain Eukaryota; kingdom Metazoa; phylum Chordata; class Actinopteri; order Perciformes; family Percidae; genus Etheostoma; species Etheostoma spectabile. The sequence continues at coordinate 15,234,322 of NC_045737.1, read as the reverse complement.
TTTTCTGTGTTGAAGTTCACCTGATAGCCTTGCTGTGATCTCTCCAGTGGTGAAAAGCTAGCAATCATGGTTCATATGCTCATAATAACCCTGGAATGTTCATAGTTTTTTTTCAATTTGGGAAACACTGACACCCCTGCTGCAGTTTGCCTTTTCCCACCGCTCTTTATGTCCACAGCTGCAAATAGGCCTTGGACTCTAAATGCATGTGTGTCTGAGTGTGCCGGGACATCAGTCGGACCTGACAGGCTGACATCTAAAAGCAGTTTCTGTACTGTGTTGGGCTGTAGCCACACCGAGACCAAAGAAAAGGTCTGTCAGTGAACAAGGATGTTGCTCCTTCAGTCTTAATTGTAGCTTTACTGTTTGGATATATCCTCTCCAAGCAAAATAAGGGCTTCGAGCATGGACTAGAGGCATGACAGCATGTGTATATTAAGTGTCCGTACTGCGTCCTGGGTTATCATCACAGCCGAGAAAGCAAGATGACAGGCAGACGTTTAACAGCTCCTCTTCCTTGTTATCTTGCTAAATAGAGTCAGCTGATGCTGTTTATTTAAGGGTTTATATTAAGGCTGCACGTTATGAGGAAAATATCTAATTGCGATTTTTGACTGATATTGGGATATGATTCACGATATTGAAGGGAATGATCATGTTCATATCATTATTCTAATTTTCACTGACTAATATTAAATCTTAAAAAATAAAACGATTACAATGTGATTATTATTATTTTTTTATGTTGTGAGGATCTGCGGCAAACAAAGAGGTTTTCTGTAGTCTCTAGGATAGGATTTGTAGACCGGGACGTCTCTGCAGCACTATAATACTTCATTCAGAATGCTTTGACACAGATTCTTTTTGTTAGACAGAATCTAACAAATATTGCGCCCTTCTGTGATTTGGATATTGCACCAGTCCATATTACGATTTCGATAAAATTGCGATTCATTGTGCAGCCCTAGTTAATATGGTAAATATGAGAATCTGAAAAGTCTTGGATTATTGAATAATGTTGAGGACTTGATAACAATCCTTACATATTTTGGCCTTAACAAAAGTCAAAAGTGTTGGGTTGTTTGTTTTGAATGTGTAAGCACATTGT
>NC_045737.1:15217189-15233204 GCF_008692095.1 Etheostoma spectabile | reverse complement strand
TCCAAAGGAAAATTCCTCGTATGTGTCTTCATACCCGGTCAATAAAGCTGATTCTGATGAACTGAGAACTTGCCAAAAATTAAACTTCAGTCAAAATGAAAATTGGCATAATATCAAATTGAGAACAGGGCTACCACAAAGTTAGCTTAAAGGAGTAACACACGTGTGCCATTTCCTAAACACTGACACATCAGTGGGAGATTACTTGTGGCACGTTAATGTTTTCAGTTTGGGAAAAGTTTCGAAAAGACAAAGCGATTTGGTTAATGTTAAATTTAAACCTTTCATAAATTTAAGAGCAGATATAACCGAGATCAAACTTTCCTATAATTAACGTCTGTAATAATGCAAGGAATACTTATTATACATTGTAACTATGGTGGTTTATTTTGACACCACATATAGGCCTAACTCTTATTTTTATATGTATACAGAATTTGTAGAGATTTTCATAGAATTGATTAAAAAAACTTTAAATTAATTGGAAATGTGTGTGAACCCTGAGCAATACTGTAATGGAAAATAAAACCTAATCAAAACTAGATATTTGACATTCAAAATGTTACTAGTGTAGCCAAAAGTAAACATGCCCAGTGTTTTAGGGTCTTAAATAAGTTATCCATTAATCTTAAGAGGTTTTTTGATTCAGTAAGGGTTTTATCTTCTCCAAATAATACCTGTTGGCATGTTAACATATTTTCCACAGCTTATCATTATACTTTCAGAGCTTATCAACTGCAGCTGTTAAATAAATGTAGAAAGTCAAATGTTTCTTCTTGAAATGTAATTAAGAAAAGGTGTAAAAATACAAAAACACCAGCACTTCAACGTTGTGCTCAGGTGCAAGACTGAAGTATACAGGATGTGCTCTGTGGCTTCCTGCGTCCCCATCTCTTACCTCTAAGCTGGCCTCTGGGTAAAAGTGAGGAATTGAGCCAGGCCAAGTCATGTCCATACCCTTTAATTTGATGGTGAATGATGCTTTGATGTACAGTCAGGATGAGTGGTGCATGTGGACAATGCGTTCAGTGAACCACCGTCATGCCCATATCCATCTGTCTCTCATCTAATGATAGTCTTGGTTGATGATATCAGCCTGAGGACAGTGTGAAACAATAATTATGGGCCTTAGGTAAAGGGTGATGAGTCGATGCATAGCTTAACCTGCCCTTCACAGTATATATAGTGACCCAGGAGGAGACAGTTGACTGTGCAGATGTGAGAGGACCCACCAGAGTCTGCTTCCCGGAACAGTCTGCTTTGAATTAAGAAGGAACTAGCAAGGGGTAGCAGCTGTTTGTGTGTCTCCAGTCATAAAAGGTACTGTATGCTTTATGCTTTACACTTAGCAAGAGTCTTTTTTTTAGTAGGGGTGTACATTTTTTTTAATGGCGTGTATACTATCACATGGGAAAGGTAACTACATTTACATACTGTGAATCCATGTAATCTTCTCTTTTTTTAAATTGAGAATCGTTTTTGAATCAGAAATCGATTTTGAATCAAATCTTGAGCCTGAAAATCAACTAGAATCGTGACATTTTCCGTGCACCCCCTACTGCTACGTGTCGATTACAGTACTAAAGGTATTTTTAATAAGGTTTAGCATGCATTTAAAATCTTAGATCATGTGATACAGTGCGTGTTGTGAGTGACAAACAGCGGTGTGTAGTGCATTTCATAAAGTTGAAGTTGCCACTGAATGATGCAAAAACATGTAGGTTATTTCATGGCAGGGGAGTTAAATCAGGATCCTGACCAAAAGTAGCCTAAGTTGAGATGTACTGTCCAACTCAACCTAGTCCACAAAATACTCTATAAATTTCATCCACCCCCAAATGAAATGCATATGACTGAGAATCCCTTGATTGTTGACAAGTTAATTTAAGTTCACAAAGAGTGCAGAATATCAGAAAAGTTGCAATTTTCATGAGTCAGTTTTTATGAGTCATAACTTGCCTTTGATTACTTTTGTTGTTCCTTATATAACTGATTAACACTTTATGAGATGTTCAGTTCATATTTTAGCACCGTAATTCACTCGTTTATTCAAACGGTGTGTGGGTTTTGAGTGATGACGGTTTGATTGGTTACAAGTCCTAGCAGAATGGGTAAGTGTTCCCTCATATACCATTTTGTGTACAGATATCGTTCATTTCGTGCGTTGCTCACAGACTGTTTGGTGGATATTAACTGTTTGAATTGGCAGCATTGCCTGCCTGAGCTCCTGTTAGACTTGTGGAACCAATCAGAGGTTTTTATTTTTGTTTAATCAGGTAGTAAAGTTGATAATGGCATGGAAATTTCTCACTGAGCTGTGTTTACATGGGTCCAAAAAACCTTGCGTTTGTGAGATGTGACATTATTGCAGATAACACTAAGTGTGGTTGCCCGATAAACCCTAATCACCACATGTAATCATTTAACAAAGTCATGTGAGGGAAGTATCAGTTACAAATGAGGGCAAACCTGTGACTTGCTAAGAACAGAGATGATTTTAAAGGCTGAGCAGAGTAGAATCAGCTGCATGCCTTTGGGATCGGAGTCTAGCAGACTGTGACTAAATATGTCCCCCTCCCGCTCCTCCCTCTTTTCTCCTATGCTGCTGGCTCTCTTGTGGAACTCATACTTAACACCATGGCAGAGGCCTTCACCGTTGTGGTGAAGGACTAACATCCCTGCTGCAGTTTGCCTTTTCCCACCACTCTTTATCTCCACAACTACAAATAGGCCTTGAACTCTAAATGCATGTTTGTCTGAGTGTGCCGGGACATCAGTCTGACCTGACATGCTGACATTTAAAAGCAGTTTCTGTATTTAATTGAACCGTAGTCACACTGAGACCAAATAAAAGGTCTGCCAGTGAACAAGGATGTTGCTCCTTCAGTCTTTATTGTAACTTTACTGTTTTGGATATGTGCTCTCCAAGAAAAAGAAGAATCCCAGATGTAATAAGGTCTCTTGTGTGTTCCCATTGGTATTGTAATGCCTTTGTTTCCCAAACTGAGGACCACATTTCCCATAAACCCAGTTAACGGCTGTTATTTGAATGGGATGTATGCACAAGGTAATAATAGTGCCCATTTGTTGACACTTAAATTAAATGTGAACTCAAACATCCGGCTACACAAGCAGGTTAATGGCAGAGTGCAACACAGTAGTACCCAAATGTTTATCCAGGACATGCCTGCCATATGCTGCTGGCTTTAGACACTCCAAAACATTTTGTCACAAACCTTGCCTCTCCTCTCTATTAATGAAAAATAAATTGTGGATAGGGAGAGCAATATCACTCTACTTCCAGATGCATGTTGGAGGGAGAGGTGCAGGGCTTATGGTTGGATGTGACCAGTGTATGTTCTAGCAGCTTCTGTACACTACGAGGAAAGCTTAAAGTAGGGTTGGGTGATATGACCTCTAGCTATCTCTAGGTTATACAGATGTAAGTTCTCCTTTTGTTAAACCTTTATTTGACCAGATCAATAATGAGGACTTAACCCATGCATTAGCATTCGAAATAGCTGACAACCAGACTTCCAGTAGTCCCTATCCTCTCCACCCCACACTGGTCCAACAGAGGAGCAGCTTCTCTAAGAGGCTCCGACAGCTTCGATGCCGCACGGGCCGCTACAGGAAATCATTCATTCCACAAACAATAACACTTTTTAACACGTCATCACTGGGTGGTAGATGAGACTTTTGGACACCACACTACTGCACTAATGCAACCTGGACATTTGGTTTATTTAAATTTACATTTTAGCATATTATTTAAGCAGTTGCACATTTTTGTTCCCCCATCCTGTACATATTCAAATATTTGTTCTTTTTACTTTATTCGTATTATTATTTCATGTATATTGTATGTATGTATATTTTTCCTAGTATTTCATTTACACTTATATTTGTGCTTTGTGACTGATTTTTGCTGCTGTTACACAGGAATTTCCCATTTTTCTTGGGATCAATAAACATCTATCTATCTATCTATCTATCTATCTATATCAACTTCCTCAGTTTAATTTAGATGTCTCTTTTAATATCTCTGGTTGTGTTAAACCTTTGCTGTCATGCTGCAAATCAGTGGGAAAAACTACATTTTGGTAATGGCATTTTCAGGACACATTTAAGGTTGTGGATTAGCCCAAAACACATTATTTTATGGAAATAATGGCTTTCACATGTAACTTCAAAAGTAAATGTACTACTGTACAATAAATATATAGTTATCCCAATATATTATAGAATTGTGTAATGGAAGATTAAAATGTGAAAAGTCCAACATGAGGGGAAAATGACCATCACACTTTCTTTACTTTCTTCAGAATACTAGTTTGTTGAAATACCTGGAGATAGTCAACCTACAACTAATTAATTATTGAAACATTGTCAATGCACTATCAATCTTCCATCAATAAGCATATCAGCACTTTTATCCACTCCTGGCTTCAACCTGTGCTTCACTAACAATAGGAGTAGGTAGTAAGGAGGGCAAAGTTCAGAGCTCTTGCAACTTTTTACAGGGATTGTGTAAGAGACAAGTGATGGGGAGAGAAATGAAAAATTGGAGCTAAAGAGATTTAAAGGATTATTTCCCATACCCATACGTCAGAATAAGGTCTCATTAGATCAAGTAGAGGAGGAAGATTTGGGAGAGGGTACAGTTCACTGGGGAGGGGGTGACATACGGAAGAGGAGAGTCTTCTCTTTACCTTGTCAACTCAGCGAGGAAAACATTGGGGAAGTTTAAGATAAAGCAGTCAGACTGACCTTTTGAAAGTTGTATTTTATCCGTGGAAAGTCAACTTTTAGTTTTACATTCATATGTTCTCACATTTCCACACAGCTGCCCAAAATATATGCATGTATTTAGTTGACCACTGATATGTAAAGAAGCTGTCTCACTTTGACTTCTGGCATTTATAAGCAAGATTTAGATTTTAGAGTTTTTTAGTCCTCAGTAATAGAAACTTGGTCATATTGGCTGGCAACATGTAGGGTTTCTCTACAGCTACATCTCTACTACATTGGATGTTTGCAGCTGCAGTATTTCCCCGTGAGATGTCCACTGCCAGCTAACAAAATAGTCTTGTCTTTATGTAGCCACATTTGAATCAACAAGGAATGCTCATGAGGGTTTGGCTCGGTGCTGGACTTTTGGCCTTAGCGTAAGATTGGAATTTAAAGAAGGAAAGTCGATGGTTATAGCCAAAACAGAACATTTAAGCTGGCAGCTGCCATTTCAGATTTCTTTCTTCTTCACTGCCTCTTTTCTTTTCTTTCATCCTTTCCTTTATCTTTCTTTCTCACCGGTCAGTCGTAACCTTCTTTTTATCTGTCTGTTTCTCTCCTCCACAGTTCACTGCACTCCTGAGGAGCTCGCTGCTCTCCTGAGGCATTTCCTCCTCTCCGCTCGCTCTCCATCTCTGCTCCCAGGTATCCTGTGGGCATTACTCAGCACGCTCTGAGCTTCAGGACAGACAGACTGACTCAGGCGCTTCACACACCATCTACAATTAGAGCCTCTGTAGGAAAAGGTAAGCGTCTCTTCACACAAAAATGAATGGGTCTGTTTATCCCGCCCAAATTTGCATGTGGACCTGCAGGGTGCACTGAAATGAATCGGTGCTCTGTGTGTTGGAGCAGGGCAATGTGACATTACAGTTTGCCCTGTGTGTGTGTGGTGTGTGTACATTAAAGTTTGTGTCAGGGAGGCTTGCTTACTATTATTCCCACCTACATTGGCTGATGTTAAATGTATTAATACACGTATATGTTTTGTAATTCTTTTGTATAAAACTGGGCAAGTTTTAAGTGACATGATTAAACGATTTCTGAATCCCGCGTGCCTGGTTTACATTTAAGATTGTTTCTGTAGTCATTTGCTGGATTATTACACTGGTGTCACTGAGTGTGTGTGTGTGTGTGTGTGTGTGTGTGTGTGTGTGTGTGTATGTGTGTTGTCTGGTGCATGTGTTCTATAATTGTCTGTAATTAAATGTAATTGATGGCTGTTTTTATCCCACTGCTTTCCTCCTCCCTCTTTGTGCTTTGTTCTCTAGGTGTGTTTTTGGGTCTACTTTGGGTGTTTAGTTTACCATTAGGATTAGCTCCTTACCTACTAAAAAAAGTGGACGAGGGTTAGATATCAATGCTTTTTTTTGAGTACGTGCAGTTATTTTGCCTAGTGCCTAAAACTTAGCACTAAACGCTTTTTAAAATTCTCTATTTTTATTAGTTGAGACAATATTTCTTCATTTAAGTCATCATTTTAGTATTTTATTAATGCAATGTTAGCTGTATGTGTAGAGATGGGTTAAAATGGGTTTTTGTGAACAAGCTTATCTATGTTTATTTTCAGTGCTTCTATTGCCAAGTGTGTTGTTTGGAAAACAGTGTTTCTTTTGTCACAACTTTAAAAGTTAAAGCATTTCTTCTCTTATTCACGTCTTACAGATCAGCATCTGCCAGCCAGTGAAGAAGCCATGCTTATCTGGTTCCCTCATGGCCGGGCCACTATGACCATCACCCTTCTTCAGTCCCAGCTTATGTTTGTTCTGGCCCTGACTGTGCTTCTTTGCCCCTTGGGCCGAGTAGCATGTCAGGGGGAAGCTCAGAGACAGTCCCCTGCCCAGGTGCTACAGGACCTGCTGTCCCGCTATGGAGACAACAGCACCATCACAGTGCCCCAGCTGCGCTCTCTGCTGGGCCTCCTCAGCCAGAGTCAAGGGGAAGGGGACAGCGACAGCAGCAATGTGGCGGAGACACCGCCAACAAAACCACCTCCCAAATCTAACCGCTCCAAGGTGAGAACAAAAGCGTTCCCTTATCTTTTGTTAGCACTTTAAGTTGAAAGGGTGCGCCACTGTGACTGCACAAGGGCAAATTGAATCAATGCAGGTAAAGCACATGGAGAAACCACATTTTAGTGTTACCTTATTTTAATGTTATGTTTTGCCTTCAAGTGTTGATTAGGAAACATGAGGAGAGGGTTGTTCTGATGAATAGGGGTTTGATAGTAGTCTTTGACCAAGAATCACAACAACATCTCTTTCTTTCCAGTCATCCCTTTACTATCAATAAATTAGATTTCCCCCCCAGAAAATAGTTTAAAAAAAAGAAGAAGCCAGTGTCCCGGAGTCCGATTTGATTTTAAGATTTCTTGATTTTCTGATCATCAGTTCAAACCCCAAAATATTTTACATTTAACAATATAAAAGAGAGACATACTTAGAATCAAAATTCTAAGTATGTTAAAAAATAAATATTGTAAATTGACTAAGCAGTTAATCCACTAAATATTTCTGATACATAGTTTAGTATATAGTGTGCATAATCTTGCTATGGAACCGCTGCTGAATACAAAGAGTACACTGAAAGCTCATAAGTAGCTTCATAAATTAAACCACAGTGCAGCTTATGTGTTTCATTTATTACCTTTTTTAATTAATGACCCTGACATTGACCGGCTCCCATCATAACTTGGAGGTCTTTATTATTAGTAACTGTTCAGAGTTGGGCCGGGTCTAAATTATATTCAGTAATCAGGTGTGGGTAGCAGCTCTCTGTAGACGTGTTTACGGTCAAGATAACCAAAGTGTATACATTTACCCTCTTTCATTGACTTGCTATAGCAAGCTTTACATCAACACTATAAAGAGCGTTGATGTAAAGCTTGTTCACACTGGAAAAGGGAGTTGCCAGTGTAACGACTGGCTCCTTACGGCCTAAACAAACAACGGAGGTTCATACAGTACCAGGTATAATTAAGGATAATTCAAATAATGCCAGTTGTGGGTGTGTGCGACCAGTTGTCAGTGAGCTGCGAGTGTTTGATTAATGAAAACCGAATGTGCAAACAAGTGTTACATGATGTATAAACAATATTTAAACCAACCATAACCAAACCAAAGAAAACAAGGATGTGCGCCATGTGACTCTTTCACACAAATCCTGCTGGTGCAATAAGGACAGGAAGGTGGGGCCGAACAGCAGGATCTGGAAGCTAGAAGCAGAGGGAGACAGGGATGTGTGATATTTGGATATACTTGCTTTCAATTTTCGAGGTCTGGCAGAGTATTCATTTAATAATGTTTAAATGTACTCTACTTCCCCGGGGAGAGAGAGCTGTTACTTTATAGTTCTTCTCTGGTGACAGAGTGTCCGTTGCGTTCTATACGTCTGGTGTATGAAATGTTTGTATTTTTGTAAACCATGAAAAAACTCGTTGCATGTCTCGTCCATGTCCAGGCGCTGTCTCACTCCCTCTTCCTCTACTTCCTGTTGTCCATGCGCTGTCTCACTCCCTCTTCCTCTACTTCCAGTTCTCAAACTCCAAAAACTGAATTACATCCAGAAACAACTTTCTTTTTTTTTTTCTTTTCTTTTTTTTTACTGCTGCAGCAAATATTTTGAAAGGATGTAACCTAATGACCTGATGTGTTGTTTTTGAGAAGGTGCACATGAGCTGTGTCAAAACTTCCGTCAAAGCCTTAGAGCCCCTGTAACACTCAGGAGCAGAAGCGGTAAATCCAGGTTTAGTCCTGCCTGAAAAAAGCAGGAGCAACCAGTCTCAGATGGCTGAAATATTTAGCATATTTCCCATGCTTAGTGGCGTGGATGATTGACTTATTTGCTGATCTGCTTTGAATAGATGTACTCTGAGTAATGTCTTTAACTGTGTGATTTATGAAAAACAGGCAGTGCCTGTTTCAGAGCAGGTGTCAGCCTTTGAGTATATACAACAATAACTGTCTCTGCTCTGCCCATTTAGTGCACTGGCCTCTTTTTTATAAACTGTTCAGCCACGTGTCACCTGCATGTTGCTAAACACCTTAAACAGGCTGATACGCGTCACTGAACATGTTGCTTTCTGATATCCAAGGCTGTCACAATTACTGGTTTGTTGGTTATGCTGAGAGCATCTTATACCATCATTGAATAGAATATTCAATACATTTCCTGTTGTTGTGGAAAACACCACTTGTCGCAGCTTCACTCTTTTCCCCTCAGATGAGAGATGAAATTCTAACTGGCTCCTGTGTCCCAATATAGGAATGAAATAGATACAGTTCGATTTTTCAACTTGACTTTAGATGTGTGAGAGATGGAGAGAGATTTCAGAAGTTGACATCACTGTATGTCTCCTATCTGTCTTTAAATGGCTGTTAGTGATCTACTCCATCTGTATTTGTCCAGTTCTACATTGTTTGTACATTCAATCAATCTTATGGCAGGCACGCTACAATTGCAAATAATATAAGTCAATATAAGAAAAATAAGAAATTTTGATGAAAATTATGTAGAATTAATGGAAATGGCATATATCTTAATCACTGTATGTAAACACCTGAAGCAGACAACCTATGTGACAAGGAAATCATCCGCTGTGGGATGAATAAAGTATTATCTAATCTACTATATCTTTATCTTATAGTTGGTAACCAGTAACTACCATTTTTTTCATTATTGAATTATATCAATATTATGTTTTGATTAATTTATGATTAAAACCTCAGAAAATGGTAACTTTACTAAAGGCTCAAGGTGCATGTTCACATCTGGTTTTGTTCAACCAACAATCCAAAACCATGAACTAGACAACTTAAAATATATGTAACTGATATAGGCAGCAAAATAACACATTTGAGAAACTTAAACCAGACAATGTTTGGTGTTTATACTTGAGAAATTACCTAAACAATTAATCAGTTTCTAACTATTTATGGATTTAATTTACTAAATGTGATCAAACATTTGATCATTGATTTGAACATTTTTTAAACTAAATTGCACATAAATATGAGCCTGCCTTGTGTCCGGTTAAAATTTAAAGCATCTTGACCTGTCACAGAATTCATCCTGGCTAATTGAATTGTTTAAAGTGAAATGGTAACCTCTTTCGGCCAACTGACTGATGTATGTTTTCATTTCCAGTGCTTGCCTGCAGACACGCTGGCAATTTACAGCATCAGCGAGCAGTCACGACTGGACGGGCAGGGCTTACGGGAGCTGTGCCCCACCATGCTGCAGCAGCTGGATGCTGGCACCTGTAAGGCGCAAAAAGAGGAAGAGTCAAGCATTGACCCCTCCCCCAGGCCTTCAGATGCTGAAGGTAAGCACCAACTTGTTTTTTATAGTTCATATATAATGTTATTCAATCTTTGTCTATCTTGTTAACTCTGAAGATATTCCTGTAATGAACTTCAGGTTACATTCTATTGTAAATTTAAAGGATAAAGCCTGGTGACTTTCTAAATTTTTCTTAATATCAGCAAATCCAATGAAGAGACCAAAACCAACAACCAATTGATCCCGTTAAGTAGCGTTTGTGTAGCTAAAGTCTGATGCCACAAAGCTCCAACAACTGTCCAAAAAACACAGTTAGCCACACTGTTTGCAGTGGATGACATGTTTTGTCAATGTAATGAAATTGGCCATTTGAATTTATTTTCATTCAATCCCACACTGTCCTGCTGCCACAAAAACTCAGTGCCCCGAAATTGCAGTTACAAGTCATCCCCAAAGAATGTGGAATTTACTCCTTTTTTTAATAACATTTTCTGAACCTACTAAAGCCTTTTTTTATTTATTTTTTCAATGACAGAATACATTCACGCATTTAAAAAAAAAAAAAAAATTCAGAAGGAACCAATGGGTTTGTGACAAAGAAGCGCAGGCAGGATGAGGAAGTTGGATAAACGGAACAACATACTGTTGGTTTTGGTCTTTTCATGGGCATTTTTTACAATAGCAAAAGTATAGGGTAGCAGTCTTAACCTTACCATTGTACGTTTTGATATAATGATGGCATTTTTGTTGTCTGGTTGTCAAACTTTGATGTTGGCTGTACAGTGGGTACGGAAAGTATTCAGACCCCTTTAAATTTTTCACTCTTTGTTTCATTGCAGCCATTTTCCAAAAATCAAAAAAGTTCATTTTATTTCTCAGTAATGTACACTCAGCACCCCATCTTGGACAGAAAAAAACAGAAATGTAGAAATTTTTGCAAATTTATTAAAAAAGAAAAACTGAAATATCACATGGTCATAAGTATTCAGACCCTTTGCCGTGACTCATATGTAACTCAGGTGCTGTCTATTCTGATATCCTTGAGATGGTTCTACACCTTCATTGGAGCCAGCGTGTGTGATTATACTGATTGGACTTGATTAGGAAAGCCACACACCTGTCTAATAAGACCTTACAGCTCACAGTGCATGTCAGAGCAAATGACAATCATGAGGTCAAAGGAACTGCCTGAAGAGCTCAGAGACAGAATTGTGGCAAGGCACAGATCTGGTCAAGGTTACAAAAAAATTTCTGCTGCATAAGGTTCCAAGAGCACAGTGGCCTCCATAATCCTCAAATGGAAGACGTTTGGGACGACCAGAACCCTTCCTAGAGCTGGCCGTCCGGCCAAACTGAGCTATCGGGGGAGAAGAGCCTTGGTGAGAGAGGCAAAGAAGAACCCAATGGTCACTGTGGCTGAGCTCCAGAGATGCAGTCGGGAGATGGGAGAAAGTTGTAGTAAGTCAACCATCACTGCAGCAATCCACCAGTCGGGGCTTTATGGCAGAGTGGCCCGACGGAAGCCTCTCCTCAGTGCAAGACACATGAAAGCCCGCATGGAGTTTGCTAAAAAACACCTGAAGGACTCCAAGATGGTGATAAATAAAATCCTCTGGTCTGATGAGACCAAGATAGAACTTTTTGGCCTTAATTCTAAGCGGTATGTGTGGAGAAAACCAGGCACTGCTCATCACCTGTCCAATACAGTCTCAACAGTGAAGCATGGTGGTGGCAGCATCATGCTGTGGGGGTGTTTTTCAGCTGCAGGGACAGGACGACTGGTTGCAATCGAGGGAAAGATGAATGCGGCCAAGTACAGGGATATCCTGGACGAAAACCTTTTCCAGAGTGCTCTGGACCTCAGACTGGGCCGAAGGTTTACCTTCCAACAAGACAATGACCCTAAGCACACCGCTAAAATACGAAGGAGTGGCTTCACAACAACTCCGTGGCTGTTCTGAATGGCCCAGCCAGAGCCCTGACTTAAAACCAATTGAGCATCTCTGGAGAGACCTGAAAATGACTGTCACCAACGTTTACCATCCAACTGACAGAAGGAGAGGATCTGCAAGGAGGAATGGCAGAGGATACCCAAATCCAGATGTGAAAAACTTGTTGCATCTTTCCCAAAACGACTCATGGCTGTATTAGATCAAAGGGTGCTTCTACTAATACTGAACAAGGGTCGAATACTTATGACCATGTGAATTTCAGTTTTGTTGTTTTATAAATATGCAAACATTTCTAAATTTCTGTTTTTTTCTGTCAAGATGGGTTGCTGAGGTACATTACTGAGAATAAAATGAACTTTTTTGATTTTTGGAAAAAGGCTGCAATGAAACCCAAAGAAGGTGAAAAATTTAAAGGGGTCTGAATACTTTCCGTACCCACTGTATTTCTTTATACAAGGCTTCTTTATCTGTCTATTGTATATCTGAACTCTTTTGCTCTCTAGAGTGAGTGTATTGTCATTTCTGACAATAACCAACTGCATTACAAGTTTTCCCGTATGCGCCCTCGTTTTCTATGCAATTTTATTTTCAGCGTAATGCAATGGGACCTTAAAACACATTTCTTTAACAGATTTGAACTCCAAATGTGTATTTTGTTTCCTGGAGACAGTGATATCATGATGTACCCTAAGGGAGATGAAAGCCAAAACAGCATGCAGTTAGCCCAGGCTCCGATTGCATTTCTTAGTTTGGCTTAAAAACCAACACATCCTTTTAGGCTCCACAATCCTGCCTCAGTCAGCATATACGGTATGTAGCAGAGATCTCATCCAGGTAAAGACAGTGGGGCAGGAGAGCAATCCCTGCAACAAACTACTCTTCTTTCCTTGGCTGCTGATTCACTGTAATTACATACAGTCTCCAGACACACATTAGAATGTCCTTGAGAGCACTGGGAACCATTTTGGCAGCTCCATCTAATTTAACAAGCCTTTGATTTTTTTTGTTGAGTGGAAGCTAAATTGGCATTGCAGAGTTTGGCTTGAATAAAAAGCAAGCTAATGACAGATTTGGATAAGTTGGTCAACTGTGATGTTCTGCCCTCAAACCTGCCACAGAACTGATGTCCGAAAGCAGCAATGCTTTAGGAATGTTCATTATATTTTAGTAGTTTCCACTAAAAGAAAATAGCAGCTTTGATGCCTAGAATCACATTGTGCTGCAATTAAGCCAGCTCACAAATTTCTTTCAGTTCTTACTTTTAACCCAGTTTATTTAATATTTGTCAGGTCTAAGATAACTAGTTTAATGGCCCAGAGCTCTGGCTCTAAGTCTCACACTCTCTCATCATCCACTCATATGCCCTCAGCTCGCCTCACACTTGTCCTTGTAGACAGCTTATTTTGGCTTCAGAGCTGTTTTTCTTTGCCTAGGCTGTTGAGATCTGCCAGCAGCAGGGAAGCAGATGCCATGGAAAATCAGCTCTACTGCAGATCTCACTGATGTTTATAGTCTGATCTGTTCTCATTATCTAAATATGAAGTTTTGCTTTTCTCAGAGATCACATTGGATCACATTCACTATTAAAACACATCAGTTGTCATGTTAAAGTCAAACCTCCCTCCCCTAACAACCAGCACCGTTTTACCTGATTTAAGTCATTGATGCTGATTTACTGGCTTAAAGCTTAGAGTCTTGAAGTTGGTGTGATTTTCACACTACATGACTGACCGGCAACGGGAGGTCACACACTACAAGACAAAACTTAGATTGGTGCACTGGCCACATCAGAGAATCTAGGTGCAATTATCAATAGCAATTTTAAGGCTAAAGTATACATTTAATTTGTCAAAATATAAGGGCGGCAACTAGCATTTATTTTTATTATCAATTTTTATATATATATACACTACCCGTCAAAAGTATGGGGCCACTTACAAATTTCCATTCCACTCGATGTTAGACAGAATACCAGCTGATCTGAGTGGGGGGCTGATCTTTAATGCAATATCTACATTGCCCATTATCAGCAACCATTCATCCATTGTTCCAAAGGCCCATTCTGTTCACTAATCTGATATCATTTAAAAAAAACTAACTGAGAAAACATTGGAGAACCCTTTTGCAATTATGTAAGCACATAATGTAATATGAAAACTGCTGTGCTGGTTAAAAAAACAATGCAACTGATCTCAACTGGTATTCTGTCTATAATGGAGTGCAATGGAAATTTCG
Organism: Etheostoma spectabile; assembly: GCF_008692095.1. NCBI lineage: Eukaryota > Metazoa > Chordata > Actinopteri > Perciformes > Percidae > Etheostoma > Etheostoma spectabile. The sequence goes on along the minus strand of NC_045737.1, from coordinate 15,218,946 downwards.
AAGTGACCCCAAACTTTTGACCGGTAGTGTGTATATGTATATGTGTATATATATATATATATATATATATATATATATATATATATATGTCAGTTTTATAAAGTCCAAAACAAAGATATTTCGTTTAATATGATATAACAGAAAACCTTGAAATCTTCATATATAAGAGGTTTAAAACTGCATTTTTGCATGAAAAATTACTTTAACGATTAACCAATTATCAAAATAGTTGGCCATTATTTTTCTATCCATTGACTAATTGATTAGATGCCAAGTAATAACTAGAGCTTACTTTGACGTTGTCTGTCCACATTTTTGTGCCTTTTTTACATTATTATTAAATTTCTGTTTTCCTAGAGACTTGAGTTGTACCTTCATCTTTTGAAGAAGTCTGCCTCTGCCTTCACCACCAACCCTCGTAATATAGTTTCTGTTACACAGCATTTTTTACATCACACCTGTACATTTCTTAATTTAACCTTTCTTTCCCGTAAACTAAACAGGTGCTGCAGCCTCAGACAAAAATGGCACAAACCTTTTAAATAATATTCATTAGCCTTATTTTTTTTCTAGAGGTGCCAGTTAAGGAAATTGTTTCCACATATTTCTGAGTTCTGACTAGTTCAGACTTTTATCTTCTTGTATTTCCATACAGTTGATACAGATAAAATGCAATAAGATAAGTATTTGTTTTCTAACACGATTTTAGGTAACGTGATTTAGCTTTTAAAGTTATTTGACCACAACAATTGCATTGAAAGAAAACCTGCCTTTCCACATATTATGCACGGAAGTTTGTTTTAACGTTACATTTTCCTCTTCCATCCAACCTCTTGTCACTCAAACCTCCAGTGTGGGGCTTTGCTTTCCTGAGCGTGACAGTGATCAGTGCCTTCTCCCTCACCGGAGTCTTCATCATTCCCTTTATGAAGACACGCTATATGAAATACTTACTCATCTTTTTCATCGCTCTTGCCATTGGCACGCTGTACTCCACTGCCATCCTGCAGCTCCTGCCAGAGGTTTGCCATTCATCCATACATATTTCTATCTACATCTTTTACTCATAGATATTTTCACATCCCATAAACTTTTTTGGGGGGTTTCAAAAGCACAAACATCAAAGCTGAAAGCTTCTGTAGTTTTCTGTAGTGCCACACAGCTGAAAATAGTGCACCTTTAGCCAAGCCCTCTTTTGTCTTGTAAAAGTCTTGTAGTCACGTCTGTTTCCCCTCCTTCCTGCTTTTGGGTTCTCTCTGTGGTTTTCTCTGGCTTTAATAAGCACTGTGAAAGGTTTTATTTTCTTTCTACCCTTACCGCATCAGCAATCATCTGACGGTGCTTTTCTGTTTGTGTGCTCTGAATGTTTGTTCTGTGTCTGCACCTTTTCTGGCAATGTAATCTAGGCCAGCTATGAGGGTTTTCTTGGAGAGAGAGAGTTTCACTCTTTCTTCTACCACACCAGTAACAGACTTGGTAACAGTGTTTCACTCACTTTATTTTTTGGCTTTGGGATTCATACATTTCAGTCTGTGCAAGACAATCCTGACGAAATAGTGCGCAGGCATCCTTCAAATTGAAATGTGACCTCTGTTGGGCTATTTAAAGTCAATGTGCCCCCTTTTGTTCTGCAGCGTGTACCCTGGGGCTAGGACAGTAGTACAGACGCGCCTGAATGTGCTTGTGGGTGTGTGTGTGGGTGTGTGTGTGCACAAGTAAACTATTATTTTACTTGACCCCCTCCCCCCCCCCCCCCC
>NC_045737.1:15169122-15217179 GCF_008692095.1 Etheostoma spectabile | reverse complement strand
AAAATGCATGGGGTCCTAGGTCTGCTTCAAAAAAGAACAAAATCTTATCTTTAAATGCAAATGAAAGGTGGTGTCACTTCTGTTGATCTGTTTTATAAATGGACAAATACGCCTTTTGTCTCTGGTGTCTTTGAAATCTCTTTTTTTTTCTCCTCAGGTTGATTTAATTCAATTCTTCCTTTCTTTTCAGGGAGTTAACTGGTTGGTGTTCTCTTTTTGTGTCCCTTACCTTAATTAGTAATTAATCTGATAAAATCATTTCTCAACTAACTCCCTCTTTCTTTTTTTCTCCTCACCTTCCCCCTTTTTTCTTTATGCCTCATCTCCGTTGATCAGTGTGGGGTTATGGGATCCTGTGTGTGACACTGATCTCTCTGTGTTCGCTGGTCGGGGCGAGTGTGGTGCCCTTCATGAAGAAAACCTTTTACAAGCGACTGCTGCTCTACTTCATAGCCCTGGCCATTGGCACGCTCTACTCCAACGCCCTGTTTCAGCTCATCCCAGAGGTAGTGCCGATGCTGCATTGACTCACATAGATGCGGCTCCTTCACACTGCAGGGTTGCTATGCAATTTCAAGGAAGGAGGATGAGTTCTTGTTTCTTATAATATTAAGCCATTGCGTGATATGCTCTAATTGGCAGCCATCTTGCCACCATCAACATTAAGTGTATTAAGAAACGAGCCAAATTCGGAACTATAATTTAAAAAAAGAAAATTCATAGTAATCCTAAATCACTGGAAATTACGGGTGTATTTGTGACTGATGGAAAAGCATAGATCAGCCACTCTACTCGCCTCACATTTCAAATCAGAGGAATTCAAAAACCAAATACAAAGCCCATTAAAAGTAAATGTATTAGTTATCATATTTGGGAAATACATCACAAAAGCAAGTCTTGATTGACTCAGTCCTGCAATAAATTTTTAATTTATTTAATGTTCAGTTTTCATTTATAATAATAAGGTTGGACAAAATAATAGAAAACACCCGTCTGCACAATGCCGTACAATTACACAGCAAAACCTACAGCCTCCAAAATGATCATGCAGTTGAGTCAACAACTCCAAACAATACTAACCCAACACTTCTAACCTTCATGAAGGTAGGATATATTGCAGGACTGTTGTATTAGTCCACATTATTTAGCTAAGTTTACCTAATAAACTGGAAACTTGGTGTGTATTGAAGTGTGTACTGCACGATTATGGCCAAAATGATAATCACAATTATTTTGATGAAAATTGAGATCACTATTAATTGTCACGATTATTTGTTGATTTTAACCAAAACTAATTTTATTGTCACATAGTCTATTTTTAACTGCTTGCACTTCTATATTGTGCTAAATTCCTCTTATGTTGAAGTTGTATGTTGTACATACCTACAGCTGAAACACATGTAAATGAAAATTATCTGAACTAAATAGCCTAGGATATATATAAACAAAAATGTATCTCTGAGAAAGCTCTTTCACTTGTTTTCAACAATACCTGATTAAAAGAGCTAGGGGGAGAGGGGGAGTGCAATGGACGTACTCAGAGGGACTGCTGACTCATTATGAATGGGTCCAGCACGGGTCGAATGGTGGGTCAGCAGAGTTGCACACGTCGTGTACATATGAAATGTCTGTATCGTCACTACGCTGCATTTTCATGAACTATGATGTTCTGGTCATGGGTTACATCTCTTGCAGATCCAGCAGGCTCCGTCTCACACGCTGTCACTCTACAAACTTAAGTTAAATACAGATTTGCCTCTCATGCCTAACAAAAATACAGCTGTGTTAATAACAATTACAAACTGTGGACAAATGTCAGAAGTGTGGACTGACGCTGTGTCTCTTTGTGTTGCTGGGAGCCGTGTGAGTGAGAGAGGGCGGGGCTGCACAGAGAGTAAATGGAGAGATCCAAACACAGGCACAGCTTTACAGAAGAAAAGGGTCATGTATTGCAATATTAAACCATATCCATATAAACAACATTGCTTTGTTTGTGGAGAGGCAGCGGTGCGACTTAGAAAAAATGTTGGTCGCACCCTAGAGCCCTAAAGCCCTGTGAGCTAACAGACACTAGCTAGCACCGACTAGCACTGGTCACTGCTATTGTCTGAAATACAACACATATGGGACAAAATGTTGCGTTTACTGGTAAACTTGTAAACCTTGTGACCGCCGTATGACCAACTGCTATCTGTTATGGAATTTTCCTCACGTTACTCTGTCCTCCGTGACTGTCTGCATCTAGAAACTAAGCTGCGCGGTGCAGGGAACAGCTCTGATGGGCCCATGATCAGACAGTGGTTTACAGAGAAGTAGATGGGCTTTGCAAAAAAAAAACAACGGAGCGTTCTATGAACGGAATGACGTATTTAAAATATTGCTCAATTACGCAAATTTGATCATGGGAAGCCAAAATCGTGATCGTGATTAATTGTGCAGCCCTAAATGAAAGTAACTTTATTAGAGTGATGCAAGTATTAACAAACTGCAAACATAAAAAAGCATGCACCTTTGATTTGGAGCACTGCCAGTGATATGTAATACAACCAATATGTTAAAGGGATACTTACCTTTTGAATAAACTGTAATGCTCAAGGATGCCTTAAATCTAGTGCTTTTAAAACTGTTTTAGATCGGTTTCAGACATTGTGAATCTGTTCGTCAACTTTTTTTTACCAAACCCACACACTACCATTTACAAAAATAAAAAAAAACACTGACTACATTTACATGCGCATAAGAAACCAGGTTATTAACCAGGTTAGGAAACCAATAATCAGCTTTAGTTTGTTCATCAGCCGGCCCTGACAGTGAATATAAAATTTGGAGAAACGTTTTTTTTCACTCTTTGCCAAAAATAAAAGTTCACTCTTTGTTTTTAGACAGCTGACTATGGAACCTAGACACACTAAGAGTTCAAAACAAGCAATTCACCAACCACTAAATGTTCACTCAAAAAAAAAAACTACAATACATTTTGTTTCAAGTAACACCTTATTTAAAAACAAATATGCAAATTGAACGATGTCAGGCAGTAATTATGTAATAACAGCTACTATAAATGTTCATCACAAACTAACACCATTTTTTTTTTTTTATACAATGGTAGGCCTTTGGTTTTGACCCCATGGTGGATTTCTACGTCTCCAAATCTGCGGTGGTGTTTGCAGGGTTTTACCTCTTCTTCTTCACTGAAAAGGTCCTCAGAGTGCTTCTCAAACAGAAAAACGGGGTGAGTAAATACATAGCAAGAATGTTGTGATATATGTTGTTTTATTAGATACAGGTGGTGGGACATTGGCAAAATGGTAATGGCAACAACAAGCATATCCAAGGGAAATGGGTAGCATTAAAATGTGTCAAGTTTGCAAGGGTCCCTCTATGATTAATTTAATGTGTGAAAGCTGTCAAAGCAGCTTAAGACCAAAGAAGCCAAAATCAAACTGAAGGTGCAATAATCACATTACTTTTTCTTTATAATAAACATAAATAATAAACTTTTTGCAAGTAAGGTATTTTATCAGTTCATTTTATTATCAAGCAATATGTTTTATGGCATTTGGTTTCATACAAACAAAGAATGCCTTTAAATCTAAGCATTTTTAGTTGATATTCCACTCATGACATTTTAATTATTATTTTTAAATTGCAGGTACACATGTCCTCTTTACATGCCCTTTTTAAGATGCATTCCTGTAATCAGAATAAAAAGTATGAATGCTTTTATTGATCCCAGGGTTGAAATTGGGTAAATTACAGCATCAAGATGGATTTGTTTAAATTAGTATTTCTTTATATCAAATTAGGTGCAGTTTTATAATTGAGCCTAAGGGAGATGTAAGACCGGAAAAACTTAAAGTGCGTAACTTTTTTTTTATAATCGTGAACATCCGTTACATTCAAACCATTGCCAAATGAGTTGCTACAAAGCTAATTAAGACTATCAGCTCCACACAACTCTGTCTGTATTTCTTAGCATGGCTGGAAATTGCTGTCGTCTGGCAACTTTCGTGCTCAGAAACTCGAATAAAGATAATTCCCCCTTCTCATGGAAGGCTTGTGTTATGTGAATGGACTGACGGAATTGTTGGGAGCGACAGAAACTACGCACTATAGCTTTAAGCCACAATAACTGCCATTGTTTAATATGAAAAGAGCTGCAAATACGTGCTTTAAGTTGAAGTTGACCTGCAGGGATAGGTGGTAGATAGGGATAGACATCAACACTGAATCAACATCTCTGTACCAGTCTCAACAACTCTGCACTGGTATTTTATGGCTGGTTTAAACAGTTTGTAGGTTGTATCAGTTTGTATCCAAGGTCAATGCAAAAAGACACAACACGGTATGGCAAGCATTAAACCAGGATTCCAAAACAAAGGAAACTAACGTCTCTTGACTTCTCTGTCATTGTTTCTCCTTAATCAAGAAGAGTTGACTATCAACCGACAGGACAGATCATGGAACAGTCAAGCAATGGAATACTTTTAATAAATCAATAAATGATAATGCTGAATCAGTATCATGTATTGATTTTTTTTTTCTTCACTCATTCCTTTTTTTATTCTATTTTTTATTCATTAATTTGGAATTCAAATTCAAATAGCCCGACATCATCACATACCCTTCACCATACATACATAGGCATGAGGAACTTTCCATAAGATCATCTCTTAATGCAAATCAAACCAGCTATTAAGCTAACTGAAATAAAACCATGCCAATCTATAGGTATGGTGAAGGGAATGTGATGATAAGGGGTAAGTTTAATTCCAAAGGCTAAGTGAACTTTATCAGGATACATAGTATCCTGGATCCATTAAATAACTGGCCTTTAATAATACACATCTGCCTGCTTCTATGGGAATTTAACATAGGGGTGTGTATACTTATGCCCCCTGTATTTTAAGGAAGAATACATTATTCATTCACAAAGAAAATGGGTGTCCTTAAAAGGTTGGATTTTCCTTTTTTTTTTTAATTAAGGCATTAAGATCAATTTCCAAAATATGTTTTTTTATTCCTCTTTTTAATCAACTTTAGCATGGGTGTGTAAACTTTCTCAAGCCACCCTATGGGCGCCCGCTCTACCTGGGGAGCTACCCAGGCGGCCCTTCTGTTGTTAAACCAAAAATCACCTCATCACGCTCATCTCCACTATTTCCTTCACTATCGTCACCAACCGAAGGGCTGTTTTTTTTCTACTCACTCCAGCAACCCTCACCGCCTTCTTTTTCTTTTTAATGTCAATCTCTCCTGACATCATAAATACGGGCGCTTGCACAGGTCCGGGATTGTAAGGAGGAAGGTTATCATGTGCGCACAGGTCATATACTGGATATCTCCCACCTTTTGACAGCACCAATTAATGTAATTGTTCCTTCTTGTATTATTTTTACAGTGGCAGGTTTAACCAGTTGGATGGAAAGTTTGTGTTGGACGCACGGTTGATTTAACTTCACAGTATAGCCCTCAGGAGTCTGTTTTGGAATGTATCAGTTGCAACAACTTCTTATGTATCAGACAGTTACCAACTGTACATACCGTACAGTAGTAGACTATATACAGTATACAGTATAGTAGTATAGAGTAGTAGACTAAAAAATGTGACACATACTCTTACGTGTCCTTCAGAGAGGAACTGAGCTTTACCTTTGCTCCACTGTTTACAGACTAACATTACAACTCTGCTCAGCGGCACCAGGCAAAGATGCCCTCCACACTGTTTTTTACACATTTTTAGTAGACTATCCTCACTGTAGTGACTGTGTCCTGTCAAACAAAGGCTTAAAAAATTATAAAAATAATATGACTGTAAACAGTAACTGCAAATGGGCTGTAGACTAGATTTACTGGTTGCATCAATTGTTTTTTGTGTGTTTTCTTTTTGATAGTTAATGTCTATCCCATCTTGTCCAAAAATTGGCAACCAGCTGCATATTTCAATTGAAAGCATGCATCTATAAAGGTTTTGCTTTTATGATTCATAGTTTTCTTTAACTGCTAGACTAACATTTGTCTCGCATCCTGATTCTTCCCCGTGCATGGCATATTGTATTCATCACTGTGATGTTATCTGATAGGTTGGCATGTGTGTATTTCAAAGTTATTTATATCTGAAATGGATACTGTACTGTTTTAGTGAGGCTTGATTTTGGCTCTGAGCCACTTGTCAACTGTGCCTGCCCTGCCTGCCTTACCTAAGTGCAGTAGTGGTAGCATTTGACAGCTGAAATACAGATTTATTAGTCACTAATGTTACAGCACTGTTTGAACTTCTAGATTTCACTCTTAATTATATTCTATTTACTTAACTTACTCTTACCTAAACTCTAAGCTGCACACGTTAGTAGAGTTTTCCAGTGGTCCTAATTCCATTCACAGCAGCAACAGGGACTATACAGTAAAGGGGGTGTTTGTGAACAGTTGCTCCATCTTGTGGTTTCTGTGCTTTGAGCCATATGGTCCAGCTTACTTACTGTAATTAACACATAGTCCTGCTGATCCAATTACTTAAGTTCTTTGACCCATATTTTCATCTATAATGCTGCTGTCAGCTTTTTTCTTTTACTGCCAAAACAGAGACAAAAAAGGCTAATTAACAACTCCCAAATCTGTCAGTGTCAAGTTCTTTTTAAACTGCTTTGGGAGAAATGTTGTTATGTAGTGTATGGAGAATCCCTCCACTGTAATGTCAGGGTGCCTGCTCTGGTAAAGTGTTTTTGAACAAAACACTAAATTTGCCCTGAATCCAGGAGTGTTGTACACCAACTGACCCGCCAACCGGTATCTTTGTTGAATGAGTGATGCAAGCCTAGAGTCACTGTCCATGCAAACTTTAATAAAGTGTCACACAGAATCGCTGACTCATCTGTGTTTCTGATTGAATCATTTTTTGAATGCTATGAGTGATAATGCAGAAGTATTGTGGGAATTGTAGTCAAAATCGCAAGCCTTCATTGATAATACAGACATTGGTTGCATTTTCATTAAACCAACCAATCAATCAATGTTTAAATTGCATCAACGTGCATGATTCATCAGCTGAGGCAAAAAAACATGGAGGCAACACAAACATCTATCTGTTAGGGCACAATCCCAAGAGGAAACAGTAGCAGAGGATGCTCAAATGGGACAAAAGTAGCACAGGACATCTTGAGGAAGGTACTAGGAAACACTGCTTGTGATTAAAGGTCCCCTGCCACACGTATTTCATTACTTTGTGGTAATGGCTGAAGTTGGACTACAATGGACTTTAATATTTTTGTGGAAAAATGCCTTGGTTACCTTCTTTCAAGCCATTCTAACGTGGTGTAGAAAGCCTGCAGGAAGACTCGGCTCGATTTTTGCCAGTTCTCATTAATATTCAACAAGCTAAGCTGCTTGACTCTTATTGGCTAACAACTAGCCATGAGAGCCTGGCTATCAGTATCCTTTACCCAGCATAACTGGGCGAGCTCATGAATAGTAATGAGCTCAGGCAACATGATGTCAGACTGACCAGTTTTTGTAATTGGCCTGATTTCTCCACTTATTTCTTTTCAGTGGCTAGAGCTTATAGAGGAGGTAGCAGTTCATTTTCACATTCACCACATAACTCAAACAAATATGGACCTAACATATTTAAAAAAAAAAATGCAAATAAAAACGGTTTTGTCTGGCAAAGCACCTTTTAATTTTAAGTCAGCTTGAGCCTAATTGCCTCTCTGCCCTTCTCTTTTTCATTTACTAAAGCTTAATGTTATTTAGTTTGTAAGGTAGGAAATTTAATGGATCCCTCAAAATTGTTATTTATATTATTTATAAATAATGTTCTATGTGTGGACCATGATGTTTGTTCTCTCTCTGTCTCTCAGGGCCACGGCCACAGTCATTACCCCGGTACAGATGTGGAGGAGGGTGAGAAGGAGAAGCTACAGCAGAACGGAGAAGCCAGCAGCCTGGCTCTGGGCAAGGTGGACGCGGGGGAGGGCGAGCTCATGCTCAGTTCTGCACAGACGCCACAGGTAATGGTGGGGGCAGAGGATGGAGGAGGAAAATCGTTGTTTTATGTTTGTTTTTCATAATGGGACTGGATCCTCTGCAATTTTTGTTTTCGTTTCGTACTTTGTTTGATTTTAATCCCTGAGAATGTGTTCATAAAACCACTGTCCAAAAGGGACACGAGACGAGACATTATCATTCTTATAATAATATTATAACCACATATAGATTTATTTAAAAAATATACTGAAAGTATTTGACTTTAATAAAATAATATTTAAAAATTGCTTGATTCATAGAACTGAAAAGGTGTAATTATGACAATGGTATTTAAGACGAAGGTTCTCATCCATGGGGGTAAGGGCCACTCAAAGCGTTGCAACCTGATTAATTGATAGTAAAGTAATAATGATCAGATACTGAAATTGTAATTCTCATGTTTTTTTTTGCGTTTAATCTTGTATATAGCTTCACGTCTTCAGGCTGCTAACATTTATTCAGAAGACACAAACTGAGAGGTTATGCGGAGAAAATCACTTTTTGGTTGAACTGCTTACTAGGGTTGCACAATATTAGGAATATATGCGATATGCGAAAATTTTGAATATCATGATAACTATACTATTTGCAGTAGATAAACAGATGTTAAAGTGTATTCAGTTCTGCATTTCTGCTGCTTTCAGTATTCTGCTAAAAAACAAATGGCTTGTTCTATTTTTAACAAATAAAAGGAAATCATTACTAACATTATTTTATTCAACAAATTGAACATTGGACTGGATTTTAAGGGTTCACAAAAAAAAGAATGACTGTTACAATTTAAAGTACAGTTTTCTGATGATATTTTCTTTCAACTAACACAAAAAAAATCTCTGAACGTCATTTGCGATATGTTGCACACTTTGGCACTGTGTTTACTGCGCCATGTGATATTGCAATGACGATAAAAAAACTATATATTGTGCAATCCTACTGCTTACATTTAAAGACTTATTTAACCTGTGGCGAGGGATCGGCTTCAAAAGGTTGGGACCACCTATTTATGATGCACCTGGAAATTCATGCAAAAGTTATAATGAATAGTTCTTCAAATTCTGTGTTTGAAGCGTAAATACCAGCTGAATAAGGAAACTTGATGATGTGGTATTTGTATATTGCTGCTCTGCCCACACGTATTTACCTAATGGATGTCCCTCACTGTTCATCCCAGGAGTCCCAGAGCCCAGACAGCGGGGGCCGGTCCGGCACCAGACGCGGCGGCTGCTATTGGCTGAAGGGGACGGCCTACTCTGACATTGGCACGCTGGCCTGGATGATCACATTGAGTGATGGCCTGCACAACTTTATCGACGGCTTGGCCATCGGCGCCTCCTTCACTGCCTCGGTTTTCCAGGGTGTCAGCACCTCCGTGGCCATCCTGTGTGAGGAGTTCCCCCACGAGCTCGGTGAGTCGGAGATGAGATTTGAGCCAGATGTTTTCTAATGGCTGCTGCCTTGAGTGTCTACCGTGTCTGCAAGTCTCACCTGATACATTGTTTTTCTCTTTATGCCGTTCTCTTTTTGTTCCCAGGAGACTTTGTCATCCTGCTGAACGCTGGCATGAGCATACAGCAGGCTCTGTTCTTTAACTTCCTGTCAGCGTGTTGCTGTTACCTGGGCATGGGCTTTGGCATCCTGGCTGGCAACAGCTTCTCCCCCAACTGGATCTTTGCCCTGGCAGGGGGAATGTTCCTCTACATCGCTCTGGCAGACATGGTCAGTGTTTTGGGAAAAGTGATTTTGGAAGGATGGATGTGTTCTTGTTGGGGGGTCTCATTAGACATAGGCAGACTTGAAGAACTTTCTTTTAAGAAGTTGTTGCAAGAAGATATTTAACCCTAATTTCACACACTGGGCCATTTGTAGTCGGGAAACGTATGTCACATCATGCATTTAGTTGATTACTGTATATTAAGAAGAAAAATCTCATCAATCTCAACAATAAAATTGATTCAGGAATTCAAGGTTTATTGACAGCTGCGATTGTTATTTTTCAAGTTCTTCCTTATTTAATTAGTGAGTAAAACAGGCATTATTAAAGTAACTTTTTAAATTGAAGTTTCAATTTTTCAAATCCATTTTATTTTTAGTATCAAATCACAACAAGAGTTATCTCAAGACACTTTAAAGGTAGAATAGGTCCACACTATAATTTACAAAGACCCAACAAGTTACGTAACAAGACAGGGGAGAAGGGCATGCAAAAAGTGTTTGGTTTTATAAATGTAGTTTATACGTAATTATCTTTCATAGTACAGTATAATACAATATCTCCAATGTGTCAGGGTTAGTACAGCAAAACCATATTCATGTCTTCACACACATATGAAAGAAGACATATTCAGGAGGTATATTGAAGGCAACTTTTCATCAAGGTCAGGCTACAAGCTGAAATATGTTGGTCTAACAAACTTTTTCATATTACATATATGTCAATATTACAAGTGTTGCAAGAGTTTCACCCCATCAGACTTTTTTTTCCTTCTTCATGGACCTTGGAATTAGATAAGCTTTTGCCAAAAAATCCCGACTCTGCTTCTAGAAGATATATTTACATACAATTACATACATTAAAAAATGACCCCTGAAAACTAATGGGAGGAATTATCTGTACTGATCTGTACACTGATTGCCAGTAAGTGTGTTTTATGTCACTTTTCAGGATAGGGTCATCATTAGATATTGTACTGCTGCAGTTACATTAAAAGTGTTCAACTAAACTGACTTTACTTAAAGGTGCACTATGAGTTCCTGCATGGTTTCAACACAATTTTCAACACAATCTTTGTCTCAAATCGTAGGAATCTCTCCTTGATCCGCCCGGTCTCAGGAGACAACAAAAAACGTAAACGTCAAACAAACACTAGAGGCACAGCTTTGGCACCAAAATACCACATAATACTCCATTTACTTGGAACGTCAACAGAAGTGACCATGCAGGAACTCATAGTGCCCCTTAAAGACACACTCCAGCGATTTGTTATTGCACTTCAGTAAAGTAGTAAGATCCTTACTATCCGGTCCATATTATTGGTCATGCTACAAAATCACTCTTTCCTACAATGCCAATTAAGCTTTTGTTTTAAACTCACTACCTCGTAAATCCCCACGTCTTTCTAACTCCGAATGAAGTTTTTTGGTTAAAAATGTGTAGCTGAGATACCCAGATGATGTCTCTTGAGTAATTTTCTTAGATTTGACAAAGCTCCTCCAGAGTCAGAGCCTACTATTTGGACTTTCCCTCGTTATATAGAAGTTTAAAAGAGATCTTTCTCTCTATGTTTTTTGCTTCTCAGTTTCCAGAGATGAATGAGGTGAGTCGTGAGGAAGAGGACGCAGGTGGCAGCAGCTTCCTCCTCACCTTTGCTATCCAGAACGCCGGCCTGCTGACGGGCTTTGCCATCATGCTCCTCCTCACCATGTACTCTGGACAGATACAGCTGGGCTAGCGCTGGACTCCTGGAACCAACATCAGCTCTGACCAGTGAAATGAAACTGAGCTGGTTTGTGATGGTGTAAACTGCAAGCCCAAAGTGGAGGGAACTTTTTTCTCTCTTTATCTTTCTCCCATTCTATTTTTAGGACCCTTGGGGTTTCTGTAGTTTGGCTGCTGTGCGGCAGGTACGCACACCTCCTTTTCCCCAAAAAAATAGTACCTGTTTATTTAGAATTCCTACATCCAATAGATCCCAGACAAAAGGGGGTGAAGGCCTTCTTTTTCATGTTTTAGCCACCTTTTTCCTGACAGCTGCTCCCACTTAACAGTCTAGAAATATCAGCTGAAGTTGTGGTCAGCCTGCAGAGACGAGACTTCCGAACTGACGTGCAATACTCAAACTTTTGTCTATTTCCCAAACTACTGATCAGCCATTTTGGCTCCTGCTCTTCTTTTTTCTCCCTATCGTCCTTCCATCAGTGGATGTCATTTTGAGCCTCAATTGTTGGGATTCAATATATGCAGAGTATTTAGATCAGTAATCACCTGTGCTCACAACCAGGTAATTGCAGCTGTATTATTGACATCCTTTATCCTTCTGTTACAGACTTTAACCCCCGTCCTCTTCCCTTTTTTCATTACATACCAAAAACAAATCATTGCGGACCTGAGCTGGAATTTTAATCAAGTGTCAACATCAAACTGACTTCCAGCTGTACTTTGTTGTTTGTTTATTGATGTCATATTTTTTATATACATGATAAACATAAAATCGGACTTTGAAGACCAAAAAATGGGCAGACCATTGAAAATGGTAAAGGGCTACACAGTGACGTGTGGAAGGGAACTTTTTATTTCTCCTCAGTACGAACTTGTATACATCCTTGGCATGCAGTTAGAAATCTTAAATGAAGCCTGGGTCAGATATGTAAAGCAAAAGAAGGTCAAGAGTTGGATATAAGTGGCTTCAGATCAGCTTTTTTCCATATAGTTTGCCATCTGTGCTCTTCATTAAGATAGCATTGAATAGTTTTTATTCCTTGCATTCTTGAACTCTAAGTGCAAATCTCTGGCCTTCACACATCCCACAGACTATTTTTCCCAGAATGATCTATTCTTTTATTGTACAATAATAGTTTGAACAGAATACTGTAAGCTCTATTACATATACATGCACATCTCGCCTACTTTTCTGTGACCTAATCCATATTAAATTACATAATAATGAGAGGTTATAAATAAAGTTATAAACTCTAGTTAGGTTGTTATAACAAACACTCTGTTTCGCTGAGTTACACTGTGGCCAAAAGTATGTGGAACTGCTTATTTGTACGCACTTTTGGTACGAGTAGTTTTTTATGGTTTGCGATAGCCCTAGTTTGGGACTCTCGAATAAGTCACAGAGCTACTGTAAACATCCATTTTTCTGAAAAAAATAAATACCTGGTGATTTTTGAAAGACCCACAATATAATTAAATAACATTAATTGCAGTTCTGAAGGTACTCATTGAATCCTTAAAGACTACGTGAAAAAATATTCTGTCTGCTGCAAGATTAAAAAATAAAAAAAATTGTTTGCCAAGTTGCAGCACAAGCTCGGGCTGAGTTTGGGTTACACTTCTTAGTTCAAATAATGAGGAGTCATCAGAGCTGCAACTATTAGTCAATAAACAACAAATAATTGCTTAGGATAAAGCAGCCATTTACACCATAGTGACATCATTCATTGTGTTGTTAAGACTACAAAGTACTTGGTGGACAATATTTAATGTGTCGTACTGTTGTATTCAGAGTCCAGAAGTGCACCAGTTTTTCCTCTGTTCCAAATTCAATATCGAGTAAGTGATCAAATCTTAAAACAAACATACTTTTCTGTAGATTTGATATTAGCATAGAATAGAGTTGTAGATTATTATTGGATAGAAACTTGAAGCTGTGATTTTCTGTCACATTGTCTAGACCTTTAGGTAAGGTCTACACAATTTAGATTTTCCGTTATTCCTGGATGGAGAAGGCATAAATGGGGGACCATGAAGTACAGTATTACTGCTGCTCGATATGTAATATGTAAGGGGCATTTTGTGTTGTTGTTTGAGCCATATATTTATTTTATGCTTTACATCAAATATGAAGTAAACAGTTTTGGGTTTACACCACAAGCCATGAAAGCAGACAAAAAAATGATCCGTCTTTTTGTTTGTTGTTTATCTTAGTTTTAGTATTTTAGTTTAAAGAAATGGGACAGTTCATTGCTTTACAAATGTTAACTATATGTTAAAAACTAAATCAGAGCATCTGCGCACATAGACACAAACGTTTTCTTGTCAGTTAAGATAATCGAAACCTCTTAATTTCGAGGTCAGACACAAACTGATTTTCCATCAGATTATGAATTCAGGCGCACAGATAATAAATCAGAAGTTTCTCTTTTTCAGCGTCAAATACACCAACGTTTCACTTGAGATTTTGATAATTCATTGATGGACTTTCAGACTGTTTTTGAAGAAAATATTGTACCTAATGTAATCTATTGGAATCCTCATCAGCCTTCTCTGTGTGTCATGGTAATCTTCTTTTATAAACATCTTTTTCCAAGAAAGTCAATTGTCAAGTGTCATTGTCTTGTTTAATCATCCTAACAGTTTATACAACCAATTAAAGATTTAATCTTTATTTGAATATATGTTAGTGTAATTGCTCTTTTATCTTTAGCTTTTATCAATATTTGGGTATAATATTCGATATTCCTTTAATGAGCCTCTAAATTTAGCAGATAAGTTACCCGCCGGCCACTATGTTAAATAGTAAATGTATATAAATAGTGATAGATGTCTTGTCTCTGGGTACATATGATAAAAAATAACAGCAAAGTGTTTTTATGGTTTATGTATGTATGTATATATATATATATATATATATATATAATCATTCATAGCCTGATTTATATAACATTTTATTCCTAAAAACGTGGCAAAAATAGATTTTGTATGGCTGCTGACAGTATTTTCTGATTTCTGTAGCTAGTGATATAAAGAGCTATCCAAAATTCCGTCAACAATAACTTTTGTCTCTAATATGTCAACAAAATGAAACAAGTTAGCACATATTTAATAAGATAAGGCTTTATTTGAATTTTAAACATTCAGAATTCAGAAAACTTCTTAATGTAGTAAATCAACATGTGTTGTTACGCTCTCGTGCCCACAAGGGGGCAGTAAAGACATGTTGGCTATGGTATATAGACAGTCAAGCGCCATGCTAAAAAAGTATCAAATCTTCGTCACTTCCGGGCCTATCACAGGTGATTAGAAAAAGGTTGGGAAAGTGAAACTGTTGGAAGCTGCTGTTGACAGCTGTGACGAAGTTGATGAGATGGCTTTAACGCATTATAGACAGTCAAGCTAATAGGTAAGCAGCTGTATTACCTTATTCCCTGTACAGTCAATATACATAACGTTACGAGTGACAAGAGGACGTTAATAAAGTCACCGGCTGGTTAGCCACGTTACTTTAACGTTAGCCTCTCCCCATTCATTGACGTGCTGTCAGTTTGGTTGAACTTGGTAATTAGCGGAAAACGCTAGCTAGCAAGTTATCTTACCGGACTAGCTACCGGTAAGTTGTTTTTCAGTCAGAAGTTAGCTATCTCAATTAATACAAACGGTATTAGCAGGTAGCCGTGGTGCTATAACTGAAACCTTAGTAGTTGAAAGGTGGCTATGCTACATTACTTTTTATTGGTAACTTACGTTGATTTAACTAACGTTAGTTTACTAACTAGCTTATACACTGCTGCTGTTAGCAAGCTAACGGTGGCTCCCTTAGGTGATATAATATAAAGGAGGAGAATTGTCTCTATATATGTAAAATTGCAGGTAATATATGTGATTGTGGGACTGTTAGAGGCTCGTTATGATTAATTAGCTACATGACAATGTGCCCACTATTCATCAGAAATAGGTTTTCTCAGACTATCAACATCACCTGGAATAGGAATGTAACAAAGTACATTTGCTTAATTTAAAGTAAATGTATTATTCAGTATCTTCATTGTATATAACGTTATACTTCTACTCTACTAGCTAGTTTATTAGCTACATCTCAGAGGTAAACCAGAATCAGCATAATGGCCATGTAAGAGTGAACACAGGAGGAATTTGACTCTGGCTTTTTGTTGCTTTCAATGTAGAAATAGACAAACAGCTAAAATTTAGAAAAAAAAAACTATAACAAGGTAAACAAACATTTCACTATTAAATATTGTAGTTCCTACTCCACTGCTTTTTTTGTGTGACAACTTTAGTTGTGAAAACCATGTATCTCCAGATGTGTTGAATATTTAGGAAAAAACTGAAGGATGAAGTGATCCTTTATATGTTGAGAAAGTTCTCATACTTTTTAAGCTAAATAAAAATGTAAACCCCATCTTGGATCAGCTGGAAAATACATCATCATAAAACAAAAAACAGGCCTGTTTTTTGTAAAAAAAATTATTTGTGTTCATGGAAGGTTGACTTCTCAGAGGACATTGATGCAACAAACAAATGATGATTTTATAGAATATCATGCATTGCTGCAGATTAAACTATCCAACATCAAATAAAGTATTTAACTACTACTACAATGCAAAATACCCAATAATGCAGCTGTAATATTAATCTTAATTTATTGCACACATGAACCATGACGAAACAAAACAGATTGGCAGTACCAAACACACTTTTTTGGCATCACATTGCGCATCACCACAACCCTTCAGAGGCTTCAGTGAAGAGATAGGAGATTTTATACAGTCTATGTTGAAAACTCACAGAAGAAAGATGCAGCATTTGTGATGAAGTTGACTCATAAAATTAAATGAGAATCAAAGTCCTAAAAAAAAATCTAAGTTAATTTTTACAATAAATCGTGAACGGGGTGAATCAAGATTGCGATTTTTAAACGATTAATTGTGTAGGCCTACTGGACAATTATGACTTTAAGTGCATTTTGTTGATACACATTTTTATTTAAGTAAGATTTAAATGCCGGGCTTTTACTTACTTTAAAGTACTTTTACAGTGTGATATTAGTTCTTACTGATCACAAGAGAACACTAACCTTATGAGAAATTTCAGTTGAAATATATGTGGAATGATATGTGGAATGTGATATCTTTTGGCTAATTTGGTAAACAAAATAGACCAATATACAGAAGTAGAATGTTTTTAGAATTTCTTTGATTTGGTAGAAAAAAAAAACAAGAGCGGGAGAAGCCATGGCCTGTGCCCGAGTGCCACTGGATGAGCAGCAGGTGACTGAGCCGGGCCCGCTGGGAAAAGAGCACACACTGCCTGCACTGGTGAGTCAAATCATCTCATTTTATAGAGAAATACACTCCAACAGCCGTCTGTGGAGCTCCAGGAAATGTTGTAGTCGAGACCACCTAAACCGAGACCAGTTTTTAGAGATCTGAGACAAGACCAAGACCAGGCGAGCTTGAGTCCCAGACTGCATGACACAAATAAATGTGGAAAATGCTAACCATAGGCTCTCCTCAAATTGATCTGAAAGATCAAAATTTCCATAATAAACACCCACAGAAAACAAATTCAGATTATTATTCATTCACTTCTTTTATTGCCACAAGTGTACCATAAGAAATCTTGATAAAATAATCTAAAGGCAGTATTGACATAAAATCCAGATTTCTCTTTATCTGAGACTGAGTAATAATGCGTTTGATTCCGAGACAAGGCATTCAAAAATTGGTCTTGACACCGGTCTCGAGACCAAGAACACTCTCGAGTACTACAACACTGGCTCCAGGAATAACCAAACTCACTTTTCACCAAGAACAGTTTTATCAGAATCCAACTCTGAACTTCCTGTTCAACAACAGCACCCAACCAGGAAGGAGGATCGCTGTTTTGTGCCTTACAAGTCCCCGCCAGAAGACGGCTCTCCCGCTGAGGTGGAGGAGTTTATGGAACATGCCAAATTCATCGTAGAGGACCTGGAGTGGCTGCTCACACTGCCCCATGACAAGTTCTGGTGTCAGGTGAGGCACCCTTAACGTGTAAACATCTCTCTGAGCCTCAAAGGTGAACAGCTGGACAATGTAAATAGACGGTAGACTCAGTTCAATTCAAGTCATTGTAAATGTCCCTCCCTCTCTCCGCCGCTTGGGTCTGTTTATCCCACCAGGTCGTCTTTGATGATTCTCTGCAGAGGTGCCTCGATTCCTACCTGCGTCAAGCTCCTCGAGGCCTGGACCTCGCCTCCCTGCCCTCCTCCCCGGCGGTGGCCGACATGCAGCGCTCCGTTCACAGGGCGGTCTTCCTGACCTTCCTCAGGATGGCTACACATAAAGAGTCCAAGGTGACAGCAGCTCCCAAATATGAACTAGAGGCAGTGATGATCTACTAATCATGATCAGTAAACAGAAATGACAGCACATCAAGTATAATTTTTTCATTCCCAAGTACACAGCCCTGATAGACTGTTGCCTTGTGCTCCTCTTCCACAGGAGAACTTCCTCACTCCGGCTGTGTTTGGAGAAATTATCTATGAGAACTTCCTGTTTGACATTCCCAAAATTCTGGATTTATGTGTGCTCTTTGGAAAGGGCAACAGTCAGCTGCTGCACAAGATGCTTGGTGAGCTGTTTGTGAAGGTCCAATTTAAATCATTATAGGGCAATTCAATGGTATACCCATAAGATTAAAATATGTCATGATGATGAGTAGTGTGTATCTGTTTTGTAACTTTTAGTTAACTTTTATAATGATGTCCTTTTTTTAGAGAACATTTTTACCCAGCAGCCATCTTACTACAGCGACCTAGATGAGACGGTGCCCACTGTGTTACAGGTAAGATCATATTTAAAAGATACCCTAGATACTTACTTCTAACTATATTTATATAGTGTTTATATATAGTGTAAGACACTTTCCATAATTACAGACATTTAGGTTTTCTGAAAAGTGACAAGATACCTGGGACACACAAATAATATACTATTTAGTTGTAAATGTCGTTTTGTAAAATTTATAGATAATTTTCCTGCTTTTATTCCACGTTGCCTTCAGGTGTTCGACACCATCCTGGGTAAGTGTGGTCTCCACAGTGAGGGAGCCACAGCCATGGAGCCGATGAAGCTGAACGCACACAAACAGCCCACTGCCATGGCCATGAGCCAGCAGGTCAGACAGACACACACACATCTCCAGTCATAACTGCATGTAATACTAATGAAATTATACCAATGCCTAGTAGGGCGGCACAATAAGAGGAAAATATGCCGTGTGCGTGTGTGTGCGTGTGTGCGTGTGTGACACAGAGATGGAGGAGAGCAGGTAAGGGAAATGCATCTGAACAAATACACTGTGTTTTAAATAGCGTTAAAAATAAATAAAATAACAAAAACGCAATATGTGGTGTTGATTTTGTGGCGCACTGCCAAAAATTAGTCTGTGGGAAACACTGGAGTCATGGTAAAACGTTTTTAACTGGAATTAGACTTATTTTACATGTATGGCTGATTGGAAACACAGAGGGAAACTACTATGCTATATGTGTTTTCTTTACTATCCCAGGATCTTGTAGATCTTATTCTGTACCTGTGTGACTCGACCACCACCATCCATGCCTTCCTGGATATCTTCCCTGCCGCCTGCTCCAGCTTCCACTCCCATGGCTTCCTCAGCAGGTAGACAGATGAAGTAAGCTGGCAGTATCGCAGCCACACCTTCCCCGTAGCTTCTCGTGATCCTTTTGTTTTCTCTCCTGGCAGACTGACCTCGTTTTATGAGACCGCTGTGCCTGACCTCGAGAAGGCGGTGAGGAAGAGAAACTTTGATGATAAAGGGTGAGCTTCTGCTGCATTTAATGCTTTAAAAAAAACACCAAAAGACTGAGACCCACTCGGTGAAAACATGAATAAATGAGTGATAGTGAATACTTCTCCCAAACCCTCCTTTAGTCTTCAGCAGGATTTGTGGAAGAGGTTGTCCCACTCCTGTCGTAAGATGGTGGAGACGGCTCACCTGCTGCTGCATCACACCTGCCTACAGCCGATCCTAGAGGGGTGAGACATCCAAACTCTCAACGTGCATCTTAGCAGAGTTAGCATTACACATGCACAAACTAATTCTGCTGAATTGTGTTGTCTTGCAGGGGAGAGAACATGCAAACATTTGCAGAGGAGCTACTTCAACATTTCACATCTTTTTTACCTGAGAAAAGGTAAAATTACTTGTTAAGATCAGGGGGCCAACTCGGAAGCTCCTAGATTCTTAGAAATAGTTTGTTTCCCTTTGTCTCTTAATGTACAGTGTATAAAGGGGTTTGCCAATTTTGTTTCTTTGTCCTTTCAGGTTCTTGTCAGACTATGATGAGCAGTTCCCCATTGCAGATGACATCAGCCTGCTACAACAGGCCCTCCCTCTCATGTATCCTTATCAGTTTATTATTATCAATAACTCTGTGAAAATAGATGTTTATGGCTAATAACATTCTGAACACAGTGCTACCAAAAAATAACCAAATAAGTGTTATGCATGTTTGTTTGAAGCAGAGCAAATCAATTCAAATTCAAGACACAGATTAAAAATTGTGCACCATATGTTCGAAATGTACTTAATGTACGAAATGTAAAGGATTATTTAAGTATAAGATCAGCAAAGATGTATATTATATTATAAGATCAGCAAAGATGTATATCCACACATACACAATAACGGTATCAGTAAGGTGAAGAGCTGCAATGATAAGTTAAATAATTAATAGCAACCATTTTGAAAGTCTCCTAATATTTTATGGTTCCAGTTTCTGAAATGTGAGAATTTGACAGTTATCTTGGTCTTACATTAGAGTTAATTAAATAGTACAAAAAAGATATTCCATGACCTAATTTTGGGCTCTAGAATAAAGCATATTATTATTTCCTAATGTTTTGTAATCCAAAAGATCAAAAGATTTACTCATAAACTAATCAGCAGCTTAATCGTAGCCCTGATGAAGTCAACAGCCAGTTGTGGTGGAGAGACATCTAGGATGGAAGAAAGTATCAGCATATATCCTTAACCTGCTTCCCTCAGTGATGAGACCCGGATGTCCTACCTGCTCCAGGGGGTGGAGAGTGCCTGGGACTCTGTGGGCCGACGGAGACCACACAGCCAGGCTCGGCATCAGGGAGCAGCGGGTGGTGCTGGTGCCGCCTCAACTGGCTTTAAATTTCAGGAGGCTCGAGAACTAGAAGGAGGAGAGGGCCTGAGGGGAGCAGACGCCATGTTGGATGTTCCCGGAAAAGGAAACCATGTGAGTTGTTGTTGTTGTTGTTGTTGTTGTTGTTACAGTTAACTAAATGTGTACTTTTGACAGCTCAGCATCCTTAACCAGCTGAGGGAATTTTCAAATTGTTTGCTTTACAAGATACGTTAAGGTAAAATGTAGGGCTGCAACTAACAATTAGTTTCTCGATTAATAGTTTTGTCTATGACATGGCAGAAGATGGTGAAACATTTCTGTTGTGATTTTACACAGCCCAGTGTGACATTGTTAAATATCTTGTTTAGTTCGACGATCAGTCCAAAACCCCTAAATATTGGTGCCTTTTTCTGTTGACCTTCTAATTGACTAATTGCTGCAACTATTGCTGCAACTACTAAAATGTTAATAATCCTAATAGAAAAAGGTGGAAGCAGCAAACAACAACCTTTTATTTATGTAAGATTCGTCATGCAACAAAGCATTTTACATAAATGGCATGAAAAAAAACTACTTAAACTAAACGTTTGTCAAAAACCGTCAACGGTGTTGTCTGTCTGTTATCAGGGTGTGGTGAGCGAGGGGGAGCTAGAGTCTCTGTTGACGTGTATCAGGGACCTACTGCCTGATTTGGGCGAAGGTTTTCTGCTGGCCTGTCTACACGAGTACGACTACAACTCTGAGCTGGTTATCAACAACATCCTGGAGGACCGTCTGGCCCCCAACCTGGACAAACTGGACCGAGCCATGCCAAGGTGACACCACGCACTTAGTTGACCTTTACGTCAAAAGAAGTTCTGCCATGAGGAATGTGCTGCTGAGCTTCTCATTTGCTTGTTGTTAAAAAGAAGGCCTTCATTTTGTTACTTTAATTTCAATTGGACTCTGGTGGCAATATTAAGTCATCGTGATGCACATTTCAAAGTTCACAAAAATGAGACCTCATACAACACTGCAAAATACTTTAGTTAAATGTAAGGAACAGTATTTGAGTACGTAAGAATGTGTACCGTAATATGGTCATCACTATATTTATGATCAGCGATGTCTCCCTAAGGGCTCCAACTAATGATTTAATTCATTTATTTATTTTTATTTTTTTGTTCACCCAAGAGTCCAAAACAGGTAATTTTACATTGATATAAAATAGAGAAAGGCAGTATATCATCTAATTTTACAAGCTAAAATATGTGATTTTCAATTTTTGCTTTTCAAATTATTTACTCAGTTTATCAATAATCCAAATTGGTGCTACTGTTTAAGAACCTTATTATACAAATCATCAAAATGTGCAGATCATTTGTGTATAAATGATAATATTGAAGTGAGGATTGTATCAGCCGTGTTTGACCCCGTTGTCCTTCTGTCCCTTCAGGCCAGTGAAGGAGGTGCTTCCAGATGTTTTGGACGTCAGATCCAACGTGTTTGATGATGATGAGTTTGATATTTTCCGCAGAGACCAAGTGGACATGTCCCGCATATGGAAAGGCAGGAGGTAAGAGCATAGCCTGGCTCTGTCCTTCTACGTACTTCCGCTCAACTTTTAATTTCCTTCAGCACTCCGTCTGGGTTTGCGGTATATTCGCGGGTTTACTCCAGTCAAATTTCTTCCGGTCCAATCAGCGAACAGAGGGAGTGGCTGAGAACAATGACGTTGAGGTTTTGTGCTAGTTTAAGTTGTAGTTGCGTAATGGCAGCGGAGAAAGATGCAAGCGAAGCCATTTGGTCTGTTGTGGCAACGCTGCTGAATATTGAGAAGTTAAAGCCCGAGCAAGAACAATCTTTGCTGAGTTTTGTTGGTTGCCATGATGTTGCGGCCCTCCTCTCTCGCTCCGTTAGTGGGGAAGGTGTTGGCTAAGGCTAACGCTAGCAATGCTAAGCCGACGTCACGAGCAAACGTTAGTGATTGGTTAACAAGGAAGTTAACACTTGTTAATAGAGAGTGGCCAGACTCTCTGTACAAATGAAATGTACGAGAATCTGGTAGGACCAGGCTAGTATGAGCACACAGGAGGATTTAAAATCCCTGGACCTTTTTTTTTTTTCCTCGCACATTTACCTGATTCATGTGCCTGTAAAATCCTGCTCAAAATGTTACGTCCAGATGTTACTATCTCTTACAATGCTGCTCTGAAAAACTAAAATAACATTTACATACTGTAGTGTACATATAAGGCCTATTTGCAAAAACCTGACCTTAAACTCAGAATTCTGAGTTTATAAATACATTTTTCACCAGTTGCCCTAATCCTCTTCCGTAGTTTTGACCCGTATTAAATAGACCCAAAAACATTTAGTAAGCATCCGTCATAACTGCCGATGGTAACGTATCCGGAGATATATAACTAACGTTACCTTGTTGTTAATTGTTGAAGGTGTTTTCAAGACGCTGGAATCCTACAATTGTTTTCTCACTCTTGCAGGAAAGGTGAGAGCGTTCGAGAGATGCTGAACGACAAGAAGCACATAGCAGAGCAGAAATCTCGTTATCAGGCGTACGAGACGGTGGTAGACGAGGTTGTCATCCAACCCGGGGAAAGTGCAGAAACCTACGGCCTCGACGACGACTACGACGACGAGTACGACGACACCTACGACATGGGCCAAGTGGGAGCTAATGACCTGGATGGAGACAGTTTACTGAACAGAAGGTAAATCAGTTTCATTTGTGATCGCGATGGAGTCGAGACTGAGTGAAGTGGAATTAGGAAAAAAAAAACACCTTTAAGATTTTGACAGGGTGCTTGCTAAATTTGTAATGTGTTCTTTTGGTGGATGCCAAATACTGGTACTTTTTTCATTGTGTTTGTGTTTCCCTGCAGGC
This sequence comes from Etheostoma spectabile, assembly GCF_008692095.1. NCBI lineage: Eukaryota > Metazoa > Chordata > Actinopteri > Perciformes > Percidae > Etheostoma > Etheostoma spectabile. Next base: position 15,193,647 of record NC_045737.1, on the reverse strand, counting down.
CTTTCACAATCCCACAGATACTGAGAAAAGGAAACAAACCAGAATTGGAAGAAGAGGGGGAAGATGAAGAGGAGGAAGAGACCCTACAGGTAATTGTATCTTTCAAAAACAACAGATCCAACATTACAGAAAATAAACTTTGACCCACTTTGAACCTCGGTCAATCAAGTTTATATTTAACCATAAAATCTTATGTTTTTCAAGTGTAGCATGTATCTTATTTTAGACAGCATGTTGGTATCTTATACACATCAAACTACACTGTAAAAGTGAGAGCTCTGGTGTATAATTTTAACTTTAATCATTATTTGTTTGATACAAAACCTAAGTTCTGGATCTTGTATGATATACAAGCACCATTCATCAGATGTAATGGATTAGAATTGAATGTTTTTACCATTTTACAAGTTGTTGCATATGAAAAGATTGAACACATTTGGCAAATAATTTTTTGTGCAGAAGTAAGTGCTTTTTTTTAACATTTAATGAGTTTCCCCCAGCCTGCCTTTGGTCCCCCAGTGGCTAGAAAGGCTAAGGCCTATATGAAAGCATCTAAAGAGCACCATGTCATGGGACTGTGTAAGCATCAGTATGTTAGATCAAGTAAATAAGTAACGTAAGTATCAGTGCATTATTAGATCTACAGAAAGGGGGATGTGTTGATATGCAGAATGCATTCAATGATAGTTCCTGGTATGGCCACTAGATGGACATACTGGTTTACAGATACAAGGTAAACTACATGAGAAGATTTAGAGCTAGGGAGGTAAAAAAGGCGGATGTAAGACGCACATGATGTTGCTTGTTCAATAAAGTTGAACACAAGTTTATTGTTGACTGGACAACGGTTTATGAGTGAGTTCATAAACACAACAGGGACCTTAATGCATTTTAGCTAGCTTTGTAATCTTAAATGTTGTTGTAGTCTTTTGCTCCAAATGCATGGTCACTACATCTGCATGTGAATCCATTGTGTTTCAGAACAATGTAAACAGGGACCAGTTTGTGCAGGACCCGGCTCTGCTGAGAGAGAGGGCTGAAGCTAGAAGAGCTGCCATGCATCAACGGAAAGGGTAAGACGTCAATATTTACTCATTAAAACTCTCACTGCTTAGCTGGCTTTCCATCCAAGAAAATAATGTGTTTCTAGAGTTTTCTCCTCGGTTAAGACTTTGCCTTGTATGAATACAGGGTTTAACGGTAGAGGATTGTTAATCCCTCTTGAGACACAAGCTGAATGGAAATTGAAAAATTGCAACAAACGTCAATAGACAACACTAGGTATATCTGACACAACCTGTCCATTATATGGTTAGACAAAAACATGTGATTTCTTCCAATGTCTTGTTAGTGGTTTTTTTTTTAATTTAGAAAAAAAAACTTTTCGGAAAACATTTGTCTTTTAACTTGGATGGAAAAATGCTTAACACCTCTTTCTTAAACAAAAGCCCACCCACACCTTTTGTTGACTTCCGTTACTTCTTCTTTCCCAGTTTCCGACCGGAGCAGCGTCCCAATAATGTGGTGGGCCAAGCCAAAGGCCAAGGACAAACCCAGGAGACGTTAATAGACCGACGCAAGAAGGAGGCCAACAAGAGCCGCGGGGCAAATCACAACCGCCGCAACATGGCTGACCGCAAGAGGAACAAAGGCATGATCCCCTCCTGACCCGTGTAACGGACTGCTGCTCGAACCAAAACAGATGGGAGGAAGGTGGCTGAGGTGTGAGCCAGTTTTGTTCTGGGTTAAATTTGGTGCCCATATCCCCACTATCACACCTCAGCCCAAAAGTTACTGTCTTTGTTCGAAGGAAAAGCCACAACAGGTTTTAAGTTGTTGGTGAAAAGTTGCATTAGTTTACAGACTCCTAGGCGGGGCTTTTGTGATCTGAAGTGACATGTTTGAGACGGTCAACATCTGCGTTTAGGGTTTGAGTTTGAGCCTAAAGGACATTCAGCTCTTTAGCCCAAAGGGGTTTCTTTTATCTCATTGGAAACCAAAGTCCTGAGGGTGAGCCAGAGACTGAGGGCAAAGAATAAGACCTTTTTATTTTTGCCAAGTAACAAATTTTTTATTGTTACGATCCAGAGTGATTGAATTACAATTCTTTGACATCATCATCATCAAATAGAGAACATAGGAATAAAAGGAAGCAACATCTAGAGTTTGGGAGAAGTTGTGGTTCCTTCTGTAGCTGGAAGAACAATTACTGACGTCTGGACGTCAGTGGCAGACTGCGTTGCTCTTACTACTCATCCTGTATGAGTAGCTTGAGTGAAAGCCACTTGCATGCAACGTTCAAGTCCATGCTTGTGATGTCATCCACCCAGTTCACACCACTGTCGTCCAGACTTTGTAAAAAAAGAAAAAAGAAATCAACTCATAATCATGCTGTCGTGTTTGGAAGCACGTGCTATACAGAGGCGCCTCATGTCTCTGACTAGCTGTGGAGAAACCTCCGACATGTTGCCATGCACAGACTATTTTCTATGAAGAGAACACATCTATTAGAGCATTTTGTAACAAAAAAAGCACGTTATTGGTTTTTGGAGTTTACATTGCAAAAAAACCTAAATAAATACAACAATACTATGTTTTTTAACATCCTTCAAGATTAAGTCGTCATTGATAAAATGCTTTTTCCTTTCATAATGTGTACCGTACAATGTGTTTGAGATGTCACTAGAGCATCAAAAGTACAGCTGCATAGTTGTGGCTGAAATTATGATCAGTTATTTGGCAAGTAAACTGCTAGAACATATAATAGAAGATGTCCAATTTCACACTAATGTAGACTTTTACTGTATGTAAACAATTTTTGTTTGAAGATATATCCAAAGGAGTAGTTCTACATTTAAAGAAGCATGCTCATTTGCTTTCTTGCCAGAAGTTAGGTAAGATAAAAAAAAAAATTTTAAAACGCGAGCTTGGGGCTCTCCAAAGGTAAATAAATGTGCCTACCAGCATATCTAAAGTGCACTAATTAACACATTGAATCTAATTAGTTCAATCAAAGGCGTATAAGATCAGTTGTGGTTTTAAGGGAAGATATCTGATGGCCAGGAGCAATAACTTCTTCTTTTGAGGTGATATAATATATCACCTCAGACTCCAGGGAATTCCTGCTCCATTAGATAGTCCTGCACATATCCACCTTAAAACAGTGCCTTGTCATTTTTACACTTTGATGTTTGCATGGAATAAATGAACAAGATCTAACGAGTGAATACGTTTTCGAGATGCTGGTAGGCAGCTTTTGTTACCTTCGCATAGAGCCAGTGCAGCCGTACATCAGAGGTAAGTAAGTATGAGGACATGTTTATCTCATAATGAGTTAGATAACCTTCTGATGCGATATGTTTGACCATTAGAGCAGGACTGTATTTGAGTTCTTCTCACAGACATTCTAAAAAAGGAAGGAAACAGATAAGTAAAAGTAAAGAATGGTAAATATAATACCAAGCTCTGGCCACAAACTCTCTGCAAAATGTTTACTTCCTGTTTAACATCCCTATCATTTATGGTTTCAAACTGTTCAATTGCAACTCTATCTACTGTAACATAAAAAAAAATGTAACCTTACGGTTATAGTGACAGGTTATCACTGTTTGGTGTTTTTTAAAAGTGTGTTCAATGCCTTTAGCTGCAACCTTTTTTCCTGCACGTTCTGCAGACAGGATAGCTATCTTTGATCAACTGTCCTTCGACATTCTTATAATAACCAAAATACGCCCATGCTTTAGACGTAGTCCTCTTAAAGGGCTGATTAATGTCCTGAGTGCTGTCGTCTCCTCCTTCCGCCATGATTCCAACTTCAAGAAACGCATGTAGGCTACGCAATGCGCCTGCGCTGCAACTTGAGGAGACTCTGGATGAAGCTGGGTAGGATTAACCACACGGTTTCCACACCGTGCTAATCCAGATATTTTAAATGAAAACGAATTGTTATCAACATTTTTATCGTGGTTTACCATTACACCGGAAATCGTTACAGCCCTATAACATACACAGCTTAAGTATAATTCAGAAGATGCGTTTGTGGTTTCTTTCACTCTGCAGTTAAGTCATAAGGTATGTTAAGGACAAGTGCAAATCACTTTTTCCACATCTGCTACTACCTGTAGCACAGTTACTTCTGGACTACAACCACAAAACCTCAACAACTAACACTGAATACGGAATTATGAGTTTGGACAAGCGATCAAATTCAGACTGTTAATAAGTTGGTTACTGGGCGCCCAGAGAGCTCAGTTGGTAGAGCGGGCGCCCACATGTAGCGGTTCACTCAACGCAGCGTGCCCAGGTTTGACTCCGACCTGCGGCCCTTTGCTGCTCTCTCTCCCCTTTCATGTCTTCAGCTGTCCTATCAAATAAAAAGCCTAAACTGCCCAAAAAATAATCTTAAAAAAAAGAAAGAAAATTGGGTATTGACATCATGTGGACCTAAAGTGAGAGTCGAGGTGTGAGATGTCACATTGAACACAAACACCCTTATGAGTCACATCTTCACTGCTATCAATCACACACAAATATTTCCACAATTGGTAACATGATCCCAGGAAGAAGTACTGTTTACACACAACAGTACCTTTACAGTACTTCATAGTATTGTTTTTACACTGCCACTGTGTGTCTGTGAGACCCAAAGGTCAGATGTCAAAATCTGACCACTCCACAGTCCAGACGGCCGGCCAGCTGCTGTGACGAGTTTATATTTGCTCCCACAATTCATTGCTGGAAGACAGAAGGGGCGAGGTCAGAATTAAAAAAAGTGTCACTGAGGAAGAGACGAGACTTGATTCCCAGAGCTGCGGCTGGGGAGCCGAGGCAGCCGTTAACTGTCTCTGCAGACGCTGCCTGGAGAGAGTTGGACAAGAAAGGCATTTCAATTTAGAGCTGAAACAAAAAAATCAATAGAGTAGTGGGTCAACAGAAAATTAATAAGCTATTCTGTTTGTACTTTTTTTCTTCAAAGGAGGCATAAACGTCATGGTAAACTTTACACTCACCGCAGGAACAGTGTGCACTTTTTCTTTGCTGTTCTCACAACTATCAATATGCAACCAGATGTTTAAGGGCGTGCCAAACTCACCGAGGATGCTGCGTTTGCACAGAGGACAGGTGTGATGCAGCAGCAGCCAGGGATCGACGCAATCTCTGTGGTACTCATGAAGACACGGCAGCACACGTAGACACTGAAACAACACAAGAAACAACAGTTTATATTGTATAGCTGCAGAATCACCTGTCCTGCCTATGCCTCAGTAACTTTATTATTTTTTTAATTTTTAAATATACACCTGCAAATCCAGCCGTTGGTTTGGATTCACGAGTAAGAGTATTATTCACATGATACCACCACTTCTTTCCTTGCCCACCAGGGAAAGGATACAGCCAAGTCTAACGCCGTATGTAGGAGTGTTGTCTGACCTGGTTGTTGTTGAATGGCTCCAGACAAACCGCACAGTTGTCTGTCTCCGTCGGCTGGGACGGGTCACACCACAGTTTGGGCTGACGATACGTTTTGGTCTTCAGTGAGGACATTCTCTTCAGGACATCCTGTTTTGGAAAGAGCTGAAGAACACAACACAGCAGAATATCACGTAACATGTTATGTTAATGAGGAAAGGACGAGTTCTCCTCACAGAAGATATGATCTGGTTGGATATGTGCAACATCTATTTTGCATATTTATTACAAAAGTTACTAATAAGCTTTAATAGTAGCCCCTTGACTATCCACTTTACTTTCAAACAAAGTTTGTGTCCACATTGTACAAATTACCTGCTTGTTGGTACACTTCACTGAAGCAACAGTATATTACGGTAACAAAGAACAATATTTTGTTTAACCTAAAATATATAGTAAGTACCTTTGGAAACTATGGGATCTTGGTGTAGAATAAATGTTTGAGCAAGTACCTCACACTTGTACTTAAGTACAGTAACTTTTCACCATAGTTTATAGTCATTTATATGGCCAAAACTTGCAGTACAGAGATGCCAAAGATATGTTGTACAGTGTTTACAAGTGTAAAACTACTCAGCAAAAAAAACTGTGATTATCCATGAGTAAAGACCGAGTTTACCTCCAAGTCATCGTTCAGCTGGTGGTCCTGGTACTGCCAGCGGGCCTGAACGATGACTCCGGTGCTGAGGATCAGAGCCACCAGGAGCACAGTGTCCCACAGCTGCTGCAGGTACTTCTACAGATACACAGAGAAGAGCAACAGTACTTTATTATCTGGCTCCTTTATCAGTCTGTAGCACAACACAAAGAGAAGTAGAAGTAGTCTCAACAAACCAGTTCAACTACATTTGGACTGAAAGTTGTATTTTTACAATGTGATTTATATCTTGATTTTTGTGATGGGTGTCTCAAACTGTCAGTTTTTTTACAACAATGAAAGTACAATTACAATAATAGTAATGTTTTTGTAATGTTATAGCTAAAGGGATTATATTGGAAAGTATTCAGACCCAACTGATGTTGACAAGGCAATTTATCAGACTTTATGCAGCTCCCTCTGGAGCCACAAGGGGATTTAAACAACTCATCACACATGCAGTAGTACTCCCCAACACCTGTAAACAGACTTTGATGTGTAACAAAGATGGAACTCCCTACTGTAAGTGCTACAGCAACTTGAAGAAAACATGTTCATAAAGCAGATGGTGCGTTTGACCGGCTCCCCCACCTGGACCTGAGAGTTGGTCTCTCCCGTGCAGATGACCCCCTGCCACTCTCCGTAGCGACCTCCTCTCGATCGACCACAGCTGGACCATAGCGTGAGCGTGGCTCCCTGCCCGAACACACAGCAGCATGCGCTCACTGTCAGCTCAGCCTGTCATCTGTTCACTCACCACTGCAGGGTGATAACAACTGAGAAACACACTGTGAGCTGATAGATTGAGGAGCTCACCAGGTCGTCCTGCAGGATCGTCTTGTATGTGATTTTTGCTGTCGCTTGGAGACCCCTGTGGGGAAAGAACTGTCATTTAGTGCAAATAAAGATTCTCCATCCCTACATTTAAACACACATACCAATCTGATTACTGTGTATAACCACGTTACATGTCTTTTCTGTCATGTATGAAAGCTTGTGTGCAGGAAACATATTATTAATGTAAAAATCCCCTTTTTCACATTAAAATGAAGCAAATCAAATCATCGGTTTATCCAGGATCCAGTCAATGTTTTCAGCCCCAGTTATTATAGCCTACGTGACATTTATCATTAAACAATGTTCAAATACTAGTAACAAATACAACATCAGTGTTTTGATATCAATTCTTAAGCAATGCTACTAGTATTTTGCTGAAAATAATATATACACAAATACACACACACATACTGTATATATACACATGCCTTCCTACAAAACACATGTTAATTTCCTTTAACAAAAAAAATCAAACCTTCTATATAAATAATACTGCATTATTACTTATCCTACAATATCAATATAAAATTAAACAATTGTATCACTTCAAGCTGGAAATAACAGTTCAAAGAGTAAACAATTTTCTCAACTTAACAAGAACACAGACACCAGCTGAAGCTGAAATACTGCCTTGAACTTGTTATTGTTGAGTTACTGTACCAGAGTAGATTGCTAGCATGCATGTCAAAGCACCATATGATCTGTTGGCGGAAATCCTCAAGTGAGGAAGCATGTGACACATGATATGAACTTATCTGATTTATTAAACAAACTGTATTTTGTTACTTTATATCATTGGTATGATGGTAAGGTGCATGTAGACGTATCTGTTTTCATGTTGGCAGTAATAAATACGGTAATAAGGTGTTCTGTACCTGAGCAGAGCTCCGATCAGCTTGGTGACATTTTCAGACGTCTGGATCACAATAATGGGCTTGGACAGCGCCTGAGACAGATCCATCTACAACAGAAACTGGTGTTTAGGTGATGAATATGTTATATCTTTTAAGCTTCAATTTTAAGCCACGTTTCTATCATTTTCCCAAGAAATTTGACTAGCCAGAAATCAACATAATACATGATCTCTTTTAAATAAAGCACCTTTATTTCTGTCTGTTTTGGTGTGCAACTTCCGGCATGCATTGCTTACGCATCGATGGACACACACATACACACACAAAATAACAATTGCAATAGAAAGCATGTAAAACAACACAATAAGATGATTGAAAAATTAAGAAATCAGCCAGTGACTGAGTTTTTGGAGATTTACCTCACTGACAGTGTTTTGGTTGAGAGCCAGAATGATCAGTGCAGATGCTCCAAGGACCAATGCTCGCTTCATCTTTAACAGAGAGGACGAATGTTAAGTTGGCATGTATGTCTGTACCAGTAAGAACAAAATTCAAACAGATTTAAGTAGTACATTGAACGTCTTACCTTATTGACCATAGCATCAGTAAAGGACTCCTGGTTTCCCGTGGAGGCTTTGCTGTCATCCATCTCCACAGGCACCACTCCTATCCACGGCTCCTGCTCTTTGGTGTCGTCCTCACCTTTTCCTGCGCTCACCTGTGTCTCCTCACTCTGGACCTGAAGACAGAAAACAAGCTAAACATTAGTACTGAAAGCTACCTTGCTAATGGGCCGTTTAAGGAGGCAAGAGCTGTACTTGTTCACTCACAATTTGTGACCTTTATTGCAAACAAAACCGCTAAATCCATCCATTAAATCCAAAACGAATTAAACCTGAGAATACCAGTATGCCTGCTGCAATAAATAAAAAAATTTAAAATTATTATATCTCTCATTGTTTACCTCCTACTGTCAATCAAGATTTTCCCATAGATGTAATTATAATGTATTGTGATATTTCTTTCCTGAAATGATTGACACGAATATAAATGTAATGAGGTTATCAGGTTAAATACTTTGGGTAACGTTAATAAACAATAGTCAGGAAGAATCAGAATGTAAAATTAAATTGATCTATAATAAGTCATTGGGAAGGATAGAGGTCAGTAGGCTCTAACGTTAGTATCTTATTTTGGTAATTTTTTTGCTATTTTTAGAATGTTTATTATCCAAACAACCACTGTCAGTTATGTAAGATGCTAGTTAGAAGCAGCCCTAATGCTCTTTTGTAGCCTCACCAGGACCAGCTCTCCCTCCAGCTCTTCGTCCCGGTCCTCGGAGCTCCTGCCGCCCCCGCCGGACTCCACCACGTCCCCCTGGAGCAGAGCGCTGACGCCGGGCCGCTGCTCCAGGAAAACCTCCACCAGGGCGACCTGGTCTGCGGCGACCAGCAGCCCCGGCCCCCGCAGCAGGACGAGCGGTAACGTTACCCAGAGACAGCACCAGCAGCGATCTGAAGCCATGGCCCGACAACAACAACAGAGAGAAATGCTGATGCAAAAGGTTATAAGTGCATAGCTAAACCTAATCAACTGTAAGCCGTCATTTTAGAAAAGATCTTAGCATTTTTTTTCACCAGTTAGTTAGCTAACCTAGCTAACGGACTGCTGTAAGAATGTAAACAACGGAAGACAGCTTTCGGCTCCGACCGGAAAAAGCGGGAGGTTCATTATCTTGTAGGCTACACAGCCCGAGACTCACTACCAGAAAATAAATCCAATAATGTAATAATTATCTAAGATAACTATACCGTATTGAGATAAATACAAATCAACGTCAGCGTCACATATGCGGTTCTTCCGTAAACTAAAAAAGCAGTTTTTTTCGACCGTTGAGATTATACAACCAGAGACGAATGTAACGTTTGTAACATTAGATAGTACCGCCCCGTACTTCCGTCTTCGATTTGAAACCACGTAACGGCACGTTTCCAGGCTCGTCTAAATCCTGCTGAGCACCTTCAGAGCGGAGTTTTTCACCTCTCTTAACACAAATAGTGCTATATTTTCACGAGTAGTCCAATATTGTGTGATTAAGCTCTGTACATTTTTGAATCACAAGCTGCTCACATTTTATCAGGCCGACATAGATCGCATGAATTATTATATTATTATATTGATTATATAATTATTTTTTATCTATAGAAACTATAACAATTTATGTAATATTTTAGAAAGAACGGTTAAATAAACCTGGTGTGTACAACCACAGACATATGTGTACAACGACAATAATAATAATAATAATAGAAGAAGCTAACGTTAGCAAGGAGAGAAAAGGGGCGGGACTTCTTCGTTTCCTCCTTCTTGATACGACTAATGCACCTGTCATTTCTCCTATCTTTGGCCGAGTCAGCCGGTTGGACTGGAGTTGCGAGTGTCGTATTTACATTTGTTTCCCTCTTGGTTCACATGCAGGTGGCCGGCAGCGAAGGTTAAGGATAAACTGCAGCCGCGAAGCGAGTTAGCATCAACTGGGCGGCGTTGGCGACAGAACTCCGCCTGTCACGGTTAACGGTGACGGTGCTGTTTCTCCCTGGGCGGTCTGTCTGTCAAATTGACTTTGAAGGAGCTCCGTCTTTATCGCTCTTGCATCTTCTGGTCGCAGATATGAGCGGAAGAGTCGGAGATCTCAGCCCTAAACAGGCTGAAGCACTGGAGCAGGTACGTTATGCAATAATAATGATAATAATAATAATAATAATAATAATAATAATAATAATAATAATAATAATACTTTCAACTATAAAGCCTCTGTCTTTACTATAGTTTTTCTTTCTTGTTATCCACGTGACTGGTATATAATAACCGGTCTGGTACATCTTGCTAATAAACCAACCTTTTTTATAAAATGTATTCATATTTTTTTCCCAGTGTTAATAAACCATTCCCTAATAGTTTGCAGATCAGTTAGAATCTGCGGGAACAAGTTTTTGTTTTGACTGTCATTATTTTCTAGATTAAGCAATCATCCGTTTGTATATAAAAACAAATATAGCTGGTTCAAATGCCTTGAAAATTTGCTAAAAATGTGTACTAAATCCACAAGTCCTGAGTCAGAGTAACCGACTGTAAGTGATCTATGAAGCTTTGGGTAAACTAACATTACTAATGATGTAATTAGTTAAATTATAAATACTCAAGCGAGTTTGCCTTTGCAAAGTTATTTAAATGATTTACCCAAAAGTATCAAAATGGTTGCCCATTACTTTTGTGATTGATTATTCAAATATTTGTTTAAGCTCTAAATGTTATTATTCTAACTTCTAACTTCATATTCTGGCCATCTTAACTTATTAATTACCATTAGTAAAGTCATCAGTTGCATATTTTAGAAAATGCTATCCTGTAGTTCCTGTGTTTATAGTTCCCTTCCACATCGCTGTTATTCATATGTTATAGTTAGGTTTGCTGTGATTCATTATACAAGTTATTTTAACTTGACATGAAGTATGTTAGCTGTATGTTTACATAAGCCTCATGTCATAAGAGGAATTACAGTCTATGGCCAAAACTATGTGGACACATTATTTTTAAGGTTTAGTCTAGGCCTTTTAGTTCAAATGAAGAGTAATTTCAATTTGTGAAAAAGTTGGGGCACTTTCCTGTTTCAACATGGCAATGCCTCCATGTACAAAGTCCATGAAGAAATGGTTTTTCCAGTTTGGTGAGAGTCCAGACCTTCACCGCATCCAACACCTTTGGGACAAATTGAAATGTTGACTGAGACAAGGTCGTTGCAGCCCACATCTCCAGAATGCTCTCGTGTATAAATGGGCGAAAATTTCTGCAGCCAGGTTCAACATCTGGTGGAAAGTCTAAAACCAGAACATATTACCCACCATTATAGCTGCCGATTCATGCCTATGGTTTTAAAATTTGTCATTTTTTAGCGAACACGACAAAACAAAAATTCCCTAATTGCAGCATCTTAAGTTTGAATATTTGCTGGTTTTCTTTGTCTGACTATTGGTCCTACAAAACAAGCAATGTAAATATGTCAACTCGGGCCAAGCCAAATGATAAATCAAGAAAAGAAAAAAAAAAAAAAAAAAAAAAAAAAAACTACTTGTTTGCAGCACAAGGTCGAGTGTCCACATAGTTTGTTCAAGTGTCCACATTGTTTGGGTCATGTTGAAACTAGAGTTATCTGGACTGTTTTTCATGAATCTGTTACAGGCATCTCTTATTGAAAATTCCAAATCAAGTGTGTAAAACAATTAGTCTCAAAGTCACATATTTCAGCAGCTTTAGTAAAATAAAACCCACTATTCTGAAATGAATGAAAAGCTTTAAACAAAGAAACAGACTGTATTTTTTTTTTTTTACTTTCAGGGTCAAAACTGTAACTGTAAGAATTAGGTTAAACATTTCTCTGAATGTCTCTTCCCAGTACTGGATCTGCTTTGCAGCTCATAGGCAAAAATGTTTGAGTCATTTGTCTCCTCTCTCTCCTTCCTCTTGCTACAGTTTCGAGAGAGGATACAGGACATTTCTCCTCAACTTCCCGCGCAGCATGACCACTTCCTGTTACGCTGGCTCAGAGGTGAGTTGAGAATCTTGCGGCACCTGTTGCTTTTCCCTGACCACAGCTTGCAATCAGAAAAAGCTAAACCTCTCCCGTAATCCCTCTCCTTTAGTGCGATTATTTGCCTACATGTAATCATTTGCATGCATTCACAGGGAAAAATCAGTTGGTGTCGTATCTGTGCAAAAAGCAGAAGCTGCTGTCGTTTATTACATGAAAGGACATGATGCAACACATGTCACCACTCTGTTTGCAGGGGTTTGAGAAAGCGACTCAACATGGTTTTCACACCTAAACACAATGCTAAAAAAAAAGAAGTCTGCTCTATGACCGGTAGTGGTTAATGACTCAGTAGTGATTAAACCAAATCAGGAAGATGTCAGGTTTTTTCAACTTTTTTAATTTTTTTTACTTAAACAAAATGTGACAGATTCTCAGATTCAGATTTTTCTCTGGTATCCTGAGGCAGGATATCTGGACGTCTTGAAAAATCTTAAAAAGTCTTGAAAAGTCTTGAAAAGCATTAAATTCAGTTTAAGTCTTAAATTGTTTTCTCTTGCCTTCTGTAGGCTGTAATGTTAGTTATAAAATCTTGATTTTTCATTTGTGGGCTGTAGGGAAACGAGTGAATTGTGTTGCAGGAGGATGTTCAATCCTTTTTTCCTTTTTCTCAGTCGGCACCATCAGACCGGCAGCACACTGTCACTACTGCTAGGTGCAGGAGCTGAGAAGCTCATTGTCTTATTTTAAATTGGTTAATCCATCTCAGCACTGGTTATCTGGGGCCAGGTCACATTCATTCATCTAATTAATTATATCAATATGAATTATTGGTATAAACGGCTGGGAACTACCTGAAAAAAATCTGATAATAAGGAATTAGGCCACGTTGTCCCTACTAGTTAGCCATCATTAAATGCCTCTCAAAACATTTCTTTTTACAAAATCCTTTGACCCCTAAACCCCCCCCCCCTTTTTTTTGTCAAGCAACCTTGGGTAACTTAAAAGGCACTATATAAGTCCAAATTATTATTATTATTATTATTATTCGGTCAGTATGAACAGTAAACCAGACATAAACTTGCATTCTCTGGTAATAAAAAGGTATTTTAAAAGTCCTAAATTTAACCTGGTAAATGTTGCAGAAACCCAGGTTGAGTTTTCGTTTTCAGACTCTGGAGGAAATGGGAAGCAAGTGATTAAAATTAAAGGAGGGCTTGTTCTGAAGAGTTCTGCTGCAGAGGTCTAGCACTCTGTTTCAGGCTTATCCAGAGCTAATCGCATTAACGGCAGCTTGTCTGCCGGGAGACTCCGCTGCTGTGTTCCTGTTGCTCTCCTCTGTTCAAGTTTCCTCTGAAATTGTTTCATAAGAAGAGTTCAGTGGCGTATTGTTCTCTTTAATTGAGTCTTACTAATTAACCATAGCAGTTGGGAAATTCAGCGTCACAGCTCCAAACATGAACAATGAGGTGTTTGTTTGGCCAATGAGTCAAGTTATTTCCCAAGTTATATGCATCTAAAGATTATTCCTATTCATGCTGTGGGAATATGTGTGAGGAAAGCTCAGTGCACGTAATTAATTAAAAGCTAACGATTTAAAGCCCGAGGTGGCACACAGTGAGGACCAGTGATTGACCTTATAATAAATCTAGTTTAGAACACTTTTCGTGCCCAGGTTCAACTCTGCATTGTGTTTAAGTACACCTTGTGATTCAAGTAGTAATTCTATATATATACAAATAGTTTCTTTTGTGAGCTATGTGTATGACAAGAGGTCTTTCTGGCTCCCAGGGCATCACATTACGTTACAGTAGAATGGATCTGAACCCAGTTTCAGATGTGGCTTTCTGCAGTTCTCTTTTTTCAAGACATGAAAAAAGTCCAAAACTTCTTGTGTACTAGTTGATTTTTGTCCATTAAAGAATTGCTTTTAAACAGCATACATAAAAAAGTTCAAAAATTAATTTCAGGTGAACTTGTAGCTGGCTAGCCTGACGTCATCATACTCAGATTCTAGTCAGAATACGAGTCTGATACGACTCCATTTGGCGGTAATTAGGGGGTGTGTTTCAACCAAACCAGGAAAGAAAATGTCTATGCACTCAATTGGATAGACCTACATCCAATAAGAGCAACGGAGTATGTGACTTATGTTGAACATTTCCCTAAACCCATAGGAAGGATGGCAAAAAAATATTTCCGATGGACAAATGCCTTGATTGCGGTTCTTTGTTTCGCTTTTAAAATCCTTGTGCTGTCAATCTCTTCTATAATTCATGTATAGTCTCTGGTGTGACTGATATTTTGCTGCTGTAACACTGTAATGTCCCATTTTTGGAAACAATAAATATCTATCTATCTATATATCTATAACAGATGCGATGGCGGAATGTACACATTTCAATTCCCCAGCGGCAGCCATCTTTGTTGTAAACAAATTTAACCCAAGCGCTCTTTGGTGATGTGGTTGATTACGTTACTGTTGATCATCGGTCCATCATCATATAAAGCCTGCCTTGACAATTTGATTGATCCGAACAGCTCTGGTTTGAGCGTTCACAACAGATGAAGTCCAGACTATATGGTCCAGACCGAACTTCCCGACCTCAAATGTTGTGGGCGGAGCTAAGTTTAGCTGGCATCCAGGCTAGTGGCTGGCAGTAGAGAGAAAGAAATCAGAAATAAAGTATACAACTGTCACAATTTAGGACCTAAATGTCTTGACGTAACGGGCATATCTCTTATATTTCTTGTAATATTGTGAGTGAAATAATGGATATCAACACGTCTAACTGTGTAACAGATCGGTTAGACCCTGTTTGTCTACGATGACAGAAACAGAACTGAAGAAGATGAGTCTTGTACTAGAGGCCAATGACCTTCCTCCTCCTCTTCTTAGCAGAATAAACTAAACAAATGTTTTATAAGTCTCCCCTCAGATGATTCTTACTCCAACTTTGTGAATACTGTATTTATCTCGGAGGAACCTTACCTTATGAGATAAAAGGGGTAAATGGCACCAATTCAGCCTGTGACTGCCTTTACATACTTAAGGACATAGTGTTATACTGCATTTGTTCCAGAGTTCAATGAACTTCAGTTTTTTTTAGTCACAAGACAGTCGTTGTTGACATAATTTGTCACATGCATGCATTTCTGACTGGTCTGCCTTTCTTTGAATTAAGCCTATGTTCAGAGCTATAGACAGGGATTTCAGCTGTATTAGCTTCTTTAGCTACCCGTGGAGTGGCCCTCTTTTTTTTGTTTACAACTGACTAGCCAAGAATAATGCTTATACCAGTCACATAACAAGACACATTGTCTCGCATACATGTTATCTTAATCTTTCTAAAAGTTTGAAACTGACAGGCGATTCAAAAGACTACAAGGTCCCTGCCTGTTTTATTAAACCTAGACCAGTGGTTTGTGAGATATTGGCGGTATCATTAAATGTTATCAGATAATATGCTGACTGGGTTTGTCCTTATACCACCTGAACCTCTATCAAAGCTTAAGATAACATTTCATATCACTGCACTTGGACTCTGTTGGTCTACAGTACACACGACATCTATCGCACGTCTGTCTGTCCAGGGACACCGATCCCCTCCACAGTTCTTCTTGATGTTTCTATCAGTTTCTTCAACCCTTATCCAAATCGAGGGTCTAAGAACAGAAGCTGTCATATGTTTTACAGATCGTAAAGCCCCCTGAGGTATTTTGTGATTTGTGATATTGGGAAAATAAATACAATTGAGTTGACCTTTATCTGAGAAGGACTACTGGTCTGATACCACTTTATAGTATCTAATAGGATATATTTCTATGTTAAGGAGCAGCAGCGGAACCACAATTACTGTGTATATTATTAGTAGTTTGAACTGTATTATCCAGTAAGATGAGGTAGTTGGAGCAAACACTTTATTACCGTCTCAAAACAACACACAGTCTGGTCATCTGCTTTGTGCATTTGTAATTGTAAGTCACTATGGCCTATTTAAGGAGCCAGACTGGAGCATTAGGTACAGTATAATCCACTGCTGGAGTAGGTTGTAAATCTCACTTCACAGCGATATTGTTGTTGGGCTTTCCCAATAGACTGTTAGTTGCAGAGCTAATCA
Source organism: Etheostoma spectabile (assembly GCF_008692095.1). Taxonomy (NCBI): domain Eukaryota; kingdom Metazoa; phylum Chordata; class Actinopteri; order Perciformes; family Percidae; genus Etheostoma; species Etheostoma spectabile. The sequence goes on along the minus strand of NC_045737.1, from coordinate 15,177,141 downwards.
CCTTAAGGAGTATTAAGACCGTGAACTGTGTGTCCACTCTGTTCTGGAGCAGTCCTACAGACACGGTGGGTTTAATATGTTAGAGGAGAGGAGGGGTTTTGGATGTAATACAAGTTGGTATTTTTAGCCTTTTCTACAATTTTGTCCCTCTGTGTCTTTGGTGGACAGAGGAGGCACCGTGTAGGAATTATAAAGAAACTTTTAAAGAACTCTTGCGCAATCGGTGGCATTGATTTTTTTTACATTTACACACCACTTTACTAATCTAGTTGTTTCCATCGACACCTATTTTGTTGGTTGTCTAAGACTTTTATACAATGTTTTTGACACTATTGGAAAAAGGTGCCAACAGACAAAACAATAAGACAGGATCACTAGTTGCTGCACTTTATTGAAAGCTTCATAACGGTGACCCCACGGTGGCCCCAGACCTCGTTCCTCTAAGATTAAGATATAAAAAGGTCAAGTGTGATAATGTAAAATCTTACCAACACGTCTTTTACTTTACTGACTGAATAAAAAAATGCACTGCCTTTACAAGATCTGTGTTTGGAGGATGTGATTATCATTATTATACATTACATTGACATTTCGTCAAACACTTTAATTAAATAAAACTTGCCCACATTTTGAATATAACATTTTATAACATCATTCATTGAAACTAATACCAACTTGTTGTATGTTGCTTTCTCTTGACTCCTTTTTTGTATATTTATATATTGTCTTTTATTCACCTCCCTCATTTTTCCTCCTCCTGTGAAACATTGTAGTTGTAATTTGAAAAGCGCTGCATGTTGGTGGAATCCCACTGTAATTGTCCCTCTCCGCATCCTGGTTAATTACCATTTATTTAATTTAGACCATTTATGTATCATGGATGTCAGTACTTATCACATCAGCCTCATTTTTATTTTTGTTAGGTTCAAAGCCTTACGTAAAAAAATACTCACGGACACAGACTGGCTTTTCTTTGACAAAGGGGAATGAGCTCTGAAAATCATTTCAGCAGTCTTTCCAAAGCTCTCATCCCCTGCTCTGCCGTTTTTATTGAGTGGGTGTGAACAGAAAGTTGATTTACATACATGGGTGTAGTATATAGTTGTTTTACATAAATATGGGTTAGTATATCATTGTTTTACATAAAAGTGGGTTAGTATATCATGTTATTTGCTTTTCTATTGGTTGAGCTGTAGCTGTGTGTGTGTTAGCCAAGTTTAGGTTTAAAATAGTTCACTAAAGTTGAATAAAGAAACAATAGCTCCTTTTTCACACAGTCACAGCTTATTTTACTCTGCTAAGACAACACTCCTGTGTCTGGCTCTCCTTGTCTCAATGCTTTTCTTCATTTCTCAAGGCTTCAAATATTCACATGGTAACTATTAAACAATATAATTTTATTCAGTTCCCACAATTTTACCTTCTCTTTTTCAGCCAGAAACTTCAATGTCCAGAAGTCGGAGGGCATGCTGCGAAAGGTAACATGTTCACTTTCTCTGTTGAGTAGGAGAGGACATTTTCATAGTACGTGTCACACTCTTGTAGAAAGGCAATTAAAATCATGTCCTGACTTGGAAGCCGAGGCGCATTGACAAAGCCTCCTCATTCACTGAATCTCTTGTTTTGTGTGTGAAATTGTCGTTAGCACCAGCAGCACAGACTGCTCATCAGCTCAGGAGTGGCTGCAGATTAGTGATAATAATGGTTCGCTGTGGGTAAACTGAGTCATCATCATCACAGCAGCCTGAGTAGATAAGATATAGATAAAAGAGGATGAGTTAGCAAGATGATGTTAAGAATTACAGCCTCCCAATTAAAAGCTGCATTCCCTGTATTGTGTCCACTAGGTGACAGAAAACAAACTGGCAGACACACAACCTGATATATTGTCATCTTATAAAAGTTGTTATGGTATAGTTACTTCCACAAATCAACAGAGCAACAGTTACGTTTATTTAAAGTCATGTTTCTGTACTCCTGACTAAACATAGTCCAATATTACCTCTACTTTTAGCTCCAGTTTGTTCTCCACCAACTTCTGAGAAACATTTTTATTTCTTTAGCTGCTAAGAGTTTTATGTTTTCCAACATGTCCCATTTGGGCAGGATTAACATTACAGGGGAAGGTGGGGAATAAAAGGTTTCATTTCAATCATCTGTTACTTCTTAAGTCTATCGACTGGACTGAAAACAAACCTGTAAATGTATAAAAAATGAGCTAATTTGCTTATTTATATCTCTTTCCCCTTTGTTGGCGTTTGAGATTGTAAGCATGTGTTGGCATGCAGTACACAGCGGTACATAACTGATCCCTTTTCTGCTAATCTAGCAGGTTTTACAACACACTGAAACCTCTTAAGCATCTTAAATCACTACATTGCTTGGTATATTATTAATCCTATGATTAGCCTAATAGTTTTGCCTAACATGCACCCATCTTTTCTTTCAGCATTTGGAGTTCAGGAAACAGATGAAAGTAGACACAATAGTCACCGACTGGCGTCCACCAGAGGTAAAACCCCCTAAAGTGTATAAACTTATCAGTGTACTTAAAGAGTCATTTTAGAAAATAATTTCCTCAAATAAATGCATCAAATATTCCAGTACACAACATTTAAAATGACTGCTGTTTGCAGGTGATAGAGAAGTATCTCTCAGGTGGAATGTGTGGTTACGACCGTGAGGGTAGTCCTATCTGGTATGATGTCATCGGACCTGTGGATCCTAAAGGCCTCTTCCTGTCTGCCTCCAAGCAAGACTTCATCAAGTCCAAGATCAGAGACTGTGAGGTTCTGCAGATGGAATGTAATCTCCAGTCGCAGAGGGTAAGAGACCACGGACCATTGGACAGGGATCCTGTGCTCCTGATCACACTTGATACTAAAACGTGTCTAGTTGATGTGTAATCGTGTTTATAGAACGAAGCATATCAGTGGTTTCCAAACATGGTTGCCAGTTGAATACGGGGTTAGGCAACAAATAAGTAAAAAAAAAAAGCCTCACAAAATACAATGACAGACTTTTGGGACATTTCTCTAATCTTTCTTATAACTTACTATACTTAATGCTTTTAAAAAGGTGCTCTAAGCAATGTCACGTGTTTTTTGGAGTACAACATGTTGTCACATACAGCAAACATCTCCTCACTATCTGCTAGCTGCCGGTCCCCTGAGCACACTGTAAAAATACACGGTCTCTACAAATAGCAACAAAAACAAACTGGCCAACCTGCACCACGAAACATACAAACAGTGTTCCAGCGTTCCAGCCAATAACCAACAAGAAAGATTTTGGGGTGGGGGTTGGGGGGGTTAGTGCGCGGAAGCACGGAAGGGAGGGAGAGGGGACGGGATGAGGAGAAAAAAAGGGCCGAGTTAGTCTCAGTTTTGTTTGAAAATGCTTTGAATGTTAAGAAGTAACGTCACCCAACATCGCTTAGAGCACCCTTAAGAATGATTCAGATGTGTAAGAGCGGTCAGTTAATCAACACGCATTCGTTCATAGTGTCACAACGGTCCGTCTCTTTTTTTCATAATTGCAACAGCAACATAAAGAAACTTTTAAACAAAGAAAAAAACGTTTGTCTCATAAAATGCGGTTGAAAAATAGTTTGTCCTTCCGCTCTCTAGTCATACAAACACACACCTGGCTCAGGTGAGGTCTAAATTTAGTCATCATCATCACCACCATCATCATCATCATCATCACCATTAACATCACATCAACATGATCGACAGTAACTGTAATCAGCATTATCTGAATATAGGTATCAGTATGATTATAAATGACATGCATGTGAAAAGGATAAAACTAAAATCAGTGTAATGGCTTCAACAAGATGGAACAAGGTAACACCACTGTTCAGTTTAGTTCAGTTGCGTGCAACTTGCAGACATGCAACCTGTCACAACTAGACTTGGCTTCCTGTTAAGAAGTTACAAGCAAAATAATTTGGAAACCATTGAGTTTATTTTCCTTTATGAAACACCGAAGAAAAGACACTATATAGAAACAGCATTCCTCGTCTAAGTTCACATATGTGAAACATTTATTTTTAGAGCAGCAGTATCAGTTCCACTGAAAATCAAAATCAAAATCAAATGTGGCCTCTAAAGTCCTTTTAATTTGGCAATTGGCAGAGTGAAAAAACATGACATGTCTTAAGAAACAGATGACAACATGCAACTATTATTGACACACACTACAGTATGTCACAGCCAAGCAGAACATTTAAAAGAGATACATTTGACTTGACAATTTGAACAGGAATAATACAACGTCACATTAAGGGTACAAACTCAACCTAAATTTAAGATTAAGAAGCAGCATGCAAATGTATATATCTATACAGTACATACTATGCCCATGGATGCCAAAAAACAGTTTACATTGGAAATCCATTTTGGGTTCATCAGTTACTTGACGTTTTCAAATTCTCCATTTTCCAATTGCTGCAAATGTTAAAACGATAATTGAATGATCCAAGTTTTTTTCCCTGTTTATTTTTTAAATTTGGTTGGATTACTTCTTTTTGCGGAAATAATTCATTACCATTTATGGTTTCAAGTTTCATTAAAAAAGTGAAATATAGATGAAATAATTAAAATTAGCCATTTGTAATTTGTTGATTTGTTAAAAAAAAAAGTTATTTAGTTTGACTCCATCAGATGTCATATGGATTTATGACTCTGTTTCAATAAAAACCTTTATCCAAAGTGACTTAAACATTTGAGGAGCAATTTCGGGTTCATTGTCTTTCCCAAGGTCACAGAAAGAGCCAAGAATACACCAGATTAACACCAATTAAAACCACCCTACAATTAATGGCTAGCCTGCTCTACCACCTTAACTACAGTCACTTTTATTTTTGTTTTATACATTATTGTATTGTTTCACAGATTACATGTTCCTGTCTTTCTGTCACCAGCTTGGGAGGAACGTGGAATCAATCACCATGATCTACGACGTAGAAGGTCTGGGTCTGAAACACTTATGGAAGCCTGCTATCGAAACATATGGAGAGGTAGAGAGATGTGCACATTCAGTGTAGACAGGTTGTTAGGTTGGTCGAACATTTCCAAATACAGTATATGTTCCTCTGTCACCAGATTCTCCAGATGTTTGAAGAGAACTATCCAGAAGGCTTGAAAAGGCTGTTTGTCATTAAAGGTAAATGTGTCCTTCCTCTAAGAAGAAGTGAGACCAAATCAATCATTCCACCTGCATTTCTGTATACAGTTGTACTACTTAAGTTTATGAAATTGATCTTAATGCCTTTATTAAAAACTTTGAAGGATTTGCTTTGTGAATGAATAATGTATTGTAAATAAATAAATGTTCTTCCTTAAAATACAGGGGGCAAGTATACATATTAAATTCCTATAGAGGCGGGCAGATTTTTATTTTTAAAGGCCAGTTATTACGTGGATCCAGGATACTATGCATCCTGATAAAGTTCCCTTGGCCTTTGGAATTAAAATATCCCCACATCATCACAAATCCTTCACCATACCTAGAGATAGGCATAGGGTACTTTCCATAAAATCATCTTTCAATGCAAATCAAACCAGCTATTAGGCCTACTGAAATAAAACCACGCTGATCACTAGGTATGGTGAAGGGAGCTTTAAAAGAGATAAAGAGATGATAGAGAGATGATTTTATGGAAAGTACCTACCTAATCTCTAGGTATGGTGAAGGGTATCTGATGAGTTCCCAGGGGAACTTTATCAAGATGCATAGTATCCTGGATCCATGAAATAACTGGCGTTTAAAAATAAAAATCTGCCAGCCTCTATGGGAATTTAACATAGGGGTGTGTATATTTATGTAAATGTGCTGTATTTATATAGCGCTTTTCCAGTCTTAACAACTGCTCAAAGCGCTTTTACATCTACAGGAAACATTCACCATTCACACACATTCATACACTGTGGCCGGGGCTGCCGTACAAGGTGCCACCTGCTCATCAGATAAACATTCACACACATTCACACGCCGATGCGCAGCACCGGGGGCAACTTGGGGTTCAGTGTCTTGCCCAAGGACACTTTGACAATGACTGCAGGGGCGGGGATCGAACCACCAACCTTCCGATTGGCAGGCAACCGCTCTACCACTGAGCCACAGCCGCCCAACATATTTATGCCCCCTGTATTTCAAGGAAGGACATTTATTTATTTATAATACATTCTTCATTCACAAAGAAAATCGGTGTCCTTAAAAGGAGTTTTCCTAATTCTTTTAATAAAGGCCTTAAAATCAATTTCCAAAATATTTTGTTATTCCTCTTTTTAGTTAATTTGGTTCATAAACTTACGAGCACCACTGTATGTGTTCATCTATTAAATCATTGTATCCTGTTTTTGAAGACCCAGGGCTTCAATTATTTCTGGTTAACGTTTCACTTTTTCTATTGCAGCCCCCAAACTGTTTCCTGTGGCCTACAACCTCGTCAAGCATTTTCTGAGTGAGAACACAAGAGAAAAGATCAATATCCTTGGGGGTGAGAGTGAGACGCTACACATCACTGCATTTAATTTTACAGAATATTTCACCCAATCAAAACACTTGATTGGGAGACTGTTCTCAGTCTCAGTTCAGTCTTTTACTTTAACCAATTGACATGTCTAACCCAAGATGACTTGGGTGAGGAGCTTGGTTTGGTGTTACCTAGTCTATATTCTTGATGTTCCGCTTCTGGGACTGCGCCGTTGCTGCTGGAAAATCCGCTGCATTTCACTTATTTAGGCCGGATATCCGTTTCCTTGGCCTTTTTTTGTGTTGGCATTTTAAACTCCAGTTGATTTATGAGGACCATGGTTTACCTTTTGTCAGATCTCGAGCTAGACTATCTGTCCAATCTGATTTTTCTGTTGCACGACTAAAACAACATCACATGTTCCACCAAAACAAGATCCTTCTGAGTCTCTTTTGCAGCGGCACAATGGTGCTTAGCACCGCCAAAGACAATTGTGATTGGTTTAAAGAAAGACCAATAAACCAGAGCCCTTTTTTCTCCCATCCCTGAATGCTATGTGGAGTAGCCAGACCCTCCTCCAAGGCGCTTTGGAGGAGGGTCTGGCAAAGTGAGACAAAGTGTTTTACCATAGGCTTCCATTTGCTGTGTGTTGTATTCAGTACCAAATTTTACAGGCTGTTCTTCAGTACAGAAAAACAAATCCTTTTAATTTTTTTTTACCGTGCATGAAAACATGAACATGACAAGCTAATTTTCCAGTTTCAATCGATAGATCAAACTCTTAACATATAATATTTTAGTGCCACAGCAGTCATAAACTCCATTCCCCAGACAGCAGTGACTTTCCAAGCTATATACCTGAGCCTTACATAACAGCACAGCGACACCCAATGTACACAACAACAGTTAAAGTCTGGTTATTCCAACAACAGATTTGGCTCCTACACACTTTGACCTCCCTCCTTTTTTATGAAATGACTGTTGTTGTTTCTACAGGGAACTGGCAGGAAGTTTTACTGAAGTACATCGATGCAGATGAGCTGCCGATGATATATGGGGGTAAAATGACGGATCCTGATGGAGATCCTCGCTGTCGGACAAAGGTGAGTCAGTGAATCAGCAAGACAAACTGCACACCCACGGGTGCTGTTGTTTTGATAGTAAAGGTGGGCTGATGATGAGTTGGAAGAAACGAGTACCTGTTCCAGGTTAATTATTTTTAAGATACTATTGATACTTGGATATGCACTTATTGACACATTACGAGGACAGTGACATAGACCTAAAAGGAATTGGCTGGCAGGCCACTAGATGTCTTGTTTAAAATCTAGTTAAATCTGTGAAAATTATTTCATAATCATTTCTGTCCTTGCTTGCACTAGTGGTTTTATAATGTGTTGTTATTTTAAAGGTCCCATGACATGGTGCTCTTTGGATGCTTTTATGTAGACCTTACTGGTCTCCTAATACTGTATCTGAAGTCTTTCCCAAAATTTAGCCTTGGTGCAGAATTACAGCCACTAGAGCCAGTCCCACAA
>NC_045737.1:15154675-15169112 GCF_008692095.1 Etheostoma spectabile | reverse complement strand
TTCCTTAGTATGTGCCATTTCTGAGTCTGTAGCTTTTGAGGAGGAGAGAGGGGGTGCAAGGTGGAGACTGGGGTTGTGGCCTTGACCAACGGCCACTTTGCTTGTTTGAAAGCCATGATGTCCCTCTCTCATGGGTGGAAAAAACAGAGAAAGGGGAGGTAACCTGATACTCAGATGGGGTGATCTGGAATCTTGCCCCTTATGACCTCATAAGGGGCAAGATTCCAGATCACCCCATCTGAGCTTTCATTTCCTCAAAGGCAGAGCAGGATACCCCATCGCCATTTCTCGCCACTGGGGGACTATAGGCAGGCTGGGGGAACTCATAGTAATGTTTAAAAAACTCATAAAGTGAAATATTCATACCATGGGACTAGGGCTGCACGATTATGGCCAAAAGGATAATCACAATTATTTTGATCAATATTGTGATCCCAATTATTCTAAAATAACCAAAACAAATTCTATTGTCACATGGGCTGTTTATAACTGCTTTCACATCTATATTATGTTACAATCTTCTCATGTTGAAGCACGTAACACACGTAAATGAAAATTATTATCTGAAATAAATAGCGTAGGATGTATATATATTTTTGTTTTCAACAATAACTGATTAAAAGAGCTAGGGAGGGGGGAGTGCTACTCACAGAGAGACGGCTGACTCATTATGAACGGGTCAAGCATGGGTCAAACGGCGGATACATACGTTGTGTGTATGAAATGTCTATATCGTCACTGCGCTGCATTTTTATGAACTATGATATTCTGGCCATGGGTCACATCTCTCGCCCAGGTCCAGATCCAGCAGGCTTGGTCTCACGCTATTACTCTACGAACTGAAGTTAACTTCTTCTGTGTTCTTTGCCGTTGCGGCCGCAATAGCAGAATTACCAGCGGAAACACTGGTACAAATACAGGTTTTCCCTTCATATTTAACAATATACAGCTGTGTTAATAACAATTAAAACTGTAGACAAATATCAGAAGTGTGGACCGGCGCTGTGCGGCCGGGCTGCGCGGAGAGTAAGAGGAGAGAGAGTAGGTGAGATCCAAACACAGGCACGGCTTTACAGAAGAAATGGGTCATGTAATGCAAAATTAAACCATATCCCTATAAACAGCATTGCAGCGGATGCGAGGACATTAGCACCGGTGCGTCCTAGAGGAGCTAACAGCTAACAGACGCTAACTACCACCGACTCGCACTGGTCACTGCTGTTGTCTGAAAAACAACACAGACGGGACAAAATGTTGCGTTTACTGGTAAACTGGTAAACCTTGAGACCGAAGTATGACCCACTGCTATCTGTTGAATTTTCAGTTACACGTTACTCTGTCCTCTGTGACTGTCTACATCTAGAAACTAAGCTGCGCGATGCAGGGAACAACTCGGACTGGCACATGATCAGACAGTGGTTTACGGAGTGGTAGATGCACTATGCAAAAAAACCCGGGGCGTTTTATAAAATGACACATTTAAAAAAAACGCTCAATCACGCAAATTTGATCGTGGGAAGTCAAAATCATGATCGTGATTAAAATTTGATTAATTGTGCAGGCCTACATGGGACCTTTAAGCCTTTTCAGCATGTGAGAAATGGCAAACGTATAAAGTAAATATTTAATTTCCTCTGCATTCTGCTTTTGTCTGATATGATTGAAACACTGAAAGTCTGTCCGGTAATAACAGCTGTTCTAGTTTTGACAGCTACCATTTTTCAGTCTGGCTTTTTAACTCTGCCTGTGGTCATTGCACCAACTTTCGATATGGTGTGTGCTTGGATTATTAGTATTTATGTAATGATTATTGTATTATTGAGTTAATTAAGAATTCCACCTTAAATGGGAAGTAGACACTTTGTCTGCTCTAAACAGAACAGAGAGTGAAATGAACACCAAGTAATAATGTATGTTTACCCAAAACGTATGTTAATTAAATCCAAAACATGTATTTCTTTGAGTGCTATCACTCAGCAGATAAAGCCACAGCTATTGATGGTTAAGATTTATCATGATGTCCCAGTTGAATGCAATGAACTTAAGACAAACATTCACAAAACTAATCAGCACATGTTGTCACTTGATTCTTTGGAATCAACTATTTGTAATTTTGCTATCCCAATAAAATTACACCAAAAGTCAATTTTCAGACAAAAGTACAACAGTCCTGCAATAGATTCAAGTCTGATTCCAACAACAGCTGATCAGCCCTCCTAAACAAAATAGGCGACAGTACACTTACTTTGGAGTAGTTTCAAACATTTATCTATTGAATCTATTTCCATAGACTTGTGAGTCCTGCTCTGTTGTTTTATTTCAATGGTTTAGCATCCTGTGCTTATGTAGTTTGTCAGCTTCCAGCTTTGCTTTGGTGAGAGATGGTTTGGCTAAATGCATGTTGTGCACTTGAAACTTTGTGGGTTAACATTTGACTGGCAAACTATTTTTTCTATGCGAGTTCCCACCCCCACCAGTTTTCCAGTTTATCACGGCCAAGCTAAAAATATTTAAAAAAACTAGAAGGGGACACGGAAAGCACAGACCTCCGTCGAAGCCATGCCCTATATTGCAATGTTAACGAAAGTGAAAGAAAACGCTTGTGCATCTGCCCAGTGACATGGCTCCGCTCCTTGCTTTATTGGGTTCTTTGATGGCCTATGCTACACGATCCACAATCTAAGTGTCATGGAAATCAGACAAAGTAGTTTTTCCATAATCTTGCTTACAGACAAACAAACCAACAAACAAAACCTGAACCGAAAATATAACACATTTAGACTACAAACAGGCCAAACTCAGAAGAGGTTCTCTATAAAATGTTAATGCTGCTCACATTGCCTGTGGCAAGGGTCCTGTGACACATGAATTAGCCAGTTCAATTACAGCAGGTCAATGACAATACATGGACTATTCTGGACTGGCAGAATGAAACAACACAGCTGCACTCATGCTGAATACAGTTTCTCTCTGCCAAACAAATACAAATATAAAAGGAATTGATGGAAAAAGGATGAAAATTGTGGTTTGCCCGGTTGCATTGAACAGATGGTTTGCCTTGTGAAATATAACAGGTAATGACCAAATTTACAGACAATCCACAGTGCATTGCAGATGATAAATGATAAAAAAGATAATAAACTAGTTATCCCTGCTGCGTCCTTGACACACTGCGTAGAAATGGCAAAAGCTCTTAGCTCGCAAGATGCTGTCAAACCTGGCTGTGTAGTATCGAGCAACAGGCGCAGAAAGCAGCAGCTTGAGTAGTTGCACACATAAGACAATATTCTAGACAAGATAACTGACGTTTGTCACTGTTTCTGTAGATAAATAATTGGGCCCAGGCGACATGAGGAACAGGAAGAGGGACATTCATTTCCGCTGCATTCAAGATTCAAGGAATTGAGATGCTCAGCCTCAAAGTGTTTTTTTTTCCTACCTTTTTTTAGTTTAGCTACCTGTGTGTCCTTGACATTGTACTGTATGACTTTGGTTAGAGTCAGATGAGAAGATTGGGACCACTCTCATACATGTATGTACAGTAAAAATGACGCTAAAGCCAAGAGACAACTTGCTTAGTTAAGCTTAGCACAAAGACAGCTAGCCTGGAGGTCACTGCAGGAAGTCATTGCGCCCAGTAAACAAATAGCCTAGTCCAGCAAAGAAGTTATCAGTAGATGGATTTTGTTACTATTGGACAGAGCTGTTTCCCCACGTTTCTAGTCTTTATAAGCTAAGTGATTTATGCCTTTAATAATTGGGCATTCATTCTTGGTCTAAAAATATTTGAACTTGTACCATACAATTGTTTGGAAATTGTATGTAAAGGTATCTCTTTGTTAGAGTTCAAATGAACACTGACATTTTTTCTGCATCTTCACGGGTCTTGTGATTATTGTTGTACAATACTTTGTTGAGTCATACAGCAAAGGATCCTGTCTGTTCTAAGTTGCAGGGATCTGTGCAATAGGAAAGTAACTTAGTCATCCAAGCTTGGTGATCGGCTTCTTTAAAAACAACTTTTGAGCTTTATGCATCTTGTATGAGGTTTTTCTGACACTTTTCCTCTTTCAAGTTCAGTCAAATCTCTGCACAATATATGTAAAGAATCAAAAATCAGGAGATGCCTGATGAAGGTTTTGCTGTCTAACGGACTATATCACAATGTGTGCGTTTTGTTCTTTTTAGTACTGTCCTCTCTGCAACGCTCGGTGACAGTTTCCCAATTACAGTTCTGTTACGTTTGACATTTCTTTAAGACTTTTAAAGAAGTAGTTTGACTTCCATTATAATAATACTAATCTAAGACAGCTTTGAAACAACTTTCTGAGCTGTGTCTGTCAACTGTAATGTATAATATTAATTAACACCTGCTGGTTTTAACTGACACTTAGGAAATCACTGTCCTCTGTTGGTTGGGTCATATACTGAACTGTGCAGTACTGGGAACACAGCTGATTGGTTTGTTATATATGTGAATAAACAATTGAAAAAGAAAACCCTTTTTTGTGCAAAAGATGTAAAATTACAAGCATTCAGACAATGTCACAAAGTTACAGTAAGTGATGCCCTTTTTTATTTCTCTTCCCCCCAGACTTTCAACATTTCATATAATTAACCTTTCTACACCCATATCTATAACTCTGTTCGCATGTTCTCGGCTGCAGATACACCACGTCGGCCCTGTTCCTCCCTCCTACTACGTGCGGGACCACGTAAAGGTGGACTATGAGCAGTGTATGACCGTCAGCCGAGGTTCCTCCCAACAGGTGGACTATGAGATACTCTTCCCCGGCTGTGTTCTCAGGTTGGATGCAACACGTTTTCTTACAGTGGCAGCAATGGTGTGAAAGATCAATTTGTTTTGGCATAAGGCAGAGTAGGGGAGAAAGACTGAAACTGGATGATTGAAACAGTTTTTAATTAAACACACATGCAATGTCAAAGTCTGGGATTGGAGAGAGTATTAAATGGTCTACTGAATAAGCATGACGTCAAACCTTTAGATGAAAAACACTCTTTAATAATCAAAAAGAATAAATGAAGTTTACTTTTGACTATCAAAAATTGTTTATCACCTGTAACTCAGTGATAAAAGGACGTAACAGGAAGGTATTTGGCTGAGCAACAGAGGTTAATATGTTCTATGTTTTGTCAAAATAATGTCTGTCTATGGTCGTTCGCACTCTGAGAAAAACTGGAATGTTCAATTCGTCCCGTTTCGTCCCTAATATATTCTTAGCTGTGGTAATATCAGGCCTAGTCCAATTAATTTATGATAAATGACTGACTTTAAGTATTTAAATCATCATTCTTTCAAATGTTGTGTTGTATAATTGATTTCAAAATATTTTTCTTTCCATCTCGGTAGGTGGCAGTTTGCCACTGAGAGTGCAGACATTGGTTTTGGGGTGTACCTGAAGGCTAAAAAGGGCGAATGGAAGAAGGCAGCTCAGATGGAGGAAGTCGTGCCCACTCAGCGCTACAACGCCCACTTAGTGCCCGAGGACGGGTCACTGACCTGTGAACGCCCAGGAGTCTGTGAGTACCCTAGTACTTAGCACACACTTGTGCTTAGAAGGCTTTATGATTATAACGTGTAAACAACATTAGATCTAGTTATTAGAGTAAATATTCTCTTACGTTTGTCTTCCCCAGATGTTCTCAGATTTGACAACACTTACAGCATCTTCCAGGCCAAAAGAGTCAGCTTTGCTGTCGAGGTCCTGCTCCCGGACCACTTGCAGTCCCCACAGACAAACGGAGGGTCCAAAAACCACGAGGAAGCTGAGGGCAACAGCCAATCATAACCAAGGAAGATGCCAAAATGCGTCACTTCCATGTTGTCAGATCAGTACAGTGTAGCCGCCACTAGTAAGCACAGCCCAAGAGACTTGATCTGAGTGTTTGACACTTTAATTATCTTTAATGATGACATTATTCACATGCTCTCCTTTTGGAAACACTTATGAAACAAAAAGGAGGGACATATAATATGGCGAAAGGTATGTGGAAGCCCCAATACACATAAGTTTGTGCACTTAGTTTTTTTTTTTCTTGGTTTGTGCTAGGCCTGCACGATTCGGGGGGAAATATGAATCCCGATTTGTTTTGCTTAGAATTGATATCATGATTCGCTGTCACGATTCTTTTTACCATAACAAAACAAAACAATATGCAGTACCAAACAGTTTGTTTTGGCACCTATAGCACATTGCACATCACCACAAGAAAATTTTAAAAAAAAAATTAAATCGTGAACAGGGTAAATCGAGATAGCGATTTCATAACGATTAACTGTGCAAGCCCAGTTTGGGCTAGGCGTCTTACTTCCAATCAATCAAGCTTAATGCTATAACATTCATAAAGAAAGGAATTTCTAAGGTTTGGTGTGGAAGATCTTAAACTTAACCCCACCCAACATCTTTGGCAATAAACTGGAGTGCCAACTTCCGGCCAGACGTCAACACCCAACATCAGTGTTGGACGGAGGTCATTCATATGTTCCCAGCGTCCACGTTGTAAGAAATTTGTAAAGGGCTGTCTTTGCAGTTCAAATGGCAAAATAATTAATGGAGATGGATCCAATCCATTTGGCCACGGTGGAGATGTCACTATGTGGAATGGAAGTCAAGAAAACTGTGTCCTCAAATTTGAGGGCTGTAGGCTTTATGCTGTAGGTGTGTGATTTCAACATAACTAACCCAGGGAAACGTATAGGTGAACATTTAACCTAGGAAAAAAACATTACTAAGAACACAAACCCTTTGAAAGGTCTCCTTAATGTGTCAGGTTAGAGGATATTGAGCTAGGGAACAAAGGACCCTGTGATCATAGAAACACTCCCATTGGACCTCACTAAAGCTCTTGTAGCTAAACACACAAATCCCTGCAGCTGGTTCCATAATCCTGCGGAAAGCCAGAAACCAGATGAGAGGAAGCTGTGATAGTTTTGGATTAATGCTCAGTTTTTGTCTGAGATATTTAACAATAACCTATGGGTGCAACGTTTGGGAGCCCACATACTTCTGGGCACAGAAAGCAAGTAGCAGCTTGATGTAAAGCTAGATACCTCAAGAGTATGTCATTCCAACACTTAGTAGTTAGCGCACCCACAAGTTTGAAAACTAAAACGTTAAAAAAAGAAGTCAGCTTACAAGACCACTGTAGTCCACTCCTCAACTCTGACCAAGGCTAGTGACTCAAGGCTAACATTGGGCCCTGCTAGCATAACACACCCGAATCCCGAAACCAAACTGTTGGCAGTCGAGATCAGTGTGGGTAATGTAGGCACCAGGTTTTGACAAGGAAGATGATAACCTTTCTATCATCAAGATTCATATCCAAGTGAATCAACTCAGTGCTACCACATCATGCTTGAATGGCAGCATCATGGAGTGTAGCCACCACTCCCATTATAAAAAAAAAAAAAAAAAAAAAAAATTAAAAAAGAAGAATAAAAATTGGTACCACAAAATAAGAATAGTATTTAATTCTCTATGAACAAAATAAGTAATATAAGAATAGGCGTGTTGCCATTTTGATACTTGAAAAAAGAAATCTAGAAAATACACCACTCGTCCTTTTCCTGCTTTTTATTATTAAAATAATGGAAATATAAGATCACGCACTGAACATTCCTCATAATTACACATGGAAGCTTATGGAATACGTTGTTATGAGTTTCTAAATTAGGTTTGATTAATCTTTTGAAAGCTCCGTTTACATTTATTGTCCATACCTTGACATATTAGCAATGAGCTTTCACATTTTCAGGTAACATTCCTTTAAATACGCTTTTCTTCATTTTCTAATTTACTTTAAAAATAGGTTGAACAAATATTTATTTCCTAATAGCAATATATTTAAATCTATATCAAATACACAATGTACAGTATTAGATAATTTCATGTTAACTTGTTTGCAGTGGATGCAAAATAAAATGTTAGTATCACCGAACAATAAATGAATGTAGATGGGGAAAATTGCCAGAATGGATGGTTATTCACATTATTTTCATATTGATAACAGTACTGACCGACTGTCACAAGTCCCAAGTAAAGAAAGTAAGCTTACTGTTATGGCCATAATGTCTGGATTGTCGAAAGTGTGTTTACTTTGATAAAGATCTTTCACTTATGATAAAGATGGCCTGCTATACATTTACATAATTGTAAGAAATGTAAATAAACGTTTGCGGTACAATTTGAAGTTTCTTTTTATTCTTTCCTTTTTTCCTTTCATTTTGAGAGTTGCAGGTTTGTCATGAAACATCATGACACACATCTCTTCCACTCCTAAGTCTCTCCCAGCTCCTGTTGAGTCATTATTTCACCAGTTTTATTTCAAAGGCAGTCGTGCTGACTGTAATATGAACACACGAGGGAGCGCTCTGCCCAGTAGGAACAGTATTTAAAGCATTTTTGTGGATTAGCAAAGCTTCAAGTAAAAGTATGGCCCTGTTCAACACAGGTGTTTCCAGTTACTGCCAATTTGCTTTGTTAACAAATAACAATGATATTGTAAAGATTTTCCTTGTGGATAAAATATATGAAGAGGCACTTCAAGTAAAAACAACAACTAAAATAAATACAATTAGGATAAGACACAAAAGCTCCACAAGGGCAATGCAGCCACAAACACATATTAAAGCAAAAATAGTTTAGTACAGTGTTGAGTGAGTTAGACTTAGAAAGTTACATTCATTACTGGGTTGTTGTACTCACCCGTCTGAAGACATTCTGCGTCTTAAGGAGCGCAAAGTCCTCCACAATCTGCTCCAGGATTCAACTTTAATCCAACTTTAAGTTTAAAATAACCTGTCCACTCGACCTTTCTGGCCCAGTATAACCAGTATAACCAGTCCACTCAGCTTCTCAGTCCCAGTGTAACTAGTTCACTCGGCCTCTCAGTCCCAGTATAACCAGTCCTCTCTGGCCCAGTATAACCAGTCCACCGCCTCTCATCCAGTTAACCAGTCCCTCTGTCCCATATAACCAGTCCACCTCAGCTCTCAGTCTCCCGTATACCATCCTCTCTGGCCCAGTATAACCAGTCCACTCGGCCTCTCAGTCCCAGTATAACCAGTCCACTCGGCCTCGCAGTCCCAGTATAACCAGTCCTCTCTGGCCCAGTACAACCGGTCCGCACGGCCTCTCAGTCCCAGTATAACCAGTCCACTCGGCCTCTCGGTCCCAGTATAACCAGTCCTCTCTGGCCCAGTACAACCGGTCCGCTCGGCCTCTCAGTCCCAGTATAACCAGTCCACTCTGGCCCAGTATAACCGGTCCACTCGGCCTCTCTGGCCCAGTATAACCAGTCCACTCGGTCTCTCAGTCCCAGTAGAACCGGTCCACTTGGCCTCTCTGGCCCAGTATAACCAGTCCTCTCGGCCTTTCTGGTCCCAGTATAACCAGTCCACTCGGCCTCTCAGTCCCAGTATGACCAGTCTACTCGGGCTCTCAGTCCCAGTATGACCAGTCCACTCGGGCTCTCTGGTCTCCGTATAACCAGTCCACTCTGTCTCTCTGTCTCTCTCTCTAAATGTGTGGCGGAGCTACACATTTGACTCTGCACGGGCGGTGAGTTTTATTTTGGCAGGATTGTAGGGAAAGACTCATCCCTGATTGGCTGGCCTGATATTCTTACCCTAACCGTAACCAATCCCTCTCCTCTTGCCTAAACATAACCAACCCACACCACACCAACACAGTTTACATGCTTCGTCCTTGTTGCATTATTCACTAAGATCATTTTACACAGATTTCTGCAGTTCAAACAACTTAGCATTGTAGTTGAGAACGTCAATTTTAACAGCCAACGTATTAAAAAATAGTTTAAATTGGGCTTGGGCTCATAATTACAGTTATAATATGTCGGGCTGGGCTTGGACACAACGTGCACAGGCTTGGGTAGGGTTGGGCTTGATTTTTGGGGCCCGATCTAAGCTCTAATAAGGAGGAGGGAGGGGCGATCTTGCCTAGATTTGTTTGAAAATACATTGAACGTCAACAAGAAGTGCTGTCACCCATCATTGCCTAGAGCACCTTTAAGGTCCTGAGGAAATACTGTAAATTACTGTAAGTGAACAGACAAAGGACAGGAGCCACTGCCTTGATTCATAAATATTATATGTACAAAATATAGTTACAAGCAGATTCAAGATATGTCACATTAGAATGAGACTACTTGACATACATTTGATCAATCTTTATATTTCACAGTATACATACATGAAAAAGATCACAATTCTAGTTGACTTTGTGTACAATAAATACATGCTATGCTCGTAGGCTTATTTTTATTTATTTTTACAAACGTACATAGTTTTAAACACAGTGCAAGCATTCAGTTGTCACTACAGCTGTGGCCATTGTAAAATACAGTGTAACCTACTGGGGACAAGCATATTCTCAGTTTAATAAAGCATAATCAAAGACAAAACTCTAAACTAGTTTCCAGAATTTCTTATTTAAATTATCCAAAACAGATCCTGTTCAGTTTGTAGCCGAAGTGTATCCACTTTCAGCAAACGTGCGGTAAGAATTTGGACATCTACAATGGCCACATCTGTCCGCAAACAACCCCCGAAAAGAGAGCTATTTGAACATGGCTCGCTGAACACTTGCGTTCCTTGGCACATAGTAAACATACAAGAGTGTGGATCAAACCCAGTTACACATAAGTCAATAACAACCTGTCTGCATTGTTTTTTTTTTCTCATCCAGGTCCACGTTTGTAGTGTGCCTAATGCAAAGACACCAATCAGTTGTTCATAAACATATGATTGGTACATTGCGTGACTGGGCATGCATGGCAAGGCTGTGGCATCTGAAAGACTTTTGTTCTCATCCAATTTAAAACTGTAAAAATCTTAAAGGTCCACTGCTGGTCCGCCATAAAGGTGTTCACACTATTTAACCCCTGAAAACAGGTTGTAAACTTTTAGATTGTTCTCATTCAGAGCAGGTTGACAGTGTTCACAGTCACAGTTAAACACTTGGCAAAACGGAAGAGCTTCATTTCTGCTCCGTCCAGAGAAGCTGCACTTTGTCCGAGGTCAGTCAGATCCGTTAAACTGGACTGTTATACCCTTAGTTCTTTGCTTCTGAAAAATAAATAAATAAATACATAAATAAATAATAAATAAATCTATCCCTTTTTACTTTACAAGTCAATGTTGTAGAACTCATTCATGTTTTAAGTCGGTGACTTAGCTAGCCAGCTTTTTTAATTTTGTTTTATTTAAGGCTACACAATTCATAAGGAGTGTGTCATCTTTCTTTATTTTTAAGGTTTTAGATATTGAGTCTGGAACAAATATTACCAGACATTCATCACTATTGGGCAACACATAATCATCTTCTTGTTTTGACAGAATGTACCTGTCCTACAGTATATTACTGCATAAACTCTGCAGAAACACTGCCATTTTATTCACTTTCTGGAGTGACATAGTCTGACTACTTCCAAAGATGCATCAGGGTCTCAGGTGTCATTGCTGTGAATCAAAGGCTGTGACCCATGATATGCGTTGCACTTTGGACCATAAGATGTTTTAATGTCGCTCTTTTTGCTGAAGTTCCATTGGTAATTGGTATACCGGCCTAAATGTTTCATACAAATTAGAGGTCATGATAAGTATGACATTGGTTCATTTTAACGTGTTTTTTGACTCAAATTACCATTTATTTTGGTAAAACAGTGTTGGGATACTATAGTCGACAGTGGTTCCGATGTCACAAGATATTTCTTAAAGTTCGAAAGGCCTCACAGGCTCAAACAGTACAATAATCTAAGATTACTTCCTCCAACTCATGCCATAGGTATTTATCATCATTAATTCAGTGCCTTATTCACGTCTTTTCATACTGTCATGTAAACAGAGACTCAAGTCCATACATTCCAGTGAATCTATGTTTGGTAAAAAAAGATGTGGATTAGCAGCTGTGATGACCAACAGATTACAGATTCTGTTTGCTACAGACGACCAAAATAGTCCGTCATCAGAATCATAAGATGTAAGAAAATGTCAGTAGTTTTTCTCCAGTGAAGTAAAACAATTTTTGACCTCTGAGATGGTGATTTAAATCCATATGTCACTTGATAGTTATGATATGTTGAGTTGCCTAGTATGTTTTTTCTTTTTCAACATTTTTAGAAAGCATTTGCTTTCAAAATGTGCCCGTTGAATTAAACAAGTTTCTTTTCTAAACGTGACAACCAGTCAACTTGCTTGTGTCTACTGTGTCTTTGAAAGAATCTCCTTCGCGTTAGGGTGCCTTAGCAGTCTGTGTTTACTGAGGATGAAGATGACAGTGCTCATTAACAACAGACAACGCCACGTAGCCCTGACTCTAAACCATGACCGTGATCCATGTCAGTTTCACTTATTCCAACAAGTGATGATCTTGAGTCAGTGTCTCTGCTCATCTGCCCTCCTCCGCAGGACGAATTTCAGATTTCAGCTTGACGAACTCCTTGGCCACCTCGTCGGCAGGCCGTTGGGACAGGATCCGCAACACCGTCAAGCCCGTCTCGTCGGTCTGCATGCGTGGCCCCAGCGGACACCAGCACACGCAGCTCTTGCGGTCAGCGACGTCACGCAGCTGAACCACGGCCATGCCGACCACCCGGTCCGCCCGACCAAAACAGTAATCCTTTACTGTCGCCTGGAGCTCGTAGCAGTCTGGGGATTCCTTCCCCAGGACACTACGAGGCAGAAGGGGAAATCAAAAATCAACCTCTAATTTCACGAATTCATTTTAGCTGTAAGTGCTCAATTGGAGCTGTAAGAGCTCTGATTTCAAACTCACAACTGGAAAGCCTCGTTGAACTTTGGCGACCAGCTGTTGTTCTTGGATTTTGTGGTGAACTTGCGCTTCTTGTCGGCCAGGAAGGGACCAACCATGGAGACGTCCACGAAAGGCCGGAACATCCCTGATGTCTGCCATTTAATGTCATTAACTGCGATGACTAGATGAAGAGAGAGATAGAGATTTAGTGTGAATGATGGTGCCGTTGGATGTACCATCACGTGTGTGTTGCTCTATGTTTGTTTATTTTTATATACTGATGTTCTTATTAGGTCATGTTACCACCAGTTTGTTAGTTGCTAGTGGCCTGTTTAAAAGTTTGGGGGGCCTCACAATGATAAGTGGAAACATCTCTTCCCTTGCTTCTATATTTAAAGGACCATATTAGTAATTTACATGTAATTTATTGGCAGTACAGTCTGTTTCAGTTTATTTTAGTAAGTTAAATTGCCCAGCCCTGAGACTCACGCTTAGGCAATCACATTACGTCACTTTTGTTCATTGTTATTTAAACTGAAAAATACCTTTCCAAATGAGGAATCTTTTGAAAGGGCATTTCCTTGTTGATGCTAAATATGAGTCAAATGTTGTTAGGAAAAAGTGTACCTTGAGGTGAGGTTGTCACATGAACTTTGTTTTGTTCCTAATATTGTTGCTGTTGCTTCAGATGTTAGTTTAAGAATGAATGCAGTAATACAAGGTATAAACACTGTACAGTGGTACAGCGGTATAGTGGGAAAAAATATGCAAAACAACTAGTACGATCCTTTTAAAGGTGTAATTCAAGAATTAGGAGGAGGTTAGGTTTGGGACTGTATGTACATCAGGATTAAATTGTAAATGTTTTAGCATTTTGAATTTAGGAGTTTCACCTTTGACAACAACTTTGCGTTCCTTCCCGAGCATCATGTCGATCTGCAGAATGGCCTCTCCGATGGGCTTCTCTATCCCAGAGCCTGCCGAACACAACCACCACGTCAGAATCTTTAAACCTGACTTTCCGTTTTTTCTTTAATTCATCTTGATCTTCTTTGTGCTTCAGTGACTTACTTTCTTATCTTATATTTCAGTTTTCAAGCACACTAAAATGTACTTTTGTCACATTAAAGACACTTTTATAGTTATGGTGGACCCAGCCTTACCACTGTAAACTCTGCAACAGGAAATATCTATATTAATCAAACCTGTTTTTGTTAACAAGGACATCTTAAAAAATAAAAAATAAAATAACTGACTCTGTGCTTTGTCAGTGAATAGTTAAGCAGCGTTTTGGTGACTGGTGTTACCAAAAAGTACAAAGACTAGAAAGTTTTAGTATATTTTCATAAATGTCAAATATTCAGCGTATATGGTGTTCCTCCAGATTTCACTGAGGTGTATTTTTCTACAAGGAATACTACAAAGAAGCTCCGTGGTTCCCTGTGGAACCCGGGCGACCCCTAATTCAGAGTGTAGTGGACTTACCCCTATCAGGTCGAATCTTCTCATTGCCAGTTATTCTGATGCCCATCCCATCATGCACTGAGGAAAGATCACAAAGGTTTAGGGCCTACAGAATATACTGTACATGCAGTGTGTGTGTGTGTGTGTGTGTGTGTGTGTGTGTGTGTGTGTGTGTGTGT
>NC_045737.1:15147130-15154658 GCF_008692095.1 Etheostoma spectabile | reverse complement strand
TGTGTGTGTGTGTGTGTGTGTGTGTGTGTGTGTGTGTGTGTGTGCGTGTGTGTGTGAATGTGAATGTATGTGTGATTACCTTGGGTATGTTGTGTGGTGACAAAGGTCTTGATGAGAGCATCGGTGCTCTGGGAGTAGAGGGAGAGGGCGTAACGCAGTGAAGCCAGTTCAGGACTTTTCTCGACAAATGCCTTCTTCAGCCCGTTTCCTCCTGCGTGGAAGTATTGCTGAAAGAGAAGAGAGCAAGCATGGGGAAGGTGAGAAATAAATCCTTTAAGGTAGATGAATGAATAGAGTATTAAACCCACAGGAAAATGACACTGTTACAGCAGACAGATCACACGTAAGAATCCCAAATACAACACAAGGACATTCAAAGAAGATGATAAGAAATAAGTAACAAAAACATAAAAAAAATTATTATTACTAAAAACAAGGAAGACATTTTAAATACACACCATGATGGTGCTTGGTAATATGCTTAACATGGTTAGTGCAAGTCTGCTATTATACTATAAATTGGTTTGTTTTTAAATGGCAAGATGCTTAATTGGAATGACAAAAATAAGTGCAGCGATTCTATATATACTATATATGTATGTAATATAGATATTACATTTTGTAACAGAATACAATTTTACACTGTATGTTGAATATGTATACAAAAAAGTGTTGTTTTTCGTGTTGTTAAAAACATTGATAAAAACTGTACACTGAAGACTTGTAGGTTACCAGACATAAACAAAACATTATTATCTCACACGTTTTTTATGCCAGCTGTCATTTTCAGTGCTGTTTCTTGCTTGACACGTTAATGTGCAGCCGGTCTCCACCTACCTTGATCGACTCCAGCCCTGCATCGATAATTATACACTGTTTGGGCGTCAAGGTCTTGGCTTCACCACCTCCCTGCAGCAACCAGAGTTCACAGACCGACATTAGACAAACTTCCTTCATAAGAGCAACTGAGAAAATAAATAAATCTCAAGACAACAGAAACTGGGAAAATCATGAATTCAGGTCTTTTTTATTTAGCAAAGTTTTGACATTTAGTGTTGTTTGCTTGCTGGTTTGGTCACTTGAATCCAGTGAGATAATAACCTGAATACATTTAACAGACCAATGGTCCCTCATCCGTACATCTGCATGATTTCGGAGACTTGTGCTTTGTGAGCAGCTCCAGAACAGCAGTTTTAGTTTACTTTCTACGTCCAAATGTTACCCAGCCTATCTAGTCTTCAAACTGCCTGCTTTGTGCAACATCCTGCATGCTGCGAAAACAAGCAGCCACCACTGACTATATTTCATGTTTTCAGCTAGAGCGTGTGGTCTCTGTAGCAAGTTTTACTTCATCTTATGAAAGTTTTAGGGGCGGTTTTTAAGTAGCTGCTTGTTTGTTAGCATCCATGCTCTAACTCTTGTCTGGCTTCAATATCCGACCACATGGGGATGAATAGTAAATCAAAATCCAGGCTTTGTAATGTATTTTTTGGAAACCTCCAGTACAAGTTACTCCTTTCTCTTTGCCTTACATGTGTTACCTTGAGATTTGACAGTCCTTTTGCTGCTGTGAGGAGCTGGGCACCCTGCAGAGAGGAGGCGAGAGAAAGAAGTGACTATACTGGATATGTTCATGCCTCATTCTCGCAATTCTCAGCACAAAAGACAAAATGCAGTGATTTAACATGATTAACATATTCACAGAAAATGAAAATACATGTGAATTGAAAAAAAAAGTGATGATGAATTGTCAATTGATTTAATAAAACTTGGTGACATTTTATTTGAAACAGGGTTCCTCTGATGATCAGAGCACCTTCATCACTTCAGTTTTTTCAATAACTGTACTTTTTCTCATTTCCTCCCTTAAGGCCCCTTTACTTAAATGATACATATTGTGTTGTGCACGATGAATGTAAGATGGGGAAAATTATGAAACCGTTTTAATCAAATCAGCTTTAAATTAATCAAATCACTTTAAAATGTAAAACTACTTCCAGCCTGCATACTAGGTGGCAGCAGAGTACAGCTGCAGATCTTACTGGAGCTGAGATATCAGACACTATATGATCCAACAGTACACAGCATACAGCATATGTGCAGATTTACTACAGTACCTTCCATTCGTTTTAATCAACTTGCAGAGGCTTTGTTGAGATATTTCATTTATGACAGTAAATATCGTGTTTACTGTGATTTGTTTGTCAAAATTTAAAAAAGAAATTGTGCACTTTAGAGAAACTTGTTTTCTGCCAATTTTATGTTTATGAGCTCTGCCACTAGACAAAACTACAACAACAACAACACACAAACGTGAATGTTAAACGTTAATATGATTGCATGTAAATTTGTCCACTTTGTGTGTTATAAACTGTTGCTGTTTGACAGTCGATTTTCAGAAATTGCCGCACCAATAACAAGAGGTTTCAAAACAGTGCCAGCCTGCTGTTTCATTACTACAGGAAATAAACATAACAGATTTTTTTTTTAAAGGAAATCAATACAGAACAAAGTCCATTATTGATTAAAATGGCTAGCAATAATACGTGTAGTTGATTTGTACTGAATGGGCAAAGACACGCTCATATATTGTCCTTAACTGTGTTTGTTTGTGGGCTTTTCCATCATTGGTATCTGATGACTCTCATTATTGCGTAAAGCTGGACTTGTGATGACTGTAAAGACATTATACAACTTTTTTTTCATTATCTTGTATTTGTGTCCTTATTCTTCTATCTTTGTGACATGACATGACATTACACAATGATGACATTTTGTCTGTGAATATCTCTGGTTCTGCTGCATTGATCCTTTCCCCTCTAAAACTGACCATAATAACTCCAATAATGTTAATGCAGAATTGATGGAGTACTCGGATTAATTACGTTTCGATTTTGTTCCGGTTTAGGGTTGGGGTAAGAAGTGTGGTTGTGACGGTTAGAGTTAGGGCTGTACTCACCAGGCTGTCGTTGCTCTGAGGCAGGACGATAGACTTCTCCAAGCTGCTCAGGACCAGCTTCCACAGATCCTTCAGGATCCTCTTCAGCACCGTCTTCTCACAGATGTCAGCAAAGATACTGAGGCTAGATCACACACAACATCAAATATGTGAGCTCAAACTTGTTTGGTCCACAGTCTTTGTTGTAGTGGAAGTCATTGTAGAGGGCAGTTTGCAAGCATTCAGTCGATCAGTTCATTTATAATATACTATTTATTCATTTATGAGTGACCTAAGTGCTGCACAAAATAGTGAACATAATGACATAATATACTATACATTTATATACACAACAAGATAAATAATTTATCCTTTTTGGGTTAATATACCATCCGCCCACTTCCAATGGGTTGTTTTGACCTGGAGTTAGTGGTATTTATTTATTTATTTATTTGTTTAAATATATTACTCATAGGTTATTTATCAAAACCACAATATGGTAATTTTGACCTAGTGTTAGACCCAACAAGCGCAAGTCTTACCTGTCATACAAACATATTGTTAGGTGCACAAAACATTGACATGACATTCAAAACTGCAAACAATAAGTACACATAGTATCGTTTAAACAAAAAACAAATACGGACATGTAAGTTTAAAAAGAGGTTGAGAAGATTATAATTATTATATGGGGAAATATTTAAACAGTAATAGAAAAATTAACAGTAACACTGTTTTTTTTACTTATATGTAACATTAACCCCTTGCTGCCTTTCTTTAAATGACTGCTCATTTCTTTAAATTTCTTATGCTGCACTGTAACTTTTATTCTTGTGTTTTATGTTTCTATTTGTTTTTAACTGTCTATTCATGTGTTTTACCGGTTTTTAATGCTTATGATTTTTAACGGTTTTTACTTGTGTTTTATCTGTTTAACTGATTTTGTGTAAAGCACTTTGAATTGCCCTGTTGCTGAAATGTGCTATACAAATAAAGCTGCCTTGCCTTGCCTTGCTGGTGTTATATTAGTCTCACATTGCCAGACCTTCCTCCACGGCGCTGCGGAGGAGGGTCTGGCTAGTCCACACAGCATTCCGGGATGGGAGAGGAACGTGCTCTTGTTTATTGGTCTTTAAACCAATCACAATCGTCATTGGAGCCCCGGCGCTGCTGCAAAATAGCCTCGGGAAGGAACTTGTTTTGGTAGAACATGTGTACGTTCAAAAGTTGTTTTTTGTGCAACAGAAAACTCAGATTGGACAGATAGTCTAGCTAGCTGTCTGGATTTACCCTGCAGAGGTCTGAGGAGCAGTTAACCATAGTCCTCATGAATCAACCAGAGTTTAAAATTCCAACACAAAGAAAGTGTAAGATAACAGATTTCTAGCCGAAAAGAAGGACGGTGGAAATTCCGGCAGCAACGGAGCAATCCCAGAAGTGGAAGGTCATAGATATAGACTAGTGCTATTTCGACCCAAATTGATTTAAACTTGATCCAGTGATCTTTAGTGTGTAAGTAAATAAGGAAAGGCAAAACAATTTACATCAAAAGTCGCGGACCCTCTTGTGCAGTTGTTTGCCAGCCGCTTACAAAATGAGCCACTGTGTGTGCCTTATGCTTTCACTTACTTCCCATCCAGGAACTCCATGAGGGGCCTCAGCACGGCGTCAGCATCTGCCTCTGCAGTGTTGTGGTTGGGCGGGCCTTTGATCTGGTAAAGGATCTCAGCCATCTGACGCATGCAGCCGTTAATACGAGTCTGGAAACTGGAGGGAGAAGAGACAGATGCAAACTTAGATAAGAAAACTTTTGCAGGGCTGACAGAGGCTTGCTCGTCAGACATCCATGGAGTAGTGTGTGTGTGTGAGTCAGTGTGCGTGTTACCTCTTGGCAAACATGGTGCTGAAGTTATCCAGGAAGGTGTTGAGCTTCACCTGCAGCTCATTGAGGATGTCAGCTGCCTCTATATCCAGCTACAACACACACAAAAATGAACAGGAGGAGAAAAGTGATAACCTATTAATTTAAGCCTTCACAATGAGCTATATAAAGCCATTACTAGATTTGCAAAACCTAAAATGTCAACTTGACGCTGCGGTCACAATGTCCGCTGCATCCAGTTCTGCTGAAGCCATATTTAGTTCTTAAAAAAAATTGAAATGGTGGTTGAAAAGACAAATATTGTACAGTAAATGGACATAATGTGCAGGAATACATGTGGAGTGCGTTGGCGAGATGAGTAAGAATTTGTAACACCAGATTCATTTTTCATGTCAATGGGTGAGACATTTCAACTACAGTGAGTCAGAGATACTCAAAGTGACTTACAGTATGGGCGTATTTTGTGTGTGATGTGTATATAGACCAGTAAACAGGAAATAAATGCTGACTAAAATGCAAATGACTAAATAAGATTTCAGCTGAGTTTGTAGAACAGATTCTCATTCATGCCTCTTTAACCCCATTCAAGAGCGTGTATAAAGAGAACTCACAAAAATTTGAAGAGCACACCATTTCCTGAAGCTCAAAATCAACCATAAGAGGTTGAATATAATTTTTTTTTTAATGTCAAGTCAAACTCATTTGACAGCAGGAGGCTGTCACTCTTTCCTCTCTTCTTTTTTTTGAGTAGAAAGCTAAAATTGATCAATAATAAGTCATACTTGCTGCATATGGTATCGCAAACATTTAATAAAAATGCCTTGCAGCCTGCAGGAAAAACTGGCCTTGAAGAGTCTGGTACCAGATCATCATAAAATCAGGGAAATACAGCTTGAAGCTCATTATGATGCTGGACCTCCAGTATGCACCACATGTTACAAAAGCCAAGTAGTTAGACAATTGTAAGAAAAGACATCCCTAAAGTGTCTTTGTAGAAAACGTGCCATCTTTAACTGTGCAACTGTGTTATTAGATAGATTAGTTGGGCAAAGTGCCATAACATATAATTGAACAAAAAGATGTCTGTGACTTTGAAATGTCAGTGTTTTAGTATCTTGCAATTTAATTGAGAAATGTTGAGTAAATTGGAAGTTTGGACCCTCCACTCCACCCCTTCTTGGCCTGAATCCAAGAAGGAAATGTACAGCGGTGTTCATGTGAACTGCAAGTGGCCGACCCAGCCAAACATCTTTATGGGCTTTTGGAGGTGAGTGTGCACGTGTCTGAGGTATCCTTGAGAGATGACTCAAAATACCGGACAAATTCTTTTCCAATATAAGACAGGAGGATAAATCAAGTGCAGTGTGAGTGAAGATATAATAAGATCAAGTCAAGCCTAAAACTGGTTCTTACAACTTTGTACGTAGGATTTAAACCATCCGCTTCATGATCAAATGCTCACTGTTTAGCAAAATAGCAACTAGTAGGCTACTGTTTTCTCTTTTAGGTGAATTAGATCAGAAGACCAGTATCAATTAAATCTCACTACGAACGGATGTGTTTAGCCTTTCCAAGCACAAAAACTGGAAGCAGTAAGAAACAACTAGTCTCTAAGTCTAAGTCTCTGTTAAAAAGAGAAAAACATAACCTTCCAATTCTTCAGTGTTTTATAAAGCGAGCAGTTAAAAACATTTGACAAAAAATTAACATTAAGGAGCGATCATGTATTCATGCACATGAATTTTAGCTTTTCCTTCTATGAAAACACTATATTAGCTAGTTCACACACTTCACTTTAGTTCAACAACATATACATTATTATTATTTTATTATTAATCCTTTATTTAACCAGGAAAGAAGTCCATTGAGATTCAGAATCTTTTTACAAGAGAGACCGGCCAAGGTAGCAGCCAAATCACAACACATACATAAACACCAAGTTACATTTTCAAGGTAAAAAGTACAAAGTACAAAATGTTAAAAAAACAGTTGACTCTCAAGAAAAACAAGACATGTCTCCATCACAACCTTCCTTACAATAGTTTTAAATCATTAATGGACATAAGGGTTTCTAACTTAGTACTTTCTGTAGATTATTCCACCCCCAAGGTGCTGAATAATAGAAGCAGTTCTTCCTAATTCGGTTGCAACTCGTGGCACGTTAAACAGCAACCACTTTGAAGAGCGTAGCTGATAGGTACCTGAGCAGACAGAGAGGAGATTACAGAGGTACAGTGGAAGTTTGCCAAGTAAAGCTTATAAATAAAGATATACCAGTGTTGTTGTCTACGAATTTTAAGTGATGTCAACCAACTAAATCATAAAGAATGCAGTGATGGGTGAGGGACTTGTATTAGTTAGAATCGTAGGATGCATGGTAAACTGAATCAACCGACGCAAGATGGATGATGTGGCATGCATGTACAATATATCTCCATATCAATTACAGACAGAAAGTAGCTTCACAAGTTTCTTCTTAGCACTAAAAGTAAAACAAGATTTGTTTCTCAATAAAAGCCAAGCTTTACTTTAAGTTTCTTGACCAAAGCAATAATATGTTCATTACATTACATTACATTATATTTTATGTAAGTAGTATTTCCTACATAATGTAAGACTAGCGGGCGAATGACTAAGAAGAACGGCTTTTAAGAACACAGGCACACGCACGCACGCACGCACGCACGCACGCACGCACGCACGCACGC